>NW_026967505.1:1205000-1510750 GCF_028390025.1 Pseudophryne corroboree
TTTACCCTGCACAGAAATAAAATAACCCACCCAAATCTAACTCTCTCTGCAAATGTTATATCTGCTGCAGTGCACATGGTTTTGCCCAATTGCTATAAAAAAAATCCTGCTGCAATCAACTTGGAATTACCCCCCATGCCCAGTATTTAAATGAAGCTGGATCTTTCAAATCTTTCAAATCTTTCATGAGACATTGTTCAGTGTGTATGCACATAATCGTTCATGGGAAATCTTTCATCTATCATATCTTTAATCTTTTAAATCTTTCAAATCTACAAGTGTGTAGGGCCCATTACATGTGTTATATACAGGGTGTAGCTACCATAGGTGCAGGCAGTGCAGCTGCTATGGGGCCAGAGCTGAGAGGAGCCACCTTCCCTGTCACAGTTACATGTGTTATATACGGGGTGTAGCTACCATAGGTGCAGGCAGTGCAGCTGCTATGGGGCCAGAGCTGAGAGGAGCCACCTTCCCTGTCACAGTTACATGTGTTATATACGGGGTGTAGCTACCATAGGTGCAGGCAGTGCAGCTGCTATGGGGCCCAGAGCTGAGAGGGGTCACCTTCCCTGTCACAGTTACATGTGTTATATACAGGGTGTAGCTACCATAGGTGCAGGGAGTGCAGCTGCTATGGGGCCAGAGCTGAGAGGGGCCAACTTCCCTGTCGCAGTTACATGTGTTATATACAGGGCGTAGCTACCATAGGTGCAGGGAGTGCAGTTGCTATGGGGCCCAGAGCTGAGAGGGGTCACCTTCCCTGTCACAGTTACATGTGTAATATACAGGGTGTAGCTACCATAGGTGCAGGGAGTGCAGCTGCTATGGGGCCCAGAGCTGAGAGGGGCCACCTTCCCTGTCACAGTTACATGTGTTATATACAGGGTGTAGCTACCATAGGTGCAGGGAGTGCAGCTGCTATGGGGCCCAGAGCTGAGAGGGGCCACCTTCCCTGTCACAGTTACATGTGTTATATACAGGGTGTAGCTACCATAGGTGCAGGGAGTGCAGCTGCTATGGGGCCAGAGCTGAGAGGGGCCACCTTTCCTGTCACAGTTACATGTGTTATATACAGGGTGTAGCTACCATAGGTGCAGGGAGTGCAGCTGCTATGGGGCCAGAGCTGAGAGGAGCCACCTTTCCTGTCACAGTTACATGTGTTATATACAGGGGTGTAGCTACCATAGGTGCAGGGAGTGCAGCTGCTATGGGGCCCAGAGCTGAGAGGGACCACCTTCCCTGTCACAGTTACATGTGTTATATACAGGGTGTAGCTACCATAGGTGCAGGGAGTACAGCTGCTATGGGGGCCAGAGCTGAGAGGGGTCACCTTCCCTGTCACGGTTAGATGTGTTATATACAGGGTGTAGCTACCATAGGTGCAGGGGGTGCAGCTGCTATGGGGCCCAGAGCTGAGAGGGACCACCTTCCCTGTCACAGTTACATGTGTTATATACAGGGTGTAGCTACCATAGGTGCAGGGAGTGCAGCTGCTATGGGGCCAGAGCTGAGAGGGGCCACCTTCCCTGTCACAGTTACATGTGTTATATACAGGGTGTAGCTACCATAGGTGCAGGGAGTGCAGCTGCTATGGGGCCAGAGCTGAGAGGGGCCACCTTCCCTGTCACAGTTACATGTGTTATATACAGGGTGTAGCTACCATAGGTGCAGGGAGTGCAGCTGCTATGGTGCCAGAGCTGAGAGGGGCCACCTTCCCTGTCACAGTTACATGTGTTATATACAGGGTGTAGCTACCATAGGTGCAGGGAGTACAGCTGCTATGGGGGCCAGAGCTGAGAGGGGTCACCTTCCCTGTCACGGTTAGATGTGTTATATACAGGGTGTAGCTACCATAGGTGCAGGGGGTGCAGCTGCTATGGGGCCCAGAGCTGAGAGGGACCACCTTCCCTGTCACAGTTACATGTGTTATATACAGGGTGTAGCTACCATAGGTGCAGGGAGTGCAGCTGCTATGGGGCCAGAGCTGAGAGGGGCCACCTTCCCTGTCACAGTTACATGTGTTATATACAGGGTGTAGCTACCATAGGTGCAGGGAGTGCAGCTGCTATGGGGCCAGAGCTGAGAGGGGCCACCTTCCCTGTCACAGTTACATGTGTTATATACAGGGTGTAGCTACCATAGGTGCAGGGAGTGCAGCTGCTATGGGGCCAGAGCTGAGAGGAGCCACCTTCCCTGTCACAGTTACATGTGTTATATACAGGGTGTAGCTACCATAGGTGCAGGGAGAGCAGCTGCTATGGGGCCAGAGCTGAGAGGGGCCACCATCCCTGTCACTGTTACATGTGTTATATACAGGGTGTAGCTACCATAGGTGCAGGGAGTGCAGCTGCTATGGGGCCAGAGCTGAGAGGAGCCACCTTTCCTGTCACAGTTACATGTGTTATATACAGGGGTGTAGCTACCATAGGTGCAGGGAGTGCAGCTGCTATGGGGCCCAGAGCTGAGAGGGACCACCTTCCCTGTCACAGTTACATGTGTTATATACAGGGTGTAGCTACCATAGGTGCAGGGAGTGCAGCTGCTATGGGGCCAGAGCTGAGAGGGGCCACCTTCCCTGTCACAGTTACATGTGTTATATACAGGGTGTAGCTACCATATGTGCAGGGAGAGCAGCTGCTATGGGGCCAGAACTGAGAGGGGCCACCTTTCCTGTCACAGTTACATGTGTAATATACAGGGTGTAGCTACCATAGGTGCAGGGAGTACAGATGCTATGGGGCCAGAGCTGAGAGGGGCCACCATCCCTGTCACTGTTACATGTGTTATATACAGGGTGTAGCTACCATAGGTGCAGGGAGTGCAGCTGCTATGGGGCCCAGAGCTGAGAGGGGCCACCTTCCCTGTCACAGTTACATGTGTTATATACAGGGTGTAGCTACCATAGGTGCAGGGAGTGCAGCTGCTATGGTGCCAGAGCTGAGAGGGGCCACCATCCCTGTCACTGTTACATGTGTTATATACAGGGTGTAGCTACCATAGGTGCAGGGAGAGCAGCTGCTATGGGGCCAGAGCTGAGAGGGGCCACCATCCCTGTCACTGTTACATGTGTTATATACAGGGTGTAGCTACCATAGGTGCAGGGAGTGCAGCTGCTATGGGGCCAGAGCTGAGAGGAGCCACCTTTCCTGTCACAGTTACATGTGTTATATACAGGGGTGTAGCTACCATAGGTGCAGGGAGTGCAGCTGCTATGGGGCCCAGAGCTGAGAGGGACCACCTTCCCTGTCACAGTTACATGTGTTATATACAGGGTGTAGCTACCATAGGTGCAGGGAGTGCAGCTGCTATGGGGCCAGAGCTGAGAGGGGCCACCTTCCCTGTCACAGTTACATGTGTTATATACAGGGTGTAGCTACCATATGTGCAGGGAGAGCAGCTGCTATGGGGCCAGAACTGAGAGGGGCCACCTTTCCTGTCACAGTTACATGTGTAATATACAGGGTGTAGCTACCATAGGTGCAGGGAGTACAGATGCTATGTGGCCAGAGCTGAGAGGGGCCACCATCCCTGTCACTGTTACATGTGTTATATACAGGGTGTAGCTACCATAGGTGCAGGGAGTGCAGCTGCTATGGGGCCCAGAGCTGAGAGGGGCCACCTTCCCTGTCACAGTTACATGTGTTATATACAGGGTGTAGCTACCATAGGTGCAGGGAGTGCAGCTGCTATGGTGCCAGAGCTGAGAGGGGCCACCTTCCCTGTCACAGTTACATGTGTTATATACAGGGTGTAGCTACCATAGGTGCAGGGAGTACAGCTGCTATGGGGGCCAGAGCTGAGAGGGGCCACCTTCCCTGTCACAGTTACATGTGTTATATACAGGGTGTAGCTACCATAGGTGCAGGGAGTGCAGCTGCTATGGGGGCCAGAGCTGAGAGGGGTCACCTTCCCTGTCACGGTTAGATGTGTTATATACAGGGTGTAGCTACCATAGGTGCAGGGGGTGCAGCTGCTATGGGGCCCAGAGCTGAGAGGGACCACCTTCCCTGTCACAGTTACATGTGTTATATACAGGGTGTAGCTACCATAGGTGCAGGGAGTGCAGCTGCTATGGGGCCAGAGCTGAGAGGGGCCACCTTCCCTGTCACAGTTACATGTGTTATATACAGGGTGTAGCTACCATAGGTGCAGGGAGTGCAGCTGCTATGGGGCCAGAGCTGAGAGGGGCCACCTTCCCTGTCACAGTTACATGTGTTATATACAGGGTGTAGCTACCATAGGTGCAGGGAGTGCAGCTGCTATGGGGCCAGAGCTGAGAGGAGCCACCTTCCCTGTCACAGTTACATGTGTTATATACAGGGTGTAGCTACCATAGGTGCAGGGAGAGCAGCTGCTATGGGGCCAGAGCTGAGAGGGGCCACCATCCCTGTCACTGTTACATGTGTTATATACAGGGTGTAGCTACCATAGGTGCAGGGAGTGCAGCTGCTATGGGGCCAGAGCTGAGAGGAGCCACCTTTCCTGTCACAGTTACATGTGTTATATACAGGGGTGTAGCTACCATAGGTGCAGGGAGTGCAGCTGCTATGGGGCCCAGAGCTGAGAGGGACCACCTTCCCTGTCACAGTTACATGTGTTATATACAGGGTGTAGCTACCATAGGTGCAGGGAGTGCAGCTGCTATGGGGCCAGAGCTGAGAGGGGCCACCTTCCCTGTCACAGTTACATGTGTTATATACAGGGTGTAGCTACCATATGTGCAGGGAGAGCAGCTGCTATGGGGCCAGAACTGAGAGGGGCCACCTTTCCTGTCACAGTTACATGTGTAATATACAGGGTGTAGCTACCATAGGTGCAGGGAGTACAGATGCTATGGGGCCAGAGCTGAGAGGGGCCACCATCCCTGTCACTGTTACATGTGTTATATACAGGGTGTAGCTACCATAGGTGCAGGGAGTGCAGCTGCTATGGGGCCCAGAGCTGAGAGGGGCCACCTTCCCTGTCACAGTTACATGTGTTATATACAGGGTGTAGCTACCATAGGTGCAGGGAGTGCAGCTGCTATGGTGCCAGAGCTGAGAGGGGCCACCATCCCTGTCACTGTTACATGTGTTATATACAGGGTGTAGCTACCATAGGTGCAGGGAGAGCAGCTGCTATGGGGCCAGAGCTGAGAGGGGCCACCATCCCTGTCACTGTTACATGTGTTATATACAGGGTGTAGCTACCATAGGTGCAGGGAGTGCAGCTGCTATGGGGCCAGAGCTGAGAGGAGCCACCTTTCCTGTCACAGTTACATGTGTTATATACAGGGGTGTAGCTACCATAGGTGCAGGGAGTGCAGCTGCTATGGGGCCCAGAGCTGAGAGGGACCACCTTCCCTGTCACAGTTACATGTGTTATATACAGGGTGTAGCTACCATAGGTGCAGGGAGTGCAGCTGCTATGGGGCCAGAGCTGAGAGGGGCCACCTTCCCTGTCACAGTTACATGTGTTATATACAGGGTGTAGCTACCATAGGTGCAGGGAGTGCAGCTGCTATGGGGCCAGAGCTGAGAGGGGCCACCTTCCCTGTCACAGTTACATGTGTTATATACAGGGTGTAGCTACCATAGGTGCAGGGAGTGCAGCTGCTATGGGGCCAGAGCTGAGAGGAGCCACCTTCCCTGTCACAGTTACATGTGTTATATACAGGGTGTAGCTACCATAGGTGCAGGGAGGGCAGCTGCTATGGGTCCAGAGTTGAGAGGAGCCACCTTCCCTGTCACAGTTACATGTGTTATATACAGGGTGTAGCTACCATAGGTGCAGGGAGTGCAGCTGCTATGGGGCCCAGAGATGAGAGGGGCCACCTTCCCTGTCACAGTTACATGTGTTATATACAGGGTGTAGCTACCATAGGTGCAGGGAGTGCAGCTGCTATGGGGCCAGAGCTGAGAGGGGCCACCTTCCCTGTCACAGTTACATGTGTTATATACAGGGTGTAGCTACCATAGGTGCAGGGAGTGCAGCTGCTATGGGGCCAGAGCTGAGAGGGGCCACCTTCCCTGTCACAGTTACATGTGTTATATACAGGGTGTAGCTACCATAGGTGCAGGGAGTGCAGCTGCTATGGGGCCAGAGCTGAGAGGAGCCACCTTCCCTGTCACAGTTACATGTGTTATATACAGGGTGTAGCTACCATAGGTGCAGGGAGTGCAGCTGCTATGGGGCCCAGAGATGAGAGGGGCCACCTTCCCTGTCACAGTTACATGTGTTATATGCAGGGTGTAGCTACCATAGGTGCAGGGAGTGCAGCTGCTATGGAGTCCAAAGCTGAGAGGAGCCACCTTCCCTGTCACAGTTACATGTGTTATATACATGGTGTAGCTACCATAGGTGCAGGGAGTGCAGCTGCTATGGGGCCAGAGCTGAGAGGGGCCACCTTCCCTGTCACAGTTACATGTGTTATATGCAGGGTGTAGCTACCATAGGTGCAGGGAGTGCAGCTGCTATGGAGTCCAAAGCTGAGAGGGGCCACCTTCCCTGTCACAGTTACATGTGTTATATACAGGGTGTAGCTACCATAGGTGCAGGGAGTGCAGCTGCTATGGGGCCAGAGCTGAGAGGGGCCACCTTCCCTGTCACAGTTACATGTGTTATATACAGGGTGTAGCTACCATAGGTGCAGGGAGTGCAGCTGCTATGGGGCCAGAGCTGAGAGGAGCCACCTTCCCTGTCACAGTTACATGTGTTATATACAGGGTGTAGCTACCATAGGTGCAGGGAGGGCAGCTGCTATGGGTCCAGAGCTGAGAGGAGCCACCTTCCCTGTCACCGTTACATGTGTTATATACAGGGTGTAGCTACCATAGGTGCAGGGAGTGCAGCTGCTATGGGGCCCAGAGATGAGAGGGGCCACCTTCCCTGTCACAGGTACATGTGTTATATACAGGGTATAGCTACCATAGGTGCAGGGAGTACAGATGCTATGGGGCCAGAGCTGAGAGGGGCCACCATCCCTGTCACTGTTACATGTGTTATATACAGGGTGTAGCTACCATAGGTGCAGGGAGTGCAGCTGCTATGGGGCCCAGAGCTGAGAGGGGCCACCTTCCCTGTCACAGTTACATGTGTTATATACAGGGTGTAGCTACCATAGGTGCAGGGAGTGCAGCTGCTATGGTGCCAGAGCTGAGAGGGGCCACCATCCCTGTCACTGTTACATGTGTTATATACAGGGTGTAGCTACCATAGGTGCAGGGAGAGCAGCTGCTATGGGGCCAGAGCTGAGAGGGGCCAACATCCCTGTCACTGTTACATGTGTTATATACAGGGTGTAGCTACCATAGGTGCAGGGAGTGCAGCTGCTATGGGGCCAGAGCTGAGAGGGGCCACCTTCCCTGTCACAGTTACATGTGTTATATACAGGGTGTAGCTACCATAGGTGCAGGGAGTGCAGCTGCTATGGGGCCAGAGCTGAGAGGGGCCACCTTCCCTGTCACAGTTACATGTGTTATATACAGGGTGTAGCTACCATAGGTGCAGGGAGTGCAGCTGCTATGTGGCCCAGAGCTGAGAGGAGCCACCTTCCCTGTCACAGTTACATGTGTTATATACAGGGTGTAGCTACCATAGGTGCAGGGAGTGCAGCTGCTATGTGGCCCAGAGCTGAGAGGGGCCACCTTCCCTGTCACAGTTACATGTGTTATATACAGGGTGTAGCTACCATAGGTGCAGGGAGTGCAGCTGCTATGGGGCCAGAGCTGAGAGGGGCCACCATCCCTGTCACTGTTACATGTGTTATATACAGGGTGTAGCTACCATAGGTGCAGGGAGTGCAGCTGCTATGGGGCCAGAGCTGAGAGGGGCCACCTTCCCTGTCACAGTTACATGTGTTATATACAGGGTGTAGCTACCATAGGTGCAGGGAGTGCAGCTGCTATGGGGCCAGAGCTGAGAGGAGCCACCTTCCCTGTCACAGTTACATGTGTTATATACAGGGTGTAGCTACCATAGGTGCAGGGAGGGCAGCTGCTATGGGTCCAGAGCTGAGAGGAGCCACCTTCCCTGTCACAGTTACATGTGTTATATACAGGGTGTAGCTACCATAGGTGCAGGGAGTGCAGCTGCTATGGGGCCCAGAGCTGAGAGGAGCCACCTTCCCTGTCACAGTTACATGTGTTATATACAGGGTGTAGTTACCATAGGTGCAGGGAGTGCAGCTGCTATGGGGCCCAGAGCTGAGAGGGGCCACCTTCCCTGTCACAGTTACATGTGTTATATACAGGGTGTAGCTACCATAGGTGCAGGGAGTGCAGCTGCTATGGGGCCAGAGCTGAGAGGGGCCACCTTCCCTGTCACAGTTACATGTGTTATATACAGGGTGTAGCTACCATAGGTGCAGGGAGTGCAGCTGCTATGGGGCCTAGAGCTGAGATGGGCCACCTTCCCTGTCACAGTTACATGTGTTATATACAGGGCGTAGCTACCATAGGTGCAGGGAGTGCAGCTGCTATGGTGCCAGAGCTGAGAGGGGCCACCTTCCCTGTCACAGATACATGTGTTATAATATATACAGAGTGTAGCTACCATAGGTGCAGGGAGTGCAGCTGCTATGGGGCCAGAGCTGAGAGGGGCTACCTTTCCTGTCACAGTTACATGTGTTATATACAGGGTGTAGCTACCATAGGTGCAGGGAGTGCAGCTGCTATGGGGCCCAGAGCTGAGAGGGGCCACCTTCCCTGTCACAGTTACATGTGTTATATACAGGGTGTAGCTACCATAGGTGCAGGGAGTGCAGTTGTTATGGGGCCCAGAGCTGAGAGGGGCCACCTTCCCTGTCACAGTTACATGTGTTATATACAGGGTGTAGTTACCATAGGTGCAGGGAGTGCAGCTGCTATGGGGCCAGAGCTGAGAGGGGCCACCTTCCCTGTCACGGTTAGATGTGTTATATACAGGGTGTAGCTACCATGGGTGCAGGCAGTGCAGTTGTTATGGGGCCCAGAGCTGAGAGGGGCCACCTTCCCTGTCACAGTTACATGTTATATACAGGGTGTAGCTACCATAGGTGCAGGGAGTGCAGCTGCTATGGGGCCAGAGCTGAGAGGGGCCACCTTCCCTGTCACAGTTACATGTGTTATATACAGGGTGTAGCAACCATAGGTGCAGGGAGTGCAGCTGTTATGGGGCCAGAGCTGAGAGGGGCCACCTTCCCTGTCACAGTTACATGTTATATACAGGGTGTAGCTGCCATAGGTGCAGGGAGTACAGCTGCTATGGGACCAGAGCTGAGAGGGGCCACCTTCCCTGTCACAGTTACATGTGTTATATACAGGGTGTAGCTACCATAGGTGCAGGGAGTGCAGCTGCTATGGGGCCAGAGCTGAGAGGAGCCACCTTCCCTGTCACAGTTACATGTGTTATATACAGGGTGTAGCTACCATAGGTGCAGGGGGTGCAGCTGCTATGGGGCCCAGAGCTGAGAGGGGCCACCTTCCCTGTCACAGTTACATGTGTTATATACAGGGTGTAGCTACCATAGGTGCAGGGAGTGCAGCTGCTATGGGGCCAGAGCTGAGAGGAGCCACCTTCCCTGTCACAGTTACATGTGTTATATACAGGGTGTAGCTACCATAGGTGCAGGGAGTGCAGCTGCTATGGGGCCAGAGCTGAGAGGGGGCACCTTCCCTGTCACAGGTACATGTGTTATATACAGGGTGTAGCTACCATAGGTGCAGGGAGTGCAGCTGCTATGGGGCCAGAGCTGAGAGGGGCCACCATTCCTGTCACTGTTACATGTGTTATATACAGGGTGTAGCTACCATAGGTGCAGGGAGTGCAGCTGCTATGGGGCCCTGAGCTGAGAGGAGCCACCTTCCCTGTCACAGTTACATGTGTTATATACAGGGTGTAGCTACCATAGGTGCAGGGAGTGCAGCTGCTATGGGGCCAGAGCTGAGAGGGGCCATCTTCCCTGTCACAGTTACATGTGTTATATACAGGGTGTAGCTACCATAGGTGCAGGGAGTGCAGCTGCTATGGGGCCAGAGCTGAGAGGGGCCATCTTCCCTGTCACAGGTACATGTGTTATATACAGGGTGTAGCTACCATAGGTGCAGGGAGTGCAGCTGCTATGGGGCCAGAGCTGAGAGGGGCCACCATCCCTGTCACTGTTACATGTGTTATATACAGGGTGTAGCTACCATAGGTGCAGGGAGTGCAGCTGCTATGGGGCCAGAGATGAGAGGGGTCATCTTCCCTGTCACAGGTACATGTGTTATATACAGGGTGTAGCTACCATAGGTGCAGGGAGTGCAGCTGCTATGGGGCCCAGAGCTGAGAGGAGCCACCTTCCCTGTCACAGTTACATGTGTTATATACAGGGTGTATCTACCATAGGTGCAGGGAGTGCAGCTGCTATGGGACCAGAGCTGAGAGGAGCCACCTTTCCTGTCACAGTTACATGTGTAATATACAGGGTGTAGCTACCATAGGTGCAGGGAGTACAGATGCTATGGGGCCAGAGCTGAGAGGGGTCATCTTCCCTGTCACAGGTACATGTGTTATATACAGGGTGTAGCTACCATAGGTGCAGGGAGTGCAGCTGCTATGGGGCCAGAGATGAGAGGGGTCATCTTCCCTGTCACAGGTACATGTGTTATATACAGGGTGTAGCTACCATAGGTGTAGGGAGTGCAGCTGCTATGGGGCCAGAGATGAGAGGGGTCATCTTCCCTGTCACAGGTACATGTGTTATATACAGGGTGTAGCTACCATAGGTGCAGGGAGTGCAGCTGCTATGGGGCCCAGAGCTGAGAGGAGCCACCTTCCCTGTCACAGTTACATGTGTTATGTACAGGGTGTATCTACTATAGGTGCAGGGAGTGCAGCTGCTATGGGGCCCAGAGCTGAGAGGGGCCACCTTCCCTGTCACAGGTACATGTGTTATATACAGGGTGTAGCTACCATAGGTGCAGGGAGTGCAGCTGCTATGGGGCCAGAGATGAGAGGGGTCATCTTCCCTGTCACAGGTACATGTGTTATATACAGGGTGTAGCTACCATAGGTGCAGGGAGAGCAGCTGCTATGGGGCCAGAGATGAGAGGGGTCATCTTCCCTGTCACAGGTACATGTGTTATATACAGGGTGTAGCTACCATAGGTGCAGGGAGTGCAGCTGCTATGGGGCCAGAGATGAGAGGGGTCATCTTCCCTGTCACAGGTACATGTGTTATATACAGGGTGTAGCTACCATAGGTGCAGGGAGTGCAGCTGCTATGGGGCCCAGAGCTGAGAGGGGCCACCTTCCCTGTCACAGTTACATGTTATATACAGGGTGTAGCTACCATAGGTGCAGGGAGTGCAGCTGCTATGGGGCCAGAGCTGAGAGGGGCCACCTTCCCTGTCACAGTTACATGTGTTATATACAGGGTGTATCTACCATAGGTGCAGGGAGTGCAGCTGTTATGGGGCCAGAGCTGAGAGGGGCCACCTTCCCTGTCACAGTTACATGTGTTATATACAGGGTGTATCTACCATAGGTGCAGGGAGTGCAGCTGCTATGGGGCCAGAGCTGAGAGGGGGCACCTTCCCTGTCACAGGTACATGTGTTATATACAGGGTGTAGCTACCATAGGTGCAGGGAGTGCAGCTGCTATGGGGCCAGAGCTGAGAGGGGCCACCATTCCTGTCACTGTTACATGTGTTATATACAGGGTGTAGCTACCATAGGTGCAGGGAGTGCAGCTGCTATGGGGCCAGAGCTGAGAGGGGCCATCTTCCCTGTCACAGTTACATGTGTTATATACAGGGTGTAGCTACCATAGGTGCAGGGAGTGCAGCTGCTATGGGGCCAGAGCTGAGAGGGGCCACCTTCCCTGTCACAGTTACATGTGTTATATACAGGGTGTAGCTACCATAGGTGCAGGGAGTGCAGCTGCTATGGGGCCAGAGCTGAGAGGGGCCACCTTCCCTGTCACAGTTACATGTGTTATATACAGGGTGTAGCTACCATAGGTGCAGGGAGTGCAGCTGCTATGGGGCCAGAGCTGAGAGGAGCCACCTTCCCTGTCACAGTTACATGTGTTATATACAGGGTGTAGCTACCATAGGTGCAGGGAGTGCAGCTGCTATGGGGCCAGAGCTGAGAGGGGCCACCTTCCCTGTCACAGTTACATGTGTTATATACAGGGTGTAGCTACCATAGGTGCAGGGAGGGCAGCTGCTATGGGTCCAGAGCTGAGAGGAGCCACCTTCCCTGTCACAGTTACATGTGTTATATACAGGGTGTAGCTACCATAGGTGCAGGGAGTGCAGCTGCTATGGGGCCCAGAGCTGAGAGGGGCCACCTTCCCTGTCACAGTTACATGTGTTATATACAGGGTGTAGCTACCATAGGTGCAGGGAGTGCAGCTGCTATGGGGCCAGAGCTGAGAGGGGCCACCTTTCCTGTCACAGTTACATGTGTTATATACAGGGTGTAGCTACCATAGGTGCAGGGAGTGCAGCTGTTATGGGGCCAGAGCTGAGGGGGGCCACCTTCCCTGTCACAGTTACATGTGTTATATACAGGGTGTAGCTACCATAGGTGCAGGGAGTGCAGCTGCTATGGGGCCAGAGCTGAGAGGGGCCACCTTTCCTGTCACAGTTACATGTGTTATATACAGGGTGTAGCTACCATAGGTGCAGGGAGTGCAGCTGTTATGGGGCCAGAGCTGAGAGGGGCCACCTTCCCTGTCACAGTTACATGTGTTATATACGGGGTGTAGCTACCATAGGTGCAGGGAGTGCAGCTGCTATGGGGCCAGAGCTGAGAGGGGTCACCTTCCCTGTCACGGTTAGATGTGTTATATACAGGGTGTAGCTACCATGGGTGCAGGCAGTGCAGTTGTTATGGGGCCCAGAGCTGAGAGGGGCCACCTTCCCTGTCACAGTTACATGTTATATACAGGGTGTAGCTACCATAGGTGCAGGGAGTGCAGCTGCTATGGGGCCAGAGCTGAGAGGGGCCACCTTCCCTGTCACAGTTACATGTGTTATATACAGGGTGTAGCTACCATAGGTGCAGGGAGTGCAGCTGCTATGGGGCCAGAGCTGAGAGGGGTCACCTTCCCTGTCACGGTTAGATGTGTTATATACAGGGTGTAGCTACCATGGGTGCAGGCAGTGCAGTTGTTATGGGGCCCAGAGCTGAGAGGGGCCACCTTCCCTGTCACAGTTACATGTTATATACAGGGTGTAGCTACCATAGGTGCAGGGAGTGCAGCTGCTATGGGGCCAGAGCTGAGAGGGGCCACCTTCCCTGTCACAGTTACATGTGTTATATACAGGGTGTAGCTACCATAGGTGCAGGGAGTGCAGCTGTTATGGGGCCAGAGCTGAGAGGGGCCACCTTCCCTGTCACAGTTACATGTTATATACAGGGTGTAGCTACCATAGGTGCAGGGAGTACAGCTGCTATGGGACCAGAGCTGAGAGGGGCCACCTTCCCTGTCACAGTTACATGTGTTATATACAGGGTGTAGCTACCATAGGTGCAGGGAGTGCAGCTGCTATGGGGCCAGAGCTGAGAGGAGCCACCTTCCCTGTCACAGTTACATGTGTTATATACAGGGTGTAGCTACCATAGGTGCAGGGAGTGCAGCTGCTATGGAGTCCAAAGCTGAGAGGGGCCACCTTCCCTGTCACAGTTACATGTGTTATATACAGGGTGTAGCTACCATAGGTGCAGGGTGTGCAGCTGCTATGGGGCCAGAGCTGAGAGGGGCCACCTTCCCTGTCACAGTTACATGTGTAATATACAGGGTGTAGCTACCATAGGTGCAGGGAGTGCAGCTGCTATGGTGCCAGAGCTGAGAGGGGCCACCATCCCTGTCACTGTTACATGTGTTATATACAGGGTGTAGCTACCATAGGTGCAGGGAGTGCAGCTGCTATGGGGCCAGAGCTGAGAGGGGCCATCTTCCCTGTCACAGTTACATGTGTTATATACAGGGTGTAGCTACCATAGGTGCAGGGAGTGCAGCTGCTATGGGGCCAGAGCTGAGAGGGGCCATCTTCCCTGTCACAGTTACATGTGTTATATACAGGGCGTAGCTAACATAGGTGCAGGGTGTGCAGCTGCTATGGGGCCAGAGCTGAGAGGAGCCACCTTCCCTGTCACAGTTACATGTGTTATATACAGGGTGTAGCTACCATAGGTGCAGGGAGTGCAGCTGCTATGGGGCCAGAGCTGAGAGGAGCCACCTTCCCTGTCACAGGTACATCTTATATATTCAGGGTGTAGCTACCATAAGTGCAGGAAGTGCAGCAGCTATGGGGCCCAGAGCTTAGAGGGGCCACCTTCCCTGTCACAGTTACATGTGTTATATACAGGGGTGTAGCTACCATAGGTGCAGGGTGTGCAGCTGCTATGGGGCCAGAGCTGAGAGGGGCCACCTTCCCTGTCACTGTTACATGTGTTATATACAGGGCGTAGCTACCATAGGTGCAGGGAGTGCAGCTGCTATGGGGCCAGAGCTGAGAGGGGCCACCTTTCCTGTCACAGTTACATGTGTTATATACAGGTGTAGCTACCATAGGTGCAAGGAGTACAGCTGCTATGGGGCCAGAGCTGAGAGGGGCCACCTTCCCTGTCACAGTTACATGTGTTATATACAGGGTGTAGTTACCATAGGTGCAGGGAATGCAGCTGCTATGGGGCCAGAGCTGAGAGGGGCCACCTTCCATGTCACAGTTACATGTGTTATATACAGGGTGTAGCTACCATAGGTGCAGGGAGTGCAGCTGCTATGGGGCCAGAGCTGGGAGGGGCCATCTTCCCTGTCACAGTTACATGTGTTATATACAGGATGTAGCTACCATAGGTGCGGGGAGTGCAGCTGCTATGGGGCCAGAGCTGAGAGGGGCCACCATCCCTGTCACTGTTACATGTGTTATATACAGGGTGTAGCTACCATAGGTGCAGGGAGTGCAGCTGCTATGGGGCCAGAGCTGAGAGGAGCCACCTTCCCTGTCACAGTTACATGTGTTATATACAGGGTGTAGCTACCATAGGTGCAGGGAGTGCAGCTGCTATGGGGCCAGAGCTGAGAGGAGCCACCTTCCCTGTCACAGTTACATGTGTTATATGCAGGGTGTAGCTACCATAGGTGCAGGGAGTGCAGCTGCTATGTGGCCAGAGCTGAGAGGGGCCACCTTCCCTGTCACAGTTACATGTGTTATATACAGGGTGTAGCTACCATAGGTGCAGGGAGTGCAGCTGCTATGGGGCCCAGAGCTGAGAGAGGCCACCTTCCCTGTCACAGTTACATGTGTTATATACATAGGTGCAGGGAGTGCAGCTGCTATGGGGCCAGAGCTGAGAGGGGCCACCTTCCCTGTCACAGTTACATGTGTTATATACAGGGTGTAGCTACCATAGGTGCAGGGAGTGCAGCTGCTATGGGGCCAGAGCTGAGAGGGGCCACCATTCCTGTCACTGTTACATGTGTTATATACAGGGTGTAGCTACCATAGGTGCAGGGAGTGCAGCTGCTATGGGGCCAGAGCTGAGAGGGGCCATCTTCCCTGTCACAGTTACATGTGTTATATACAGGGTGTAGCTACCATAGGTGCAGGGAGTGCAGCTGCTATGGGGCCAGAGCTGAGAGGGGCCACCTTCCCTGTCACAGTTACATGTGTAATATACAGGGTGTAGCTACCATAGGTGCAGGGAGTGCAGCTGCTATGGGGCCAGAGCTGAGAGGGGCCATCTTCCCTGTCACAGTTACATGTGTTATATACAGGGTGTAGCTACCATAGGTGCAGGGAGTGCAGCTGCTATGGGGCCCAGAGATGAGAGGGGCCACCTTCCCTGTCACAGTTACATGTGTTATATGCAGGGTGTAGCTACCATAGGTGCAGGGAGTGCAGCTGGTATGGGGCCCAGAGCTGAGAGGGGCCACCTTCCCTGTCACAGTTACATGTGTTATATACAGTGTGTAGCTACCATAGGTGCAGGGAGTGCAGCTGCTATGGGGCCCAGAGCTGAGAGGGGCCACCTTCCCTGTCACAGTTACATGTTATATACAGGGTGTAGCTACCATAGGTGCAGGGAGCGCAGCTGCTATGGGGCCAGAGCTGAGAGGGGCCACCTTCCCTGTCACAGTTACATGTGTTATATACAGGGTGTAGCTACCATAGGTGCAGGGAGTACAGATGCTATGGGGCCAGAGCTGAGAGGGGCCACCTTTCCTGTCACAGTTACATGTGTAATATACAGGGTGTAGCTACCATAGGTGCAGGGAGTACAGATGCTATGGGGCCAGAGCTGAGAGGAGCCACCTTTCCTGTCACAGTTACATGTGTTATATACAGGGTGTAGCTACCATAGGTGCAGGGAGTGCAGCTGTTATGGGTCCAGAGCTGAGAGGAGCCACCTTCCCTGTCACAGTTACATGTGTTATATACAGGGTGTAGCTACCATAGGTGCAGGGAGTGCAGCTGCTATGGGGCCAGAGCTGAGATGGGCCCACCTTCCCTGTCACAGTTACATGTGTTATATACAGGGTGTAGCTACCATAGGTGCAGGGAGTGCAGCTGCTATGGGGCCCAGAGATGAGAGGGGCCACCTTCCCTGTCACAGTTACATGTGTTATATGCAGGGTGTAGCTACCATAGGTGCAGGGAGTGCAGCTGCTATGGAGTCCAAAGCTGAGAGGAGCCACCTTCCCTGTCACAGTTACATGTGTTATATGCAGGGTGTAGCTACCATAGGTGCAGGGAGTGCAGCTGTTATGGGTCCAGAGCTGAGAGGAGCCACCTTCCCTGTCACAGTTACATGTGTTATATACAGGGTGTAGCTACCATAGGTGCAGAGAGTGCAGCTGCTATGGGGCCCAGAGCTGAGAGGGGCCCACCTTCCCTGTCACAGTTACATGTGTTATATACAGGGTGTAGCTACCATAGGTGCAGGGAGTGCAGCTGCTTTGGGGCCCAGAGCTGAGAGGGGCCCACCTTCCCTGTCACAGTTACATGTGTTATATACAGGGTGTAGCTACCATAGGTGCAGGGAGTGCAGCTGCTATGGTGCCAGAGCTGAGAGGGGCCACCTTCCCTGTCACAGTTACATGTGTTATATACAGGGCGTAGCTACCATAGGTGCAGGGAGTGCAGCTGCTATGGTGCCAGAGCTGAGAGGGGCCACCTTCCCTGTCACAGTTACATGTGTTATATACAGGGCGTAGCTACCATAGGTGCAGGGAGTGCAGCTGCTATGGTGCCAGAGCTGAGAGGGGCCACCTTCCCTGTCACAGTTACATGTGTTATATACAGGGTGTAGCTACCATAGGTGCAGGGAGTACAGCTTCTATGGGACCAGAGCTGAGAGGGGTCACCTTCCCTGTCACAGTTAAATGTATTATATACAGGGTGTAGCTACCATAGGTGCAGGCAGTGCAGCTGCTATGGGACCCAGAGCTGAGAGGGGTCATCTTCCCTGTCACAGTTACATGTGTTATATACAGGGTGTAGCTACCATAGGTGCAGGGAGTGCAGCTACTATGGGGCCAGAGCTGAGAGGGGCCACCTTCCCTGTCACAGTTACATGTGTTATATACAGGGTGTAGCTACAATAGGTGCAGGGAGTGCAGCTGCTATGGTGCCCAGAGTTGAGAGAGGCCACCTTCCCTGTCACAGTTACATGTGTTATATACAGGGCGTAGCTACCATAGGTGCAGGGAGTGCAGCTGCTATGGGGCCAGAGCTGAGAGGGGCCACCTTCCCTTTCACAGTTACATGTGTTATATACAGGCGTAGCTACCATAGGTGCAGGGAGTGCAGCTGCTATGGGGCCAGAGCTGAGAGGGGCCACCTTCCCTGTCACAGTTACATGTGTTATATACAGGGCGTAGCTACCATAGGTGCAGGGAGTGCAGCTGCTATGGTGCCAGAGCTGAGAGGGGCCACCTTCCCTGTCACAGTTACATGTGTTATATAGGGCGAGATGTACTAAAGCAAAAATGCGGTAAAACCCCCGAAAACGGGGGTTTTACCGCATTTTCATATTTACTAAGACCCTACCGCATCGTTTTCGGCGTCCAGGGTTTCGCCATCTCTGGATGGCGAAACCCTATAGAAGCCTATGGGCTTCTTTTCGCCGACCGCCGCAACCCGCCGACACCGTCGACCCCCGCCGCAGACGCCGACCCCCCTTCCCCCTGGCTTACCTTCCTCCAGGCTGCCCTGGACCCGGAAGGTAGTGTCCTCCTCCCCCTAGCAACGCAGCCGGACGTACTTCCGGCTGCAGGGGGGAGGAGGAGGTGCCGGGGGCAGCCTGCTGCTGCTTCCCGGCATCTAGCCAGTGTCTGGACCCCAAGGAGGTGACGGAGACCCCCCGCAGACCACCTAACAGGTATCGCGGGGGGCCTCCGTCACCGCATCGCGATGTTGATCGCATATGTTAGTACATACGCGATCAACATCGCTGCGGAAGCCGGCGAGGGGCGGCGATGTATGTTAATACATCCCGCCCATACAGGGTGTAGCTACCATAGGTGCAGGGTGTGCAGCTGCTATGGGGCCAGAGCTGAGAGGGGCCACCTTTCCTGTCACAGTTACATGTGTTATATACAGGGTGTAGCTACCATAGGTGCAGGGAGTGCAGCTGCTATGGGGCCCAGAGCTGAGAGGGGCCACCTTCCCTGTCACAGTTACATGTGTTATATACAGGGGTGTAGCTACCATGGGTGCAGGCAGTGCAGTTGTTATGGGGCCCAGAGCTGAGAGGGGCCACCTTCCCTGTCACAGTTACATGTTATATACAGGGTGTAGCTACCATAGGTGCAGGGAGTGCAGCTGCTATGGGGCCAGAGCTGAGAGGGGCCACCTTCCCTGTCACAGTTACATGTGTTATATACAGGGTGTAGCTACCATAGGTGCAGGGAGTGCAGCTGCTATGGGGCCAGAGCTGAGAGGGGTCACCTTCCCTGTCACGGTTAGATGTGTTATATACAGGGTGTAGCTACCATGGGTGCAGGCAGTGCAGTTGTTATGGGGCCCAGAGCTGAGAGTGGCCACCTTCCCTGTCACAGTTACATGTTATATACAGGGTGTAGCTACCATAGGTGCAGGGAGTGCAGCTGCTATGGGGCCAGAGCTGAGAGGGGCCACCTTCCCTGTCACAGTTACATGTGTTATATACAGGGTGTAGCTACCATAGGTGCAGGGAGTGCAGCTGCTATGTGGCCCAGAGCTGAGAGGGGCCACCTTCCCTGTCACAGTTACATGTGTTATATACAGGGTGTAGCTACCATAGGTGCAGGGAGTGCAGCTGTTATGGGGCCAGAGCTGAGAGGGGCCACCTTCCCTGTCACAGTTACATGTTATATACAGGGTGTAGCTACCATAGGTGCAGGGAGTACAGCTGCTATGGGACCAGAGCTAAGAGGGGCCACCTTCCCTGTCACAGGTACATGTGTTATATACAGGGTGTAGCTACCATAGGTGCAGGGAGTGCAGCTGCTATGGGGCCAGAGCTGAGAGGAGCCACCTTCCCTGTCACAGTTACATGTGTTATATACAGGGTGTAGCTACCATAGGTGCAGGGAGTACAGCTGCTATGGGGCCAGAGCTGAGAGGGGCCACCTTCCCTGTCACAGTTACATGTGTTATATACAGGGTGTAGTTACCATAGGTGCAGGGAGTGCAGCTGCTATGGGGCCCAGAGCTGAGAGGGGCCACCTTCCCTGTCACAGTTACATGTGTTATATACAGGGTGTAGCTACCATAGGTGCAGGGAGTACAGCTGCTATGGGGCCAGAGCTGAGAGGGGCCACCTTCCCTGTCACAGTTACATGTGTTATATACAGGGTGTAGTTACCATAGGTGCAGGGAGTGCAGCTGCTATGGTGCCAGAGCTGAGAGGGGCCACCTTCCCTGTCACAGTTACATGTGTTATATACAGGGTGTAGCTACCATAGGTGCAGGGAGTACAGCTTCTATGGGACCAGAGCTGAGAGGGGTCACCTTCCCTGTCACAGTTAAATGTATTATATACAGGGTGTAGCTACCATAGGTGCAGGCAGTGCAGCTGCTATGGGACCCAGAGCTGAGAGGGGTCATCTTCCCTGTCACAGTTACATGTGTTATATACAGGGTGTAGCTACCATAGGTGCAGGGAGTGCAGCTACTATGGGGCCAGAGCTGAGAGGGGCCACCTTCCCTGTCACAGTTACATGTGTTATATACAGGGTGTAGCTACAATAGGTGCAGGGAGTGCAGCTGCTATGGTGCCCAGAGTTGAGAGAGGCCACCTTCCCTGTCACAGTTACATGTGTTATATACAGGGCGTAGCTACCATAGGTGCAGGGAGTGCAGCTGCTATGGGGCCAGAGCTGAGAGGGGCCACCTTCCCTTTCACAGTTACATGTGTTATATACAGGCGTAGCTACCATAGGTGCAGGGAGTGCAGCTGCTATGGGGCCAGAGCTGAGAGGGGCCACCTTCCCTGTCACAGTTACATGTGTTATATACAGGGCGTAGCTACCATAGGTGCAGGGAGTGCAGCTGCTATGGTGCCAGAGCTGAGAGGGGCCACCTTCCCTGTCACAGTTACATGTGTTATATAGGGCGAGATGTACTAAAGCAAAAATGCGGTAAAACCCCCGAAAACGGGGGTTTTACCGCATTTTCATATTTACTAAGACCCTACCGCATCGTTTTCGGCGTCCAGGGTTTCGCCATCTCTGGATGGCGAAACCCTATAGAAGCCTATGGGCTTCTTTTCGCCGACCGCCGCAACCCGCCGACACCGTCGACCCCCGCCGCAGACGCCGACCCCCCTTCCCCCTGGCTTACCTTCCTCCAGGCTGCCCTGGACCCGGAAGGTAGTGTCCTCCTCCCCCTAGCAACGCAGCCGGACGTACTTCCGGCTGCAGGGGGGAGGAGGAGGTGCCGGGGGCAGCCTGCTGCTGCTTCCCGGCATCTAGCCAGTGTCTGGACCCCAAGGAGGTGACGGAGACCCCCCGCAGACCACCTAACAGGTATCGCGGGGGGCCTCCGTCACCGCATCGCGATGTTGATCGCATATGTTAGTACATACGCGATCAACATCGCTGCGGAAGCCGGCGAGGGGCGGCGATGTATGTTAATACATCCCGCCCATACAGGGTGTAGCTACCATAGGTGCAGGGTGTGCAGCTGCTATGGGGCCAGAGCTGAGAGGGGCCACCTTTCCTGTCACAGTTACATGTGTTATATACAGGGTGTAGCTACCATAGGTGCAGGGAGTGCAGCTGCTATGGGGCCCAGAGCTGAGAGGGGCCACCTTCCCTGTCACAGTTACATGTGTTATATACAGGGGTGTAGCTACCATGGGTGCAGGCAGTGCAGTTGTTATGGGGCCCAGAGCTGAGAGGGGCCACCTTCCCTGTCACAGTTACATGTTATATACAGGGTGTAGCTACCATAGGTGCAGGGAGTGCAGCTGCTATGGGGCCAGAGCTGAGAGGGGCCACCTTCCCTGTCACAGTTACATGTGTTATATACAGGGTGTAGCTACCATAGGTGCAGGGAGTGCAGCTGCTATGGGGCCAGAGCTGAGAGGGGTCACCTTCCCTGTCACGGTTAGATGTGTTATATACAGGGTGTAGCTACCATGGGTGCAGGCAGTGCAGTTGTTATGGGGCCCAGAGCTGAGAGTGGCCACCTTCCCTGTCACAGTTACATGTTATATACAGGGTGTAGCTACCATAGGTGCAGGGAGTGCAGCTGCTATGGGGCCAGAGCTGAGAGGGGCCACCTTCCCTGTCACAGTTACATGTGTTATATACAGGGTGTAGCTACCATAGGTGCAGGGAGTGCAGCTGCTATGTGGCCCAGAGCTGAGAGGGGCCACCTTCCCTGTCACAGTTACATGTGTTATATACAGGGTGTAGCTACCATAGGTGCAGGGAGTGCAGCTGTTATGGGGCCAGAGCTGAGAGGGGCCACCTTCCCTGTCACAGTTACATGTTATATACAGGGTGTAGCTACCATAGGTGCAGGGAGTACAGCTGCTATGGGACCAGAGCTAAGAGGGGCCACCTTCCCTGTCACAGGTACATGTGTTATATACAGGGTGTAGCTACCATAGGTGCAGGGAGTGCAGCTGCTATGGGGCCAGAGCTGAGAGGAGCCACCTTCCCTGTCACAGTTACATGTGTTATATACAGGGTGTAGCTACCATAGGTGCAGGGAGTACAGCTGCTATGGGGCCAGAGCTGAGAGGGGCCACCTTCCCTGTCACAGTTACATGTGTTATATACAGGGTGTAGTTACCATAGGTGCAGGGAGTGCAGCTGCTATGGGGCCCAGAGCTGAGAGGAGCCACCTTCCCTGTCACAGTTACATGTGTAATATACAGGGTGTAGCTACCATAGGTGCAGGGAGTGCAGCTGCTATGGGGCCAGAACTGAGAGGGGTCATCTTCCCTGTCACAGTTACATGTGTTATATACAGGGGTGTAGCTACCATAGGTGCAGGGAGTGCAGCTGCTATGGGACCCAGAGCTGAGAGGGGCCACCTTCCCTGTCACAGTTACATGTGTTATATACAGGGTGTAGTTACCATAGGTGCAGGGAGTGCAGCTGCTATGGGGCCCAGAGCTGAGAGGAGCCACCTTCCCTGTCACAGTTACATGTGTAATATACAGGGTGTAGCTACCATAGGTGCAGGGAGTGCAGCTGCTATGGGGCCAGAACTGAGAGGGGTCATCTTCCCTGTCACAGTTACATGTGTTATATACAGGGGTGTAGCTACCATAGGTGCAGGGAGTGCAGCTGCTATGGGACCCAGAGCTGAGAGGGGCCACCTTCCCTGTCACAGTTACATGTGTTATATACAGGGTGTAGCTACCATAGGTGCAGGGAGTGCAGCTGCTATGTGGCCCAGAGCTGAGAGGGGCCACCTTCCCTGTCACAGTTACATGTGTTATATACAGAGTGTAGCTACCATAGGTGCAGGGAGTGCAGCTGCTATGGGGCCCAGAGCTGAGAGGGGCCACCTTCCCTGTCACAGTTACATGTGTAATATACAGGGTGTAGCTACCATAGGTGCAGGGAGTGCAGCTGCTATGGGGCCAGAACTGAGAGGGGTCATCTTCCCTGTCACAGTTACATGTGTTATATACAGGGGTGTAGCTACCATAGGTGCAGGGAGTGCAGCTGCTATGGGACCCAGAGCTGAGAGGGGCCACCTTCCCTGTCACAGTTACATGTGTTATATACAGGGTGTATGTAGTGATACGCTACTAGTCATCCATCCTTAAATATATGTTTCTTTATATGCATAAGTAGCTATATTATTATAGCATGTTTATTTAGGGTATCAGATATATTTATATCAGTTATGGTGTCTGTACTTATATATAGCTGTAAATAAACTTCATTATATATGTCATAGACATTGAAATAATTGCAATAACCTTGGTAATATAGGGGGTATGATGTTTTAAAATGCCTCTGTAGAAAACAAAATGGTCCTGAGGTAACCTTCAGCTCAGGTGCTGAATTGAGATGAGGACGTATCTGATTGGATGGAGAGACACCTGAGGTAACATTAAGCACATGTTCTGACAGGTGGCTCTCGAGACGTCGGCGGGAAGAGGAGATCCTCGCGACCACCGGGAGGAGGATAAATAGCAGCGCTGCAGGACCAGTGGAACTTGGATTCGAGTGCCCAGCCATAGGAGCGGTTACTCCTCCGTTGCGCCGCTGACAGGATCCGTGGTAAAAGCGGACGTCAGTGGAAGGAGTGCCGCTGCTACTGGTGGTAGGGCACTGGATAGCGCTGATTCCCCCAGCTGTCACCGGAGAGGAGGAAGCTGAGATCGGGAAAAGGTGAAGTCCAGAAGCGGACCAACATCCGGCGGGGAAGAACGGAGCACAGCGTGACCAGATTG
This sequence comes from Pseudophryne corroboree, assembly GCF_028390025.1. Lineage (NCBI taxonomy): Eukaryota > Metazoa > Chordata > Amphibia > Anura > Myobatrachidae > Pseudophryne > Pseudophryne corroboree. Next base: position 1,228,863 of record NW_026967505.1, read on the forward strand.
GGGAGCGCTCAGTAACTGAAGACCGCGTCAGCATCATCATAAGAGGCGGAGATCGTGTCACGGAAGCGGCCCCAGACTGACCATCCTCCGGCGGAGAGGAGTGACGCCCAGAGTGACAGGCCGGGGGAGAGCTTGACAGCTGAGAGCAGCGGCATCCCCAGAAGCGGAGGGAGATCAGCGGCTAAAGCAGCAGGACGGAGGTGAGCTATTACCCTCCCATAGCTGAATCCACCCACCTAGAGGGGCAGAGTATACTAAAGCAACCGCAACGGGAACGATCTCTGCAAATTAACCCCACTCCAGCTGCTGTAATTACCAAGCGTAAGCACCATGCTCTAACCAGCGCATCTACAAATCAAGGAGGGGTTAAACGATACGCCGGGAAGCATCTCTGCCTGCAACTGAGTGACATACGGGTGATTGACAGCACTTTCCCTCTGCTAGCTATTGACAGGAGTCAATAGTGAAAACGTCAAAGGTCTGTGAATAAATGCCCCTCACTTGTTCCTACACCACATAGTGAGACTTTTATAGGCATTATTACTCTGTCAGGACAATATACCCACAAGAATAGGATGATGTTGCACCTGTGACTGTTAAATGAGGATCATAAAGAGTAACATTACTCCAGGGTACATTTAGGACAGCATTTAACCATTAATACCTATTGTACTCCTACTAAAGTGCTGCAGAGAGATAGATATACTTACCAACAGAAGAATATAATATCTCAGTCGGTCAGTGTGTCACATCAGTATCATAACCAATTCTTTCACGAGACTATTGATTGAATACTCTGCATAACATTATATATAAGGAGTATAGTGGCACCTGTAGGATAGTTGTGGAATAACATTAACTATATTAACCAAAGGCAGAGTTTCAATGGATACAAAGTAGTAACATTATAACTGAAGGGAATACAAGAGGATACAAGTAAGCAGCTATAACCTATCTGGTTGTTACTATTCTGCAAACACAGTACAAAGATATCCCAGGAGATTACGTTACTTCTATTAGTGACTACAGTAATAGGAAAATATATATATATATATTTAAATACTCTACAACTACTTGGATTCAGAGAGGACTTTCTTCAATACTACCACCTATATATATGCATATATATAAAAATAGACTCAAAGGGACTATTATATAGAAATAGGATGTTATATTTAATTTGTGGTGATAATTTCTAATAAGATATAGAAATTAATGTGTCCTAACATTTTAAGCATGAAATATAATACTGATAGGTTAACCATTTAATATTACTTATATTATTACTTGAAGAAGAGTATTGAAGATTATATTGTTAATTGAGTATTGATAATTAATAGGATATATATATATATATGCTTAATGAATTGAGTGTATAAGTGTATATGGAGTGGGAGGCGACTATAATAGCTCTGAACAGTAATATTGAACTAAATATATTGCATTAAAATGAGTTAACCTGTTAGATACTATTGTCATAGATTATTATTTGATATATGCATAAATGGTTAGTATAAACTTACCTGGACCGACTGAAGAGCACCGGAGACATCGCTATGAGGTATTGACTATCATCATCTGTGGATTTAGAAAAGAATAAAAAGAGAAGACATAAGGTTTCCCAAACTAATCCTTTAAAATAGGTTAATAACTTATTTCAAAGTTTGGGTGGAGGCACTAGAGTGAAACTAAAATCCTAACTATACTCAGGGTTACATATTGGAGGCACTGGATTGAGATACGAACAGATAGGACAAATGGAGATCAGTGGAGAAGATATATACAGCTGGTGTAGAAGTAAGGGAATAGATGTACAGAAAAGTGTGAGTATTTTGGGAAATTTCGTTGATATTATAGAAGACGATATTATTAGTGAAGTAAAGAAAATGTATGGAATGAAACAACCACATATTGTAGATAAGTGGAAAGATGGTAGTGAGGAGATATGTGCTGTTTTAATAAGTAATGACAATCCGTTAGATGCAGCAGTAATCCCTGCGAACATATTAATAGAAAGAATTCCGGGTAGGAGATTACAAGTAAGGTGGCCAGTAGATACATATGCTGATGGAGGAGAGAAAGTCAACAGTAAAGAAGATATTCAAGTTGAAAGTATTAGCACAGGGTGTTTTCATAATACCAGTAATACCTCAGAAGAAACAACTAGGGGTGAAGAAAAAATAGATCCACAAGTTGAGAATGTAATGGATAAAGTGGTTAGTCATTTCGAACGATGGCATTATGAAGGGGGATATAGAAGATTAAGGATATTTTCTGGGGTGATTCCTGTTCCAACTGGAGAAGAGAGCTATGATGTATGGAGAGAGGCGGCAGTGCAACATTCCGAGGAGTGGAGGTGTCCAGAGCATATAAAGAAACAGAGAATAGTGGAAAGTTTAAGAGGACCAGCAATGGGAATCATTCATGCCACCAGGAGAAGTAATTCACAGGCTACCTTGAAGGATTATTTTGATGCTCTGGACTATTCGTTTGGCACCTTAGAGGACGTGGGAGATCTGTTGACTCGTTTAAATCAAACTTATCAAGAACCTACCGAAACCCTCACCAATTATATATATCGGCTGGACAAGATAATTTACAAACTATTAGATAAAGGAGGGATTAATCCTCCAGAAATTGATGCCATGCGACTCAAGTATATATTGAGAGGAGCGATGACCACCAATCCTGTAGCTCAAAGATTAAGGTGTAATATACCCCGTGATCCTCCACCTACGTTAGGAGAATTGATAAGGGATGTTAAATTGGAAGAAGTCCAAATTGAAAACCGAGAAAAAAATATCAAACGAGTCAAAGTTGTTGTTCCCATTCCTGAAGTTCCATCCGCTAATGAACAATTGCTCAAAGCTTTGGAAGAACAAAATAAGAAGTTAGAACAGTTAATTTCTTTACAGAATTCAGCCATGTCAAATTCTAGGACATCTCTGTCGGGTAGAGGGAGAGGTTTCAGTCGTAGACAAGATAATACTAGAAATCTCACTTGTTACCGATGTGGACAATTAGGGCATCGGTCGTTCGAATGTACACAGAGGGAAAGTAACAGAACAATGGCAAATAGTACGGAGTTGAGGTCATCATCTATGACGGAAAACGGGCAAGGGACGTCGATGAACCCCGCATCGACTCCCAGATTATAGATGTCTGCAGAATGGGGAGTACTCAGTGGTCCAACCTAATTCCCAGTGGAATCATTGGAAAAGCGCCCATGGTACCTGCTTTGATAAATGGGAAATTGTGTCAAGTATTATTAGATAGTGGATCACAAGTATCAATTATATTTGAAAGTTGGTACCGGCAACATCTTTCGGATGTACCACTTATGCCTTTTGATGGACTAATCATATGGGGGCTGAGCGATCAAAAATACCCTTATTTAGGGTATGTAACAACCCAGATTGAATTCATAGATGACAACACTAAGTACCGAACCCCGTTCCCTTTTTTGGCATTAGTGTGCCCAGACTCTCCATCAGAACAGGGAGCCGTATCCATCATAGTCGGGACAAATTCCTATCTGTTTAAAATGCTAGCCAAGTGGTGTATACAACAAGACACTGTAGAATCAAGACATGACGGGTCTAACAATGGTGTAACCTGTAGTAGTGATATAATAACCACTGATATCTATACAATAACAAGTTCAGTCAATGCTGCTAGCAAGATTGAAGACTGTTTTCAAGGAAGTGACATTTCTGTCAATGACAGAGATAACTTAATTGCTAAAATATTGTTAAGGAAATCTGTTTTTTCATTTGGCGAATGGGACTTGGGTACTGTTACAGAAGTGGAACATCGAATTCGATTACGGGATGATACCCCTTTCCGAGAGAGATCTAGGAGGTTAGCTCCTGCTGATTTTGAGGACGTGAGGCAACATTTAAAACATCTGCTGGAAAATCAGGTGATTGCTGAATCAGAGAGTCCTTACGCTTCCCCCATAGTGGTAGCCCGAAAGAAAAATGGTGACATTCGATTGTGCATAGACTATCGTACTCTAAATAATCGCACAATTGAGGATCAGTATACAGTACCCAAAGTGGAAGAAGCGTTGGATTGTCTTCAAGGGAGTAGATGGTTCTCGGTTCTGGATATGCGTTGTGGTTACTACCAGATTCCTATGCATCCCGATGACAGAGCTAAAACAGCTTTCTTGTGTCCAATTGGTTTCTTTGAATTTCTAAAAATGCCACAAGGTATAAAGGGGGCGCCTGCAACATTTCAAAGGACCATGGAGAAAATCATTGGAGACATGTGCTACCGTGAAGTTCTTGTTTACCTTGATGATGTCATTGTATTTGGACGGACTTTAGAGGAGCATAATAATAGATTGTTAAAAGTACTAGATCGATTACAGAAGAGGGGCCTGAAATTGTCCATAGACAAATGCCGGTTGTGTCAAACCACTGTTCGATATTTGGGTCATATTGTCAGTAGAGAAGGGATATCCACTGATCCAGACAAAATAGCAGCAGTACAAGAATGGCCTAGACCTTTGAATCTCAAGGATCTACGCTCTTTCCTGGGATTTAGTGGATACTACCGTCGGTTTGTACCGCAGTATTCAAAGGTATCACGACCATTAACCGACTTGACTAAGGGCTATCCACCTGCTGGCAGAGGTCGTCCTCCCTCTGGAAAGTATTTCAAACCGCAAGAAGAGTTTGGTGATAGATGGACCGATCAGTGTGAAGATGCTTTTCAGAGACTCAAGTATCTATTGACCCATTCACCTATTTTAGCCTATGCCAATCCTAACTTACCATACGAACTACATATTGACGCTTCCATGGAAGGACTTGGGGGAGTGTTGTATCAACACCAAAATCAACAGTTACGCCCTATAGCTTATATCAGTAGAGGATTATCCAGCAGTGAGAAGAATTATGCCGTACATAAATTGGAGTTCTTGGCCCTAAAGTGGGCGGTAGTGGAAAAATTCCATGATTATTTATATGGAGTAAAATTTACGGTACTCACGGATAATAATCCACTGATATACATCAACTCTACGGCCAAGTTAGATGCCACAGGACATCGCTGGCTAGCAGCCCTGTCTAATTATAATTTTAGTTTAAAATACAAGCCTGGTTCCCAAAATATCGATGCTGATGCTCTGTCTCGATTGCCGCATATTCCCACTAATAGCTCAAATGATGATTGGATTGAGTTACCGGCACCTGCTTTCCAAGGTCTTTGTCATCAGATTTCTAGTTTACAGCATTCTAACACTGGAGCTATTAGTGCATTAGGAGCTTCGGGAGCTGCTCTTCCTCTCATGTACTGTTGGATATCTAAAGCTGAAATGGGTGAACTGTCTGTAGTAACTCAAGATCAAATGAAACAAGCTCAATACCATGATCCCGATTTAGGAGCTATTATGCAATATTTACAAAATCCCAACACCAGCATAAGCTATTCAAACATGTCTAAAAAAATTAGGGTACTGTTTAAACAAAGAAACAGATTATTTTTAAAACAAGGGATACTATATCGAAGAACAAAGACTCCTGCTGGTACTTTTAAACGTCAATTAGTGCTGCCAGCCGTTTTTGTCCCTATAATTTTAAAAGCCCTTCATGACAATCATGGTCATTTAGGCTATGATAAGACCCAACATTTAGTAGCTGAACGGGTATATTGGCCCTACATGAATCAGGACATTGAGAAGCATTGTCATAATTGCCCCAATTGCATCCTACGGAAAACTTTACCACAGCAAGCAGCACCTTTGGGTCATTTACAAAGCTCTGGGCCTATGGATCTTATATGTATAGATTTCCTCTCCTTTGAAGGTCCTAATGGGCAAGATAGTAACATCCTTGTCATAACTGACCATTTTACCAGATATGCACAAGCATTTGTGACTTCCGATCAAAAATCATTAACTGTAGCTAAAACCCTGTGGGAAAGATTTTTTGTGCATTATGGATTACCTTCACGTATTCACTCAGATCAAGGGCCTGACTTTGAAAGTAGACTCATTAAAGAATTGTGTAGGTGCTGTGGAATAAGAAAATCTCATACTACACCATATCATCCCCAAGGAGATCCTCAGCCAGAAAGGTTTAACCGCACCCTTCTCAATATGCTTGGCACTTTGGATAATAAACAGAAACTACATTGGAAAAAGTACATCTGTCAACTGGTACACGCTTACAATTGTACAAAGAATGAGGCCACTGGGTACTCCCCATATTTGTTGATGTTTGGAAGAGAAGCCCGATTACCTATAGATATTAGTTTTGGCACCTCCCCCACCACTATTAAAGCACCATCTCATTCCAAATATGTGGACAATCTGCGAAAAGAACTTAATGAAGCTTATGAATTGGCTAGCAAGGCCAATCAACGACAAAATATTAAGAATAAATTGGCCTATGATAAAAAAGTAACAGAACATGTACTTTCCCCTGGTGACCGGGTTCTTCTTCGACGATTAGGTGTACCTAGACGGCAGAAAATTGCTAATCGATGGAAGGAGACCCCTTATCGAGTAATAAAGAAGTTGCCTGGAATACCAGTGTATCAGATTGTGCCTGAGAATGCTATGGGACCAGTGATGACCTATCACCGACAGCATTTATTACCCATCCAACTTGACTTGGTATTGACTCCGAATGAGGATAAAGAAGCTGATCTACCTGTGGGTGCCATTCCAGATAAACAACTACATAAACCTTCTATGAAAATACCAGCTGATAATTTAGAGACTGATGCCTGGGATTCTGACATAGGGTATTTTTATGAAATGAGGACTGAAGATCTCCAACAATCGCCTCCACTCCCCTCTACTCAGCTGGCCGTCGAAGATGGTGATTTGTTAACATGTGAAGAGGAGATAGTCTGTCCAGATAATGAGTTTGCACTGGACTATAAAACGGATATTGACCATCCTCTAACTCCCCTAAGAGACTCTTCCATAAATCCTTTACCTCAGAGGGTTCGTAGGCCACCTAAAATGTTAACCTACCAACAGTTAGGATGCCCTAGTATTATAGAAAGAACTGTTCATCCTAGCATCATTTATTCATGGCCGTACTTTGGATCTGTTAAAATGAGTCATGAAAGTATCTGATCACAGGTAGCTTACCTAAACCGAATATAACCGGTATAAATTCAAAAGTGGTGATCAGATTGAGTACTAGAATACTGAATGTTAATCTGATCTCCAGGGGGAGAATGTAGTGATACGCTACTAGTCATCCATCCTTAAATATATGTTTCTTTATATGCATAAGTAGCTATATTATTATAGCATGTTTATTTAGGGTATCAGATATATTTATATCAGTTATGGTGTCTGTACTTATATATAGCTGTAAATAAACTTCATTATATATGTCATAGACATTGAAATAATTGCAATAACCTTGGTAATATAGGGGGTATGATGTTTTAAAATGCCTCTGTAGAAAACAAAATGGTCCTGAGGTAACCTTCAGCTCAGGTGCTGAATTGAGATGAGGACGTATCTGATTGGATGGAGAGACACCTGAGGTAACATTAAGCACATGTTCTGACAGGTGGCTCTCGAGACGTCGGCGGGAAGAGGAGATCCTCGCGACCACCGGGAGGAGGATAAATAGCAGCGCTGCAGGACCAGTGGAACTTGGATTCGAGTGCCCAGCCATAGGAGCGGTTACTCCTCCGTTGCGCCGCTGACAGGATCCGTGGTAAAAGCGGACGTCAGTGGAAGGAGTGCCGCTGCTACTGGTGGTAGGGCACTGGATAGCGCTGATTCCCCCAGCTGTCACCGGAGAGGAGGAAGCTGAGATCGGGAAAAGGTGAAGTCCAGAAGCGGACCAACATCCGGCGGGGAAGAACGGAGCACAGCGTGACCAGATTGGGGAGCGCTCAGTAACTGAAGACCGCGTCAGCATCATCATAAGAGGCGGAGATCGTGTCACGGAAGCGGCCCCAGACTGACCATCCTCCGGCGGAGAGGAGTGACGCCCAGAGTGACAGGCCGGGGGAGAGCTTGACAGCTGAGAGCAGCGGCATCCCCAGAAGCGGAGGGAGATCAGCGGCTAAAGCAGCAGGACGGAGGTGAGCTATTACCCTCCCATAGCTGAATCCACCCACCTAGAGGGGCAGAGTATACTAAAGCAACCGCAACGGGAACGATCTCTGCAAATTAACCCCACTCCAGCTGCTGTAATTACCAAGCGTAAGCACCATGCTCTAACCAGCGCATCTACAAATCAAGGAGGGGTTAAACGATACGCCGGGAAGCATCTCTGCCTGCAACTGAGTGACATACGGGTGATTGACAGCACTTTCCCTCTGCTAGCTATTGACAGGAGTCAATAGTGAAAACGTCAAAGGTCTGTGAATAAATGCACCTCACTTGTTCCTACACCACATAGTGAGACTTTTATAGGCATTATTACTCTGTCAGGACAATATACCCACAAGAATAGGATGATGTTGCACCTGTGACTGTTAAATGAGGATCATAAAGAGTAACATTACTCCAGGGTACATTTAGGACAGCATTTAACCATTAATACCTATTGTACTCCTACTAAAGTGCTGCAGAGAGATAGATATACTTACCAACAGAAGAATATAATATCTCAGTCGGTCAGTGTGTCACATCAGTATCATAACCAATTCTTTCACGAGACTATTGATTGAATACTCTGCATAACATTATATATAAGGAGTATAGTGGCACCTGTAGGATAGTTGTGGAATAACATTAACTATATTAACCAAAGGCAGAGTTTCAATGGATACAAAGTAGTAACATTATAACTGAAGGGAATACAAGAGGATACAAGTAAGCAGCTATAACCTATCTGGTTGTTACTATTCTGCAAACACAGTACAAAGATATCCCAGGAGATTACGTTACTTCTATTAGTGACTACAGTAATAGGAAAATATATATATATATATATTTAAATACTCTACAACTACTTGGATTCAGAGAGGACTTTCTTCAATACTACCACCTATATATATGCATATATATAAAAATAGACTCAAAGGGACTATTATATAGAAATAGGATGTTATATTTAATTTGTGGTGATAATTTCTAATAGGATATAGAAATTAATGTGTCCTAACATTTTAAGCATGAAATATAATACTGATAGGTTAACCATTTAATATTACTTATATTATTACTTGAAGAAGAGTATTGAAGATTATATTGTTAATTGAGTATTGATAATTAATAGGATATATATATATATGCTTAATGAATTGAGTGTATAAGTGTATATGGAGTGGGAGGCGACTATAATAGCTCTGAACAGTAATATTGAACTAAATATATTGCATTAAAATGAGTTAACCTGTTAGATACTATTGTCATAGATTATTATTTGATATATGCATAAATGGTTAGTATAAACTTACCTGGACCGACTGAAGAACACCGGAGACATCGCTATGAGGTATTGACTATCATCATCTGTGGATTTAGAAAAGAATAAAAAGAGAAGACATAAGGTTTCCCAAACTAATCCTTTAAAATAGGTTAATAACTTATTTCAAAGTTTGGGTGGAGGCACTAGAGTGAAACTAAAATCCTAACTATACTCAGGGTTACATGTAGCTACCATAGGTGCAGGGAGTGCAGCTGCTATGTGGCCCAGAGCTGAGAGGGGCCACCTTCCCTGTCACAGTTACATGTGTTATATACAGAGTGTAGCTACCATAGGTGCAGGGAGTGCAGCTGCTATGGGGCCCAGAGCTGAGAGGGGCCACCTTCCCTGTCACAGTTACATGTGTTATATACAGGGTGTAGTTACCATAGGTGCAGGGAGTGCAGCTGCTATGTGGCCCAGAGCTGAGAGGGGCCACCTTCCCTGTCACAGTTACATGTGTTATATACAGAGTGTAGCTACCATAGGTGCATGGAGTGCAGCTGCTATGGGGCCCAGAGCTGAGAGGGGCCACCTTCCCTGTCACAGTTACATGTGTTATATACAGGGTGTAGTTACCATAGGTGCAGGGAGTGCAGCTGCTATGGGGCCCAGAGCTGAGAGGGGCCACCTTCCCTGTCACAGTTACATGTGTTATATACAGGGTGTAGCTACCATAGGTGCAGGGAGTGCAGCTGCTATGGGGCCAGAGCTGAGAGGGGCCACCTTCCCTGTCACAGTTACATGTGTTATATACAGGGTGTAGCTACCATAGGTGCAGGGAGTGCAGCTGCTATGGGGCCCAGAGCTGAGAGGAGCCACCTTCCCTGTCACAGTTACATGTGTTATATACAGGGTGTAGCTACCATAGGTGCAGGGAGTGCAGCTGCTATGGGGCCAGAACTGAGAGGGGTCATCTTCCCTGTCACAGTTACATGTGTTATATACAGGGTGTAGCTACCATAGGTGCAGGGAGTGCAGCTGCTATGGGGCCAGAGCTGAGAGGGGCCACCTTCCCTGTCACAGTTACATGTGTTATATACAGGGTGTAGCTACCATAGGTGCAGGGAGTGCAGCTGCTATGGGGCCCAGAGCTGATAGGGGCCACCTTCCCTGTCACAGTTACATGTGTAATATACAGGGTGTAGCTACCATAGGTGCAGGGAGTGCAGCTGCTATGGGACCCAGAGCTGAGAGGGGTCATCTTCCCTGTCACAGTTACATGTGTTATATACAGGGTGTAGCTACCATAGGTGCAGGGAGTGCAGCTGCTATGGGGCCAGAGCTGAGAGGGGCCACCTTCCCTGTCACAGTTACATGTGTTATATACAGGGTGTAGTTACCATAGGTGCAGGGAGTGCAGCTGCTATGGGGCCCAGAGCTGATAGGGGCCACCTTCCCTGTCACAGTTACATGTGTAATATACAGGGTGTAGCTACCATAGGTGCAGGGAGTGCAGCTGCTATGGGGCCAGAACTGAGAGGGGTCATCTTCCCTGTCACAGTTACATGTGTTATATACAGGGTGTAGCTACCATAGGTGCAGGGAGTGCAGCTGCTATGGGACCCAGAGCTGAGAGGGGTCATCTTCCCTGTCACAGTTACATGTGTTATATACAGGGTGTAGCTACCATAGGTGCAGGGAGTGCAGCTGCTATGGGGCCAGAGCTGAGAGGGGCCACCTTCCCTGTCACAGTTACATGTGTTATATACAGGGTGTAGTTACCATAGGTGCAGGGAGTGCAGCTGCTATGTGGCCCAGAGCTGAGAGGGGCCACCTTCCCTGTCACAGTTACATGTGTTATATACAGAGTGTAGCTACCATAGGTGCAGGGAGTGCAGCTGCTATGTGGCCCAGAGCTGAGAGGGGCCACCTTCCCTGTCACAGTTACATGTGTTATATACAGAGTGTAGCTACCATAGGTGCAGGGAGTGCAGCTGCTATGGGGCCCAGAGCTGAGAGGGGCCACCTTCCCTGTCACAGTTACATGTGTTATATACAGGGTGTAGCTACCATAGGTGCAGGGAGTGCAGCTGCTATGTGGCCCAGAGCTGAGAGGGGCCACCTTCCCTGTCACAGTTACATGTGTTATATACAGAGTGTAGCTACCATAGGTGCAGGGAGTGCAGCTGCTATGGGGCCCAGAGCTGAGAGGGGCCACCTTCCCTGTCACAGTTACATGTGTTATATACAGGGTGTAGTTACCATAGGTGCAGGGAGTGCAGCTGCTATGGGGCCCAGAGCTGAGAGGGGCCACCTTCCCTGTCACAGTTACATGTGTTATATACAGGGTGTAGCTACCATAGGTGCAGGGAGTGCAGCTGCTATGGGGCCAGAGCTGAGAGGGGCCACCTTCCCTGTCACAGTTACATGTGTTATATACAGGGTGTAGTTACCATAGGTGCAGGGAGTGCAGCTGCTATGTGGCCCAGAGCTGAGAGGGGCCACCTTCCCTGTCACAGTTACATGTGTTATATACAGAGTGTAGCTACCATAGGTGCAGGGAGTGCAGCTGCTATGTGGCCCAGAGCTGAGAGGGGCCACCTTCCCTGTCACAGTTACATGTGTTATATACAGAGTGTAGCTACCATAGGTGCAGGGAGTGCAGCTGCTATGGGGCCCAGAGCTGAGAGGGGCCACCTTCCCTGTCACAGTTACATGTGTTATATACAGGGTGTAGCTACCATAGGTGCAGGGAGTGCAGCTGCTATGTGGCCCAGAGCTGAGAGGGGCCACCTTCCCTGTCACAGTTACATGTGTTATATACAGAGTGTAGCTACCATAGGTGCAGGGAGTGCAGCTGCTATGGGGCCCAGAGCTGAGAGGGGCCACCTTCCCTGTCACAGTTACATGTGTTATATACAGGGTGTAGTTACCATAGGTGCAGGGAGTGCAGCTGCTATGGGGCCCAGAGCTGAGAGGGGCCACCTTCCCTGTCACAGTTACATGTGTTATATACAGGGTGTAGCTACCATAGGTGCAGGGAGTGCAGCTGCTATGGGGCCAGAGCTGAGAGGGGCCACCTTCCCTGTCACAGTTACATGTGTTATATACAGGGTGTAGCTACCATAGGTGCAGGGAGTGCAGCTGCTATGGGGCCCAGAGCTGAGAGGAGCCACCTTCCCTGTCACAGTTACATGTGTAATATACAGGGTGTAGCTACCATAGGTGCAGGGAGTGCAGCTGCTATGGGACCCAGAGCTGAGAGGGGCCACCATCCCTGTCACTGTTACATGTGTTATATACAGGGTGTAGCTACCATAGGTGCAGGGAGTGCAGCTGCTATGGGGCCAGAACTGAGAGGGGTCATCTTCCCTGTCACAGGTACATGTGTTATATACAGGATGTAGCTACCATAGGTGCAGGGAGTGCAGCTGCTATGGGGCCCTGAGCTGAGAGGAGCCACCTTCCCTGTCACAGTTACATGTGTTATGTACAGAGTGTAGCTACCATAGGTGCAGGGAGTGCAGCTGCTATGTGGCCCAGAGCTGAGAGGGGCCACCTTCCCTGTCACAGTTACATGTGTTATATACAGAGTGTAGCTACCATAGGTGCAGGGAGTGCAGCTGCTATGGGGCCCAGAGCTGAGAGGGGCCACCTTCCCTGTCACAGTTATATGTGTTATATACAGGGTGTAGCTACCATAGGTGCAGGCAGTGCAGCTGCTATGGGGCCAGAGCTGAGAGGGGCCATCTTCCCTGTCACAGGTACATGTGTTATATACAGGGTGTAGCTACCATAGGTGCAGGGAGTGCAGCTGCTATGTGGCCCAGAGCTGAGAGGGGCCACCTTCCCTGTCACAGTTACATGTGTTATATACAGAGTGTAGCTACCATAGGTGCAGGGAGTGCAGCTGCTATGGGGCCCAGAGCTGAGAGGGGCCACCTTCCCTGTCACAGTTACATGTGTTATATACAGGGTGTAGTTACCATAGGTGCAGGGAGTGCAGCTGCTATGTGGCCCAGAGCTGAGAGGAGCCACCTTCCCTGTCACAGTTACATGTGTTATATACAGGGTGTAGCTACCATAGGTGCAGGGAGTGCAGCTGCTATGGGGCCAGAGCTGAGAGGGGTCATCTTCCCTGTCACAGTTACATGTGTTATATACAGGGTGTAGCTACCATAGGTGCAGGGAGTGCAGCTGCTATGGGGCCAGAACTGAGAGGGGTCATCTTCCCTGTCACAGGTACATGTGTTATATACAGGGTGTAGCTACCATAGGTGCAGGCAGTGCAGCTGCTATGGGGCCAGAGCTGAGAGGGGCCACCTTCCCTGTCACAGGTACATGTGTTATATACAGGGTGTAGCTACCATAGGTGCAGGGAGTGCAGCTGCTATGGGGCCAGAACTGAGAGGGGTCATCTTCCCTGTCACAGGTACATGTGTTATATACAGGGTGTAGCTACCATAAGTGCAGGGAGTGCAGCTGCTATGGGGCCAGAGCTGAGAGGGGCCATCTTCCCTGTCACAGGTACATGTGTTATATACAGGGTGTAGCTACCATAGGTGCAGGCAGTGCAGCTGCTATGGGGCCAGAGCTGAGAGGGGCCACCTTCCCTGTCACAGTTACATGTGTTATATACAGGGTGTAGCTACCATAGGTGCAGGGAGTGCAGCTGCTATGGGCCCAGAGCTGAGAGGGGCCACCTTCCCTGTCACAGTTACATGTGTTATATACAGGGTGTAGCTACCATAGGTGCAGGGAGTGCAGCTGCTATGGGGCCCAGAGCTGAGAGAGGCCACCTTCCCTGTCACAGTTACATGTGTTATATACATAGGTGCAGGGAGTGCAGCTGCTATGGGGCCAGAGCTGAGAGGGGCCACCTTCCCTGTCACAGGTACATGTGTTATATACAGGGTGTAGCTACCATAGGTGCAGGGAGTGCAGCTGCTATGGGGCCAGAACTGAGAGGGGTCATCTTCCCTGTCACAGGTACATGTGTTATATACAGGGTGTAGCTACCATAAGTGCAGGGAGTGCAGCTGCTATGGGGCCAGAGCTGAGAGGGGCCACCTTCCCTGTCACAGTTACATGTGTTATATACAGGGGTGTAGCTACCATAGGGGCAGAGAGTGCAGCTGCTATGGGGCCAGAACTGAGAGGGGTCATCTTCCCTGTCACAGGTACATGTGTTATATACAGGGTGTAGCTACCATAGGTGCAGGCAGTGCAGCTGCTATGGGGCCAGAGCTGAGAGGGGCCACCTTCCCTGTCACAGTTACATGTGTTATATACAGGGTGTAGCTACCATAGGTGCAGGGAGTGCAGCTGCTATGGGCCCAGAGCTGAGAGGGGCCACCTTCCCTGTCACAGTTACATGTGTTATATACAGAGTGTAGCTACCATAGGTGCAGGGAGTGCAGCTGCTATGGGGCCCAGAGCTGAGAGGGGCCACCTTCCCTGTCACAGTTACATGTGTTATATACAGGGCGTAGCTACCATAGGTGCAGGGAGTACAGCTGCTATGGGGCCAGAGCTGAGAGGGGCCACCTTCCCTGTCACAGGTACATGTGTTATATACAGGGTGTAGCTACCATAGGTGCAGGGAGTGCAGCTGCTATGTCAAAATTACATGTGTTGTATACATTTATTGCCATTAGGTTATACATAGGGGCCCTTACAAACTTTTGCCTTGGAGTCTACATTATTTCTAGTTATGCCTCTGGACCTGCTCTTTGAAATGTGGTTTAAAATGAACTTGAAGGGCTTATAATACATAATGTGAGCTGGGGCACTGTAATGTGGCACAATATGAAGTGGAGGCACTATAGTGTGGTATAATTTGAACTGGATACACTGTGAAGCAGGTGTATTAAGCCTGGAAAAGTGATAAAACCGTGATAAGTGGAAGGTGATAACGCACCAGCCAATCATTACAATTTGAAAAATGAAAGTTAGAAGCTGATTGGCTGGTGCGTTATCACCTTCCACTTATCACTGCTTTATCACTTCTCCAGGCTTAGTACATCTGCCCGTTGAACATGTCTTAATGTGAATTGGGGGTACTTTGTTGCATAATGTTTATTGGCCACCGTACAATATAATGTAATGTGAACTAGGGCACTGTTATGGGGCATTATGTTTAAAAAATATTCTTATTGTAAAATTTTTCTTTTTTTACTCTATCTTATAAATTGGTCCTAAATATTATATGTTCCTCATTCAGTTGTAGTAGAAGAATGATTAATTTTGTATAACCCTCTAATGTCTTTATATATGCATTGCGGGTGACCCAGATTATTGTTTTTAAGTATACAGTATATATGAAACTTGTGTGAAACTTTGTTTAAATAATCTGCCCCTTCGGGGCAGCACCGTGTGAACTATGGTCAATAATGTGTGGCATAATCATGTGAACTGTGGTCAGTAATATGTGGCATGGCTATGTAAACTGGGCGGCTGCCCTTTAAAGGAAGGGGGAGCCGGCAGGAGGTAGTGAGCACGGGTAGCGGGAAGCTATGCTCTCACTACCTGTAGTTAAAAGCACTTGTACTCGGCGGTGGTTGCGGGAGCATGCGTTCACACTGTACCGCAAATAGAAGGGGTACATCTGTAATATTGTGAAATGTATGTCATAACCATGTGAACTGGGGACATCATATATTGCTCATCCTGATACTGGAGAACAGAAGTAATAGCTTCCTGTAAATACCTTATATTTTATGCTAGAATTTGTTGAAACACTTGAACCATTATGTCAAAACGCCCAAAGCCCTCTGGTGCACAAGGAAGAAAAAAAAGAAAAGAAGAGGAAGAAAAATGGAAAAAAGACAAAGGTAATCTAATTAAATGTTATAGGCTATGCAACTATACTATTGCATGTAATGTACTTTGTTCATATATACATCTCTTCTTTTTTCAGATGCACTTCTTAAATATTTAAGTAACCCCACTTCTACAAATCGGGGACCACCTGCAGACAACTCCTGCTTATCACAGCCCAGCAGTCCAGCATCAAGCCATCCTTTACCTACCTACTCAGCACAGCCCAGCACTTCAACCTCAAGTGACCCTGTCATTGATTCCTTAGCACAGCCCAGCACTTCAACCTCAAGTGATCCTGTCATTGATTCCTCAGCACAGCCCAGCACTTCAACATCAAGGGACCCTGCCTTAGCCTCCTCAGCACAGCCCAGCACTTCAACATCAAGTGCCCCTGTCATCGCATCCACAGCACTGCCCAGCACTTCAACATCAAGTGCCCCTGTCATCGCATCCACAGCACTGCCCAGCACTTCAACATCAAGTGTCTTTGTCATTGCATCCTCAGCACTGCCCAGCACTTCAACATCAAGTGCCCTTATCATTGCCTCCTCAGCACAGCCCAGCACTTCAACATCAAGTGCCCTTGTCATCGCCTCCTCAGCACTGTCCAGCACTTCAACATCAAGTGCCCCTGTCATTGCCTCCTCAGCACTGTCCAGCACTTCAACATCAAATGACTCTGCCTTAGCCTCCTCAGCACAGCCCAGAACTTCAACATCAAGTGCCCCCATCATCGCATCCTCAGCACTGTCCAGCACTTCAACATCAAGTGACTCTGCCTTAGCCTCCTCAGCACAGCACAGCACTTCAACATCAAGTGCCCTTATCATCACCTCCTCAGCACTGTCCAGCACTTCAACATCAAGTGCTGCCATCATCGCATCCTCAGCACTGTCCAGCACTTCAACATCAAGTGCCCCCATCATCGAATCCTCAGCACTGTCCAGCACTTCAACATCAAGTGCCGCCATCATCGCATCCTCAGCACTGTCCAGCACTTCAACATCAAGTGCCCCCATCATCGAATCCACAGCACTGTCCAGCACTTCAACATCAAGTGCCCCCATCATCGTATCCTCAGCACTGCGCAGCACTTCAACATCAAGTGCCCCCATCATCGCATCCTCAGCACTGCGCAGCACTTCAAAATCTAGTGCCCCTGTTATCGCCTCCCCAGCACTACCAAGCACTGTATCAAGCACACCTACTGCATCTGCTGGGCATTCCACTTCTGTTGTACCTCTACAGGCTGTTCCAATAGACCCTGCTGATTGGCCGTCTATCTTATCTGATAACGTAAGAACAGAGTTTGTCATCAGAGGACCGTATAAGATCAAAACAACTTTTACATTTACAAAACTAAAAGATGGAAGAAGATGTCAGCATCAGTATTTCAGCAGAGTCTGGGTCAATGGAGAAAAAATTAAAAGAAGTTGGCTAATGTACTCAAAAAAGAATGATAGTCTGTACTGTTTCTGCTGCAAACTGTTTTCTCAGAAAGATTTTAAGTTGATTAAAGAAGGTTTAAGTGACTGGAAAAATGCAGGCCAGTTGCTCAAGACCCATGAGGATAGCCAGGAGCACAATACAAACATGAAAACATGGAAGGAATTGGAGGTCCGCCTTGCCAAGGGGCAAACCATCGATAAACAAGAGATGGCACTCGCTGAAGCCGAGAGAAACAGGTGGCGTCAAGTTCTTACTAGATTAGTAGCAATAATTCAGTCATTAGCTGAAAGAAACATGGCTTTAAGGGGGTCTACAGACACATTGAACAAACCAGACAATGGTAATTTCCTGAAAGAGGTGGAGCTTTTGGCCAAATTTGACCCAGTAATGAATTTTCATGTTGAAAGGGTGCAAAGTGATACTGGCCGTCACATACATTATTTGGGAAAGAGAATCCAAAATGAATTGATAGACTCAATCAGTGCCAAAATACTTGACACGATGGTTGAAGAGATCAAAACATCAAAGTATTACTCCATCATTTTGGATTGTACCCCTGACCTAAGTCATAAGGAACAGCTCTCTGTTATTATAAGAATTGTGACACTGGATGAACCACCACAAATTAAAGAACATTTCATGGGTTTCCTTGTGGCAGAGGCGTCAACAGGAGAAAGTTTGTCATCTCTAATCCTAGAAAAGCTGGAGGATCTTAACATTCCCTTTCAGGACTGCAGAGGCCAATCTTATGACAACGGTGCTAACATGAAGGGAAAGAATAAAGGTGTTCAGGCTAGGCTGCTGCAGCAAAACTCAAGAGCCTTTTTTGTCCCATGTGGTGCCCACACTTTAAATCTGGTGGTAGCTGATGCTGCTAAGACCTCAGCAGATGCAGTTGGCTACTTTGGATATTTAATGAAAATATTCACCCTTTTCTCAGCATCTACGCATAGATGGGCTATCCTCCTAAAACACGTCAACACCACCCTGAAATCATGGTCCGACACCAGGTGGGAGAGCAGGATCAAAAGCATTGAGGCAGTAAGGTACCAGGCTGGGCAAGTCAGAGAGGCTCTTCTGGAGGTGAGGGAGACTACTACAGACCCTGTCGTGAAAGTCGAAGCCCAGTCTTTGGCTGAGGAGGTGGGATCATATCGGTTTTCTATTTGCACTGTGATATGGTATGACATTCTCAACAACATCCAGCATGTGAGTAAACTGATGCAGTCAACCTCGATGCAGCTAGATCTGGCTGTCAACTTGCTGCAGAAGACAAGAGATTCCCTCACCTGCTACAGAAACACAGGATTTTCTCATGCTCAGACAATTGCAAAGGAGATGTGTGAGGAGATGAATGTGGAGCCAGTGCTTAAACAAAAGAGGCTGAAAATAACTAAAAGGCACTTTAGTTATGAGGCTCCAGATGAGCCTATTGGTGATGTGCTGAGAAAAATGGAAACCACTTTTTTTAATGTCTTAGTGGATGCAACCCTCTGTTCACTTGATGAGAGATTCCAGACCTTGGTAGCAGTTAATGATAAATTTGGAGTGCTTGTAAACTTTCCCCATTTGACAAAAACATAGTTGTTAGAGCAGTGTCAAGCATTGAGCGCTGCTTTAACTCTTGATGGACAACCAGATATTGTTGGCACGGGACTTGCTGGAGAAATGCAAAATTTCCCACATTTTCCGTCACAAAATATGTCGAGTTTGGAACTCTTGACTTTTATGCAACAGAAAAAGGTGACAGAAATTTATCCCCATTTGTTGGTAGCACTTAGAATCTCTGCCACACTTCCTGTTACAGTGGCTGCTGCTGAACGTAGCTTCTCTAAGCTCAAGCTGATTAAAAACTATCTAAGATCGAGCATGGAGCAAGAACGTCTCAGTGGACTTGCCATTATAAGTATAAATCATGTAGTCTCACAACAAATCTCATATGATGACGTGATAGATGATTTTGCTGCAAGAAAAACAAGACGAGTATGTCTGTAAAACAACGTTACATGTAATCAGCATTATTTTACTAAAGTTTTGCACTACTTTTGTTTAATGTTTTGATGTTTGCACAATTATTTTATTAATATTGTATAGTTTTTTCGGAGGTATTTATATTGCTCTGTTTGGTTCCTTTATATTTATTCTTTTTGATTGATGTTTGCACAGTTCTTTTATTTATATTTTATAGTTCATTTGGAGGTATTTATATTGCTCTGATTGGTTCCTTTATATTTATACAGTTTGGGTATATTTTGTGTATTTAACATGTGTTTAACAATAAAAAAAAAAAAGCAATAAACCAAGTTATTTTTGGTGTTTGTGTATAAACACTAAGATTGTTGGTGGGATTATCTGCTAGGGGGCACCAACAAAATTTTTGCCTAGGGCATCAAATTGGCTAGGGCCGGCTCTGGAGAGACAGGCACTTGTGAGTTGTAATATAGAGGGATAGGGACATGTGTATGTTGTAATATAGAGGGACAGGGACTTGTGTGTTCTAATATAGCGGGACAGGGACTTGCGTGTGTTGTAATATAGAAGGACAGGGACTTGCGTGTTTTAATATAGCGGGACAAGTACTTGCGTGTGCTGTAATACAGAGGGACAGGGACTTGTGTCTTGTAATATAGCGGGACAGGGACTTGCGTGAGTTGTAATGTAGAGGGACATGGACTGTTGTACTATAGAGGGACAGGTACTTGCGTGTGTTGTAATATATAGGGACATGTACTTGGGTTTGGTAATATAAAGGGATAAGGATTTGTGTGTTTTCTAACACAGAGGGACAGGGACTTGTATGTTTTGTAGTATAGAGGGAAAGGGATCTGTGTGCGGTATAATATAGTATGAGTATGTAGTATGAGAGTGTGGACAGATAAAAAATTAAGGAAACTAAAAAGAGAAATTTGGAGAAAGTAAAGGACGAAGAGTAAAGATAATGAGAATAATATTACTATGATAAAATAAAGAAGAGACTATATAATAAGTGAAGTGGAACAAGAGTAAAGTGTAGGGCATGACAGAATGTACAAAGAAGAAAGAGGATAAAAGGTACAGATGAGACAGTGCGGTTCGGTATGATTTACCATCTGTATCCCGACATCGGCATCCTGAGCGGTAGAATGCCGGCAGGGGGTCGAGCAAAACGTAGCCCCTTGCAGGCTCGGGGGAAAGCTTCAATCACATCAGGTTCTATTCTCCCTCTATGGGTGTTGTGGAGACCCATAGAAGGGGAATGATCTACTTCACTGGTATACTGGCGGCAGTATGGTACCCCCCGCCGTCGGGATCCTGGCATCGGTATTGTGACAGTCGGGATATCGACGAGTTAACTGCATACCACAGAATGTAACAAAAATGTAGTGTAGGAGCATAAGGAATATAGCAGAACTAAGGATTCAAGTTCAGAATATGGGATACCTTGGATTAGTATAACTACACTGGTCAAAACAATAAATGTACCACCGTGGGCTTGCGTCGCTTGCCATACTTCGGGGCGGGGGCGGCTCGCTCCACTTTGCTTGCCACAGGTTACTGTTCCCATTAGATGTCCACGTGAATAGTGAAACTAATAGACCAGGGTTCCCATGTTCTGAACTTGAGCCAGACTAAGCAATGACCACTGATTAGGACAGTAAAGTACTGTATATATGGGGTCATTCCGAGTTGTTTGCTCGTTATTTTTTTCTCGCAACGGAGCGATTAGCCGCTAATGCGCATGCGCAATGTCCGCACTGCGACTGCGCCAAGTAAATTTGCTATGCAGTTAGGTATTTTACTCACGTTTTTTTCTTCGTTCTGGTGATCGTAATGTGATTGACAGGAAGTGGGTGTTTCTGGGCGGAAACAGGCCGTTCTATGGGAGTGTGCAAAAAACGCTACCGTTTCCGGGAAAAACGCGGGAGTGGCTGGAGAAACGGAAGAGTGTCTGGGTGAACGCTGGGTGTGTTTGTGACATCAAACCAGGAACTAAACGGACTGAACTGATCGCAGATGCCGAGTAAGTGTGGAGCTACTCAGAAACTGCTAAGAAGTGTCTATTCGCAATATTGAGAATCGTTCGTTCGCAATTTTGATAAGCTAAGATTCACTCCCAGTAGACGGCGGCTTAGCGTGTGCAATGCTGCTAAAAGCAGCTTGCGAGCGAACAACTCGGAATGAGGGCCCTAGTGAGAATAGACAAATGCCACCATGGAAGGGTTATGTAGTAGAATTAGCATAAATGTCAGAGGCCCAACTGCAGCAAAAGATGCAAGGACGGCTGTGTCAGGCTCTATGAAAAGTATCCCACCCCTTTCAACATACCCCACCCCTTCAACCGACCCCGCCTCCATTAGGGCTGCTTCCAGAAATTTCCCGGGCTGGTTTTCCATCCCAATGCGCCCCTGGCCTGAGCTGACGGGAGGCAGCCTCAGTTGTAGGGGCTGAGATGTAACGGAACCTGGGAGATTGTATCAGACCCCTAGACATGTAAGTAACATGTAGAATAACTGCCCGAAGGCGTGACCACGACAACCAGGATAAAAGTCAATGATGTTTATTATGACAAACTCCGCAACACAGCAGCAGTAAAGGAAACATAAAAGTCAACAGAGGATAAATACAATTCCTGGGTACTACAGGGTGGCAAGGGCCACAGGCACTGGTAGTGTGAGACAGTTCTTATAATCTTCTAGTTGGAAAGTCCTTACCAGGCCTGACTGTAGCAATGGAGAGAACCCAGGATCGTACCAGCTGGTGTTCCAGGAAAGGCTGGGCTGCTGAAGATAAAATGGCTGCTGTGGATACTGGCTGGAACCAGACTGTTGTTGGTACGGAGTGGATACTGGCTGGAACCAGTTAAATAATAAACGAACTTGAGAGCGATGAAATAATAATGAAGTTTGGAGTTTGAGAGCGGTGAAATAATAATACCGGTGGAGAGTGGTAAACTGCAGAAAGGACACCGGCCCTTTAAGAGAAGCTGTACACTGCTGGAAGCTGGGCTGGAAGCAGGTGATTGATAATGAAGTTTGGAGTTTGAGAGCGGTGAAATAATAATACCGGTGGAGAGTGGTAAACTGCAGAAAGGACACCGGCCCTTTAAGAGAAGCTGTACACTGCTGGAAGCTGGGCTGGAAGCAGGTGATTGTTGTAACTGGAAACAGGTGAGTCCAGAATGGATCGGAGAGTCAGGCTACACCGCAGATGGAATGCTGGTGCGGGTCTCTATAGCAGAAGTCTGGAGACAGGAGCTGGAACCTGGAAGACAACCACAGGAGAGAGACAAACTGGAACTAGGTTAGACAACCAAAGCACTGACGCCTTCCTTGCTCAGGCACAGCTTACTTATACCTGCAGCAAGGAAGGGGTTGGCTAGGCAATTATGCAAATCAACAATACAGACAGCAGATTGGTGGAAATGCTCAGATGACAAAATCCAAGATGGCTGCGCCCATGCAGACACTTGGAGGGAAGTTTGGTTTGTAATCCATGTGAGAATTGAAACAGTAATGGCAACGCCGGCCACAGGAGACAGGAGACGCCAGACTGACAAGCGCACATTTAACCACGCGGGCACAGCGGAGGCCGCGGCTGATGAAATCACCACTCTGACATTCTGCATGTGGAAACTCAGGAACAGCGGGATCCGGTCCTGGAACGCTGAGCCAGCCTTAGGAGGCATCTGAAGGGTAAGTAATGGCGTCCAGATACCCGGATCGTGACAGAGTATGAGAATTATAAAAATTATCATCATGACATAATGTAACACTTGATATAGCCACTTAGAAATACTAGCTCCCATCCATCCAAAAAGATCCCAATCAGCCGATTGGTTCATGTGTTCCTGTAAATCTTGTAGTAATTTAAGCTTCTGTTCAATGGGATTGTAATTATCAGAGATATTAAAACACATTCCTTAAATTGTTCCCATCCGCTACCTTCTCTGAGCAGTAACTAATCGATGGCTACTTGATATTGAATCATACCTTCTCTAATGTCTCTCAGTTCTTCATTAATGAGTCCTATAGATGTGCTTGTAGCCTTTATATTTTTAGCTAGTCCATAAAAGTAAAACTTCCTAGGTCTATCACAAGTCTATATAGTAAGCCAATATCAGTAAGGGTATTTTTTATAGTAAATTAATTGTAAATCATAGTATTTTAGCTCTATAACCACGAAATATAAATAGATACTTTTGGTAAATGTGTCTCCATTGATAAGTGATATATTTCTTCTTCTGCTCAAGTACATATTCATCAGTATCTTATCAAAACATAATTTTGTACATATTCCTAGTGTCATTATATCTTCATATGCCATGGTCAGTGTGGGGAACATACTATATGTTTATGTTATTTTCCTTAAGCCATTATGGCTAATGGTGTAGGGAAAGGTAAGAAAGAGAAGATTGTCTCTGTGTTGGCGCACTAAGATAGAGAGAAAATTATTAATTTGTATAAAATATAACGTTTAATGTTAATCATCCCCAATCGTAGTATATCAACTATCTCAGGTAATACCACCTAAACAATTCTAGGTCCAACACATTACTGTGGGATAGATCACAATATTGAGCAAGTTATTCGGAACCCACAATATGTCCTAAATCCCTTACAGTATGTCTGTAATCATTGTTATATAAGCTATAGTCGTATTAATGTACTGTAAGTCCAAACCCCTTGAGTAATGATCCCACAATCCCACACTTAATATATGAATTGACACAAGTAGTACCACCTATGCAGTTCTATGTTCAATAGAATATTGTGGGATGTGTCACAATATTACATTTACTGTTATATCTCTTCCCTTAGGATTGGATTATAATATATCATTAGTCCCTTGTGGTACACCTGTGGTAATTTTTTTATATATACCAAGGGGTGACAGTCACATTCATGTATGGTGTTTTACAGTATTGAGTGATTAATCCAGCCAAGGAGTTATCTATAGTCTCCTAATATTGGGGTATATTACCATTTCTCATTATGGGGTTTGATAGAGTTGATAATTAGCCATTATATTGGGTTATAATAATCAAATGCTTTAATATATGAAAAGCTGTGTTTAGGCAAGGTTTGGACATATTTCAGACTGATATATAGAATATTGGAACTATAAGTTAGTCACGCACACCATTGTTTGAAAGGGAAGTAGCTAGCGTCCTGTTCTCTCATGAGAAACAGAAATGCATCTAAATGTAGTTCTCAGAGGAAATTGAGAACAATAGATAGGCAGATGTGAAAGGGCGTAGTGGAACTAGGAATGTATGACGTTATTATGCTATACATTTACGGGAAATTATGTATTGAATGTTACAAAATGGAAGGGACGTAGCTTACGTTGAACCAATGTTTAGACTGTAACCCCTCCTTTTGGGGAAGAGATGTGGGCTGGCCAACTATGGCTGAATGTGAAATGTATGTATAAAAAGGCTTGCAGACCAAAATAAATCAGAATACTTGTGAGACAATATCCTGAGTGGTTGTTTCATTTAAGTGTTCTCCCAACGCGTTGGTCTCTGCTAAGAAGAGGTGACTTGATACTCGAAGGTAATTTTGGAAGTGACCAGACGGAGCTAATGAGCCTAGCTCCATCAGGTTCTCAACCTAATTGGCTGTCTGAACTGTTTAAATAAACAGCTCATAAGTCATTCTTAACGTATCATTTCATTTGTGGATGACTCAAATCGTGAGATAGTTTAAACATAAATGAAGTAGTAGAAGAACATATCATGTAAAAGCCTGTTATTGAAAGGTGGATTGAAAAGAACCTCACTCTAGAACAGGGGTGTCAAAGACAAGGCCCGCGGGCCAAATCCGGCCCGCCAGACCTTGTCTGATGGCCCGCAGTGCAGCCGCCATGAAACCCCCTTCTCCCGAGTGCCCAGCTCGGGAGGGGGCGGGGTTTCGCGGAATGACGCGATTGCATCGTGACGTCACGGCGCAAACGCGTCATTCAACGAAACCCCGTCGGAGGAGGGAGAAGGGAGCCGCGCAGACGAGGAGGGAGAGGCGGCTGAAGAGCGGCGAGAACCGCTTCAAATGTAAGTCAGCCCCTCTCCCTTCCGCTCTCTCTCCCTCCTTCCACCACCTGCCGCAAAGTGTAAAATGGGGACCTGTGCCTGCCGCAATGTGTAAAATGGGGACCTGTGCCTGCCACAATGTGTAAAATGGGGACCTGTGCCTGCCACAATGTGTAAAATGGGGACCTGTGCCTGCCACAATGTGTAAAATGGGGACCTGTGCCTGCCACAATGTGTAAAATGGGGACCTGTACCTGCCGCTATGTGTAAAATGGGGACCTGTGCCTGCCACAATGTGTAAAATGGGGACCTGTGCCTGCCACAATGTGTAAAATGGGGACCTGTGCCTGCCACAATGTGTAAAATGGGGACCTGTGCCTGCCGCTATGTGTAAAATGGGGACCTGTGCCTGCCACAATGTGTAAAATGGGGACCTGTGCCTGCCACAATGTGTAAAATGGGGACCTGTGCCTGCCACAATGTGTAAAATGGGGACCTGTACCTGCCGCTATGTGTAAAATGGGGACCTGTGCCTGCCACAATGTGTAAAATGGGGACCTGTGCCTGCCACAATGTGTAAAATGGGGACCTGTACCTGCCGCTATGTGTAAAATGGGGACCTGTGCCTGCCACAATGTGTAAAATGGGGACCTGTACCTGCCGCTATGTGTAAAATGGGGACCTGTGCCTGCCACAATGTGTAAAATGGGGACCTGTACCTGCCGCTATGTGTAAAATGGGGACCTGTGCCTGCCACAATGTGTAAAATGGGGACCTGTACCTGCCGCTATGTGTAAAATGGGGACCTGTGCCTGCCGCAATGTGTAAAATGGGGACCTGTGCCTGCCGCAATGTGTAAAATGGGGACCTGTGCCTGTCGCAATGTGTAAAATGGGGACCTGTGCACTATAAAAGGGGGCACATGGCTGGGCACTTTAAAAGGGGGCACATGGCTGGGCACTTTAAAAGGGGGCAGATGGCTGGGCACATATAATGCAGGTGGAGCTGTAAATTTTGGATAGACCTACAGATACAACCGGCCCTTTGATGGGGACCAAACTGCTGATGCGGCCCCCGATGAATTTGAGTTTGACACCCCTGCTCTAGAAGATTTCTTTATACATTGTTGCTTATCCAATTGTTACATACTCTGACATTGATTGTAGCTGATACGGCTTAAATCCTTCCCTTCACAGAGGGAGAGCAGGCTGCGGTGTAACACATTTGTTACAGTGTTGCTATGCAGTTCTCCTGTTGGCAGTACTGTAATGATGGGGTATATGTAATTGCGGTCGAATTGCCACAAATGTCGAAAAACAGGGCATTTTAAATTCGACAATGCAATATAGTACTTTTCGACAAAAAAACGGACATTTCAGATTCGACTTTTTGAAATTCGACAGTTGTCAAATTCGATATGTCTGCAGTGGTAAAAATGCGGCTTTTCGACAAAAGTATATTCAATTGAAGAATGTCGATTTGACAACAGTGCTTTTCGACAGTCATTTCGTCAATTTCATTCCGCCTCACTTTGCTGGCGGAATCTAATAAAAAATTTAAAAACATGTTTTTTTGGTTTGGTTTTTATTGCTAATAGCATATCTATTTATATTAGAAGGGATTATGTACCTGGTTTGTCTATTAGGAGCCACAAGTATTATTTATATATATTTTAAAAGAATATATATTTTTTAACTGACTAAAATAGAGAGAGCATGGTTTTTCCCCATGTGATATGTGTCCTTATGGCATGCTATATCACATGTGATCTTACTTATATTTCTGACACTATATAGTCATTAAATTCCGTGATATGGAATATTAATGAAGGAGGCACTAATACATATATTGGTTAGGTCTCATGCCAATTAATATGCATATAGACCAGCTAACACAGGTATATCACCAGGGCCGGCACAAGGGTATTGTGCGCCGTGGGCAGGCGATGGGGGCGTGGCTTCATACAGGGGGCGTTGTCACTTACGCCCCCTGTACAGTAGTAGCACCGATTAAATTATGTGCGGTGCGCGATGATGGCATTGCGCACCGCACAGCAAAGGTCCTCTCCATGAAGGGAAACTAGAAGCTTCGTGTCTAGTTCCCTTCGTGGAGAGGACCATTGCTGTGCGGTGCACGATGACGTCATCGCGCACCGCACAGTAAACGTCCTCTCCACGAAGGGAAACTAGACGCTACGCAACTAGTTCCCTTCACGGCGGGAGACAGCGGCAGCGGGGGGCAGACGGCACATCAGCAGCGGATCTTGCCATGGTGCGGCGCCCTCCGGACGGCGACGGTGCCCTCCGGAAGATGGTGACGGTGCCCTCCGGAAGGCGGCGCCCCGGGCAAAAGTCCTGCTTGCCCGTGGCAAGATCCGCTACTGTATATCACGCAGAGCTGTAACTAGACTTTTTGGTGCTCTGTGCCAGAGAGAGAATTGGTGCCCCCCCCCTTACATTTTTCCAATTGGGACATAAGGCGCATGACTCGTTGGAAAGGGGCATGACAATGCTATGACATCCTTTCCACATTATATATATAATAGACAGAGAAAGCTTGTTGTTATTTAGTTACAATACCCTTTATTAATTAACACATTTCAATATACTGCCATACCCAGGATTCAAACCTATAACCTGTTGAATTTGAATAAAACACCCTACTCATTGAGCTTTTTGATCCTGCATAAAAACTATGTACACTATACGAAGCTACTGTAAGATTCTAAAAACATAATCAGCATTGCAATTGAGCAGATCTATGTAGTGTGCAGCCACACATGCAATCTCTTGCAGCCACACACTGCATAGATCTGCTCAGCCGCAATGCTGATCATTTTTTCACAAAGTACAAGGTAAGCTTCAAATAGAATTCTCTAGCTTAGAATTATCTACCTTTCTATGCAAGGGCAGATAGCTCAATGAATAAACTGTCTGACTGCAGTGCCACAGGCAGTGGGTTTGAATTCCGGGTATGTCAGAATTTTGAAATGTAATAAAGGATAGTGTGACTGAATAACAAAGAAATCTGAAGTTGAGTTTATGTTGTTTAGGTGTTAGCGACAGAAGGCGACAAGGTAGGAGACAGGTGGGCTTCAAAAAGAGGGGAAGCTGCAAGTGAAAGTAATTAAAGCAGATAATTGACAAGTGCCACCAACAGCGCCCCCTAGCCTGCAGCGCTATGTGCGGTGCCCCCTCCGCACACACCTAGCTATGGCCCTGATATCACGTATTACATTGATTCAATTACACTCATATGTGAGACTCCGTATTTCTGAGAAAGCCTATCATAGGAAATGTTCTCAAGGAGCCATTAAATCACATATACGCTGTGCTGTGCTAGTTCCACCACATGAAGTTTACTATATATCGCGGATAACCTGTGCTAACCTATCTTCAAGTATTGTCTCACTTTACATTCCATAGATCAACTAGATTGGTTGTCATTCATTTGGATATTTCTGGTCGTATTGTTACACAATTCTTTACATCATTAGATTAAATGTAAACATTTTTCACAGTGAATTAAGCAGGCATATCAATGCCGCTTTGAAACGCCAACCGACGTGCATGTTTCACACCAGCTTCGTCAGGACAAACCCGATTGCCCTACCTAGAATGACTAAAAAGGAAAGGGGAGCCAATCACGGACGGGTGTGTGAGCATGTGATCGCGCATCACATCGTCGTCTCCAAGGCTCCTATTTACTTCTGCAGCGCTGATTGTCTCACACATGTCATGTGTCTAAAACGTCCAATCCTGGTAGATGATTCTCAGATCATAATAGATCCCGGGGATCAACATGAGTTAAATAAAAGGAGAAATTAAATAACACATTCAGCAGATGAGAATCTATACGTAATCGAATCTTAGAGAATTTGTACTACATAAACAGGGGATTTTTGGGGGTATAATTACATGTATTATTGAACGCTTAATTGCATATTATGATCTCTAGGATAATATCTCTCTTCATCATAAGATAAGTTAAGAGGGAAGGGGGATCATACATTGATAGAAATCCTAGACTGGTAATTCTGGTGTTGGGATTTATTAGCTAATGCTGAGCATGAATATATTAATGGTCCTGCGGTTTAATGCTTATATTATATGTGTATGAGTGATGGTGATTTGTTTAAGAATTATGTACGTGATCGGTGCAAAACAAAATATTGGTCAATGACCTTAGAGTGTATACATTTTTACGTGTTAATTAAATTAGTTATCAACATTTTGTGGTTATAATTATTATATAAATTAATGTGAATGTGCAGATGTGAGAAAAAAATAAACAAAGCATGTGAAATGAATGAAGTAAAAGCTATATAAAATAAACGTGCAGAAACGTGAAGGTGAAAATAATATTGCATATATATATATATATATATATATATATATATTTTATATTACAGTATTTAAACAGATTGTGAGGACTCTATGATTTTCCAATAAATTCCCTACACAAATGGATGAATTTATGATAAGGTATGTGAAAAAATCTTCCCTAAATTACCACATCTGGTGAATTGTATATTGCTGTATGCTCCTTCTATATAGATCTCATCTAAAGATTTGAGTCCTTCTTTATCAATATGGTTATTAATAGTATTTGTAACATATAAGACATATAAGTAAGATTTTGACCTCTGCAAGAAAAAAATCGAATGAACGTATGTCATCTACTAGATATGTATAGAATTAGACAGATATCTGCCGACATATAGTAAATTTGGTCCCACAGTACCCTCAATTGAATCCATAAATGTGTGGGCACATCGGGTAAGTGATCAATTTCTCAAATGAAGGAATCCCATGAGAGCTATCAATTAATAAAACGTATCATGGTGTGCGTCGAGATCTTAATTCCCCATCATTGAAAGGTAAGTGGCTATTGTTATATTTTATCTCTTAAATCTCAGGGTATCATCACTTGGATTTGTGAATAAATGAGTGTAACAGGTAAGTAGTCTATTTCTCAGAAGGGAGAATTCTGGGTACACAATGGGTCACAGGATGGTATGTATCAAAATCACATTTTTACCTAATGTATGTTCAATCTTCAAAAATAAGGTGACTATTATTTTCCTTTAGCCCTTTTGGATACTGGTATCCCATTAAGGATGCCATTGACCCTCAAACCTGAGAAGATCTCCATCTGTGTCCCCACCTCGGATGTTCATCTCAAAGTGTCTACTACCCAATGCCTAATGGTCTGTGTGGACTTATTTGAATGCTAGCCTCAAATAGGTTACATACTCATGTATTCCCTGCATAGGTGAATAAATTCTATGTTAAAGTATATCCAGGGCTCTTCCCTAAAACACCACATCTAATAATGACCATGTTACTATATACTCCTCCTATATGGATCAAATCTGAAGTTAGCAATACAGGTATTGATAATATGCATAAAATGTGGGACACATGTACAGGAATCTAGCCCCTACAATGGATTTATAAGTACAAATCATCCCCTAAATATATATGAAATAGACATATGTCTATTAATATATAATAATGAATGTGATCTCAAAATACCCTCAACTGAGTCCATGTATCTATATGGACACAACAAGTAAGTAATCAATTTCTCAAGAGAGAGAATCCTAGAAAGACAAAAAAAAAACAATACGTCATATGATGGTATATATCAGAATCATAGTTCCCCAATTATAAAAAAGATAGGTAGCTGTCATTTACATTTGATCTCTCAAATCCCAGGGGATCATCACTTGAACTTTTGAGTAGGTGGACGTATCCGACAGGTAATCATTTACTCAAAAGGGAAAACTCCTGGATACACACTGGATCTCATAATGGTATACAACAGGATCATGTTTTCTCCTGATGTACGTTCAATCTCACTAAAAAGGTAAGTAACTGACTTCCGGTTCCGGCTCCCATGTGATCGGGAGCCCGGCGTGAGAGCTCCGTTGCACCCCCGGCCAGCACAGCAAGCAGAGCCGCATTTGCGGACACAAACCCGGCGGTTTCCGCAGCCTTAGCAAGGGGAAGGTCTCCTCCACCATATGGAGAAGTTCCTCACCCCCTCAATGCCGGCAAAGCAGCAAAGATCCCGCTCTGAGCGGCGCCGAGCAGAATCCAACATGGCCGCCGCCCCGGACACGCAGGAAGGCTCGCAGCTAGAGGATGGGTCCAGGCCTGTCTCCCCAGACCTAGCAGCTCCAGTATCATATGAGGACGTTGTGAAAGCCATAAAGGTAACGATGGGGCCCCTCATGGACACACACGCTGCTAAGTTAACACAGGTGGCACAGGACATTAAGTCTCAGATGAAACAGCTGTCCCAGAGAGTATTAGCCACGGAGCAGAGACTGGGGGAAGTGTTTCAAGATGTGGCAGAATTAAAAACGAACGCAGACACCATGCAAAAATCTTATTACCAGGGTATGAATAAATTAGACAACCTGGAAAATAGATCGAGAAGGAATAATCTCAGAGTTATGGGCCTGGCAGAAACTCTTCGAGGGCCAGACTTATATCGGTTTCTCCAGGAATCTCTTCCGGAATTGCTGGGCATAAAGGATACATGTGCAGACATGGTAGTGGAGAGGGCCCATCGTCTCGGACCGCCCAGGACGGGTCAGAATGCGATGCCACGGGTAGTAATTTTCCGTTGTTTAAACTTCCTACATAAAGAAGCTATTTGGTCAGCGTCCAGGAAACACAGGACTCTAGCATGGGACGGAAGGGACATACATCTTTTCCAAGATTACTCTGCCGAAGTTTCCCGAGCCCGCAAAGATTTTTCCCAGATATGCTCACGTCTGGTCCAGGAGGGCAAGAAATTTGCACTGCTATACCCTGCGAGATTGCGGCTCTTTGAAGGGGACTCTTTCCGTGACTTTTCTAATGCGGCTGATGCAGCGGGATTCCTGTCGGAGGGAAGACGGTCAGGACAGTCCTCGTCTCCTGCCTCTCCACATTCTGCATTATAGGTCCCGGGCTGGGAGAGTCGAGCATTTATCGTTGAGAGGCCTGGTAGTCTCGGATGGGATTGCTACTATACCTTGGCAGGGAAAATGCTGCTCGAGTGACACTCATCTAGTCTAACATTGCTGATTATTTTCTTTTCCTTAATCTCAGTTCAGTTTTGTTACGTTAGGCTGAGTAGAAGCTGGAAGTCTCAATTCTTTGTATTAGCGGTTGATATTGACCGGGGGGTGCTAGGGGTTAGCACGCCATGATTGGTGGTAAAAGCACTGATTTATACATGGCTGGAAGCCTCTATTCCTTGAACGATGGAGGTGAGTTGTTGCCTCCTGTTCTGCTCTGCTTTTTTGTTGTTATGTGTTGTTATCCCTTATGTGTCTTGTCCAAACTCCCCTGTATGTTTGCTCAGGTAGTGTGGTGGATAGGGAAAGGGTGGCTGGTCCGCCTCTGCATTTATGCGCTTGTCTTTCTTTTCACAGCCCTATTTAGAATGTCTGCATGTCGTCTTTAAAAATTAGCACATGGAACGTGGGAGGTATTAATTGCCCGGCTAAGAGGAAAAAAATCCTTATGTACATGAACAAGCTCCGCACAGATATAGCGTTCCTGCAGGAAACGCACCTCCTCCCTTTAGAGATGGCTAAACTTAACACGCTTAGGTGGTCAGTGATGGCTTCGGCCCCATATTCATCAAAGGCGCGGGGAGTAGCCATATTAATTAGACAGTCTCTCTCCTATGATGTTCATTCTGTAAAGGTGGACCCGCAGGGTCGGTATATTATAGCAGATGTGACAGTTGAATGCACACGCCTATTGTTATGCAACATATATGCCCCGAATTCTCGCCCCAAGGGGTTTTTTCTCGAAATGCTGAACAAACTGTATGGTCATATAGATTCTAATATTGTGTGGGGGGGGGGATTTTAATGTGGTTGCATCTCAGGTTATGGATAGAAATGTGACCTCCGGTCGAGGGCTTAGCGACCCTAAGGTGGGAATAAATTTTGTGACCCGCCGGCTGCGGGTGGTGGATGTGTGGAGGGCGTGCTATCCACTGGAACGGGATTATACTTGCCTGTCGGCTGCATATGGCACGCTCTCCCGCATTGATTACTTGCTGCTGTCGGAGCATATGTTCCCTAAGGTTATGGATGCTGGGATTGAACCTATAAGTATTTCGGATCACGCCTTATGTTGGATTAAGTTAGCGGTGCAGGTGGACAAGGGCCCAGTACGTCAGTGGCGGTTCCCGGCACATTTGGCTAATTCACTGAAATTTCGCAACATGTTAGAGGCGGCGTGGCTAGACTATAAGAGTAATAACGCAAGCCATGAGTCCGAGAAACCTTTGATGTTTTGGCAGGCATCTAAGCCAGTCATGAGAGGGGTGATTATGTCATACTGTGCACACAGGGATAGGCAATTAGATGGTTCATACCTGGAGGCCCAGGGTAACTTAACGACCTCCTTCCAGAAGTTTAAGCATTCTCCCAGTCCAATTAATAGAGCTGATTATAATAACAAAAAGGCTGTGTTTGATAACATTTTGAACCACTTAGAGGCCAAGCACACTTTTTATAGGAATGTTTCTTTTCATAGATATGGTAATAAACCGGGGAAATTAATGTCCTTCTTACTGAAGGGGCGCCATGCTTCCTCGGTAATCAAATCCCTCCAAGCTGGGGATGGTACTAGAGTCAGGTCTAATGCCAAAATAACAGAGGTGCTGAATTCTTTTTACGCCCAATTATATTCCCAGCCTCCCAGTAATTTACCTAACAAAGAGGCATTTTGGGCTGAGACGAGCCTACCTCAGATGTCTGATAGTCAGGCCTCGTCCCTTATGGCACCCATCTCGGGGGAGGAGGTGGAGAGGGTGATTAAGGCACTGAAGACGGGAAAGGCACCTGGTCCAGATGGCCTTTCTAATGATTATTATAAAATACTATTGCCCCATATTCGGAACACACTGCTGGTATGTTTTAATGAGTTACTCTCCGGCAGGGCCCTGCCTGATTTTTTCAACTCAGCTTTCCTCAGGGTGTTGCCGAAGCCTGGTAGAGACCCGGAACTTCCAGAATCTTATAGGCCTATTTCCCTGCTCAATACGGACTATAAGCTGTTCACCAAGATTTTGGCTGACAGGTTGAAACTCATATTGCCCTCCATTATCCACCCAGATCAGTCGGGATTCATTTGGGGACGCCAGGCGGTGGTTAATATAAGAAAAGTCCTAACAGTAATGCAGAGACTACAATCCTCTTCACACACGGACACTAACGTCATTCTGTCACTTGACGCCGAAAAGGCGTTTGACATGGTGACGTGGGACCATTTATTTGATACCTTACACAGATTTGGAGCCCCGCCAGCCTTTGTAGAGGTGTTGGCCCACCAGTACACTGAGCCGGCCACGCAGGTACTAGGTAATGGCTATATTTCCTCCCCCTTCTACATCCAGAGAGGCACCCGACAGGGATGTCCTCTTTCCCCTTTACTGTTCGCCCTGGCCCTGGAGCCATGGTTGTTTCCCTACGTGGCGCGTCTTCCTTTAGAGGCATCTTGGTAGGGAAGCTGGAGGTTAAGATAGCGTTGTTCGCCGATGATATGTTGCTATTCATAGCAGACCCCAGCAGGTCGATAGGACCGATAGTCTCTATCATTGACAGCTTTGGATCCTTTGCGGGTTACAAGGTTAATATCTCCAAATCGGAACTTATGCCTCTATCGGGAGACGCGTCCCTCTTCACCAAACACCAGATATTGTCCCAGTTCCCTAGGACCCAGGGGACCCTTAAGTATTTGGGGATAAGGATACCCCCATCACTGGAGAAGCTATATACAGTTAACATTACCCCGACCCTGACGGCGATCCGAGCCCTCCTAGACGGGTGGGTTAATTTGCCCTTGTCCTTGCTGGGAAGAGCCACGGTCCTTAAAAGTGTAGTGTTCCCGAAACTTTCTTATATTCTACAGATGCTGCCATTACGCCCTAACAAAAACAGATTGTAGGTT
Organism: Pseudophryne corroboree; assembly: GCF_028390025.1. Classification (NCBI taxonomy): domain Eukaryota; kingdom Metazoa; phylum Chordata; class Amphibia; order Anura; family Myobatrachidae; genus Pseudophryne; species Pseudophryne corroboree. The sequence goes on from NW_026967505.1 coordinate 1,264,451, forward strand.
AGTGAATTCCATGTTTTCAAAAATTTTATGGGGGGGAAGGAAACCAAGAATCTCCTATGCCAAACTTCAGATGCCAAGGGCTGAGGGGGGGCTAGGGATCCCAGACTTAGATACGTTTAGCAGAGCGGTGATGTTCCGCTATATTACAGACTGGTTATGGCAGCGTTCTTGTTTCACCAACTATACATTGGAAGAGGAATTGTTTGCCCCCTTCTCTCCTAGCACCCTCCTTCACACCCCAAGGCACAAGTTGCCGGCCTCGCTCAAGGCGAATATTATCCTCGCAGATACACACGGAGCATGGCATTATTCTAATTCAAAATTACATCGAAACTCAACCTCTTCCCGATACACAACTTTGTGGGGAAATCCCTGCTTTAGCCCGGGGCTGGAAAATGCCAACTTTAAACAGTGGAGGGAGAGGGGAATTTCCTCTATCAGAGACGTATTCGATCCGGGAGGGAAACATATGCTCTCCTTCGAGGATTTGAAATCTAAGTATGGTATAGCGAACTCAAACTTCTACATGTACCTGCAAGCTCGACATTTTGTTATCACTATGGCAGCCCCTATGACCTCACCAGACAAACAGGATCCCATAGCCACCCTCCTTACTATCACAAAGGCCTCGGCTTATCGTCTATCTTATTTTTATGACCACATAAGGTTGATACAAGCTGAGAAGCTATGGAAACGTACGGTTTCCACTTGGGAAGGGGATATACCGGACTTCCCGGCGCAACCAATTCTATTGAAATCGTGTCAGTATACATTTAAATACCTACACTCAGCTCAGCTGCAGGAAGTGTACTTTAAGTTACTACATAGGGCCTACATAGCCCCGGCCCAAAGAGCACATATGATCCCGGACGGGAACAGCGAATGTTTAAAATGTCACATAGCAAGGGCCTCCTTTTTTCACTGCTTTTGGACATGCAGCAAGATAGCCACGTTCTGGAATAAAGTCATTGGGTTCATCAACAGAATTTTCTCGTTGAGGGTTGTTAAGGACCCCGTAGCCTGTCTATGTAGCTGCTTTGAGGGCTGGGCACTGGGTCCGGATAGAAAGCGGGTCACACCCATCCTCACAGTCATACTTACGGTGGCTAATAAAGTTATACTGAATCATTGGACGAAAAAGTAATCTCCTTCGATGGGGGAACTAAAAAATGTACTTCTACGGGTTCTCTATTTTGAGAGACAAGCCACCTTACCAGACATTGAGAGGGGTGTTGCTCGCTTTTACTCGAAATGGGAGCCGTACATCAATAGTCTAGACATAGACACACAGGGTCATATTGAAAAGCTTTTTGAAAATACCTCTTGGGTCCTCCTCAAACACGTAGATGCTAACTTGTAGAGCTGGCAACTTGCAATATAAGGGCTGATGAGTGCATGGATGGAAGCTGTGTAGGTATGTAAGCCACACGCCTAAGGAGTGAAATGTATTGTCTTGTCTCCTTCCCCCTCTTCCCTTTGTATCTTTTTTCTGTTTCCCCTTATTGTTTTAAGATATTAATATGTGGATGACAACAGATTAAGGGTTATTAGCATAGACTACGCGATACTAAGCGATGCATGTTGCAAAGTACAGAGATGTCTAGAATACAGTCGATGTTGCAATATATGTATGTATGTATCTATCTTGGTCATTCATATTTTTCTTCCTGTTGAATCACCACTGTATGTAAAGATTTTATATTACAAAAATGAGAAAATAAAAACAGTTTTACAAAAAAAAAAAAAAAAAAGGTAAGTAACTGTTGTTTTCATTCAGACCTCTTGGATGTTGACATCCCATTAGAAATATAATTTGGCTCTCAAACCTAAGGAGATTGCTGTCTATATCCCCACCTCGAATATTCGTCTCAAAGTGTCTCATACCAAAGGCCTGAAGGCCCTTTGGGATCCCATTGTGATGTTGCAGAAAGTGGTTGTAGGGAAGAGGATAATTGGAATTCCATTTCCTTGGAATTCTAAATTTCTTACTGGTAGTAGCCCAAACCTCTTCCATAATTTCCTTCAGCTGTTCTGACCTAGGAAACTCAGTCCTGACTGTTTTGGGACATTTAAACACAGGTGACTTGGATTTTAACACAGGCTCTGCTGATTCTTGTAAGGCTAGAATGGCTTTCATTGCCTTAATTAACTCAGCTATGTCCACTGAGCTGAGACCTCCTTCCTCATCTTCGTATGCAGAACGACAGTGTAATGAGTCTTCATTCTCCAACGAATCCTCATCTGAAGCATGTGTAGACTGTGAAGATGTTGTTTCATGTCTATGTGCTTTACTTACCACTGTCCTTTTATCCTGTTTTTGTTGAGAGGCTGCTGCTTCCAGTGCTGGATGTGATAAACCTCAGGTGGAATGCTGCATGTAAGAGTTAATAGTGTAACCTATCCCTGGTACAGAAGTTGGAATTATCCACTCAGCTATACTGGATAATGTCTGTACAAAGGTAGCCCATGGTGGTTCAACTTGCACATGTGTCGTCCTTGGATTTTTCAAGAGACTTTGATAAAAGCTAAAACAATTTTTCTGAACCAGATCCTGAGAGGTTAACCCAGCTTTGACAAACATGATGAATATTGGTGCTGCTGTGAGTATATTTTCCTCACCCTTGCCGCTCTTAGACATGATAAATAATCAGACACTTGCACAGTGTACTACACAATTTGTGACTGTAATCACTTTAAATTTTGTTAGAGTGACATAAAATCCGACCCTACCCTGCTTTGCACAAGCATTGAAGATCGGAATAGACAGAAAAAACTGACAGAATTATAGTAAATTCAGCAGTCACAGGTTATACATTAGTATAATAATCAATATGAGCACATAATCAACTACAAATACATTTCAGGTATGTAGGAGAAACCTATTACTGAGATAGAGCATAGAGTGACTGGAACCGGAAGTGACGTTGGGCACGCACACATGAGGGCGCACACAAGGACGGAACAGCAAGGTGCTAGAGCCGCAATCCGGGGCAGCCAGAAGCCGGCAGCAAGGGGGAAGCCAGCAGCCAGGAGGAAGCAGCGGCCGGAGGGAGCCAGCAGCCGGTGGGGAAGGGAGCCTGCAGCCGGGGAGAACAACTTTTGTGCACAGATCAGTGGAGTAGATAAGTATTAACTTTCCCTATTAGCTTTTTCCACTGTGTTGTATAACTGATTGTCTTCATTTGTCCATTACTGCATTTTATTGTTGAGTCCCTGTCTTTGTACTAAATGTGTCCTTATCCTTTCCATTTATTTATATATTTATTTATTGTCCCTTATTCCTTTATGTTAGTTATTGTTCCTTATATATTCCTTATATATTGATTGTCCCCCTCTTTTTGATTTTCTGAAGGTAACAGGGAGTTACCACTAATTAAAAAATGGGGTTGGCCGAGATTGGGAATCTCTCTCAATGCATGCCGTGCATGATGTCTGCGCACCTGACACAACAGTCCAAGTGCGGGTACATCTGTGCGAGATATGAGCGTACGGCCGCCCTGGAAGCCCAGGTAACTGATCTAGAGCGGACCGTTACGCGACTAAGAAGCATTCACAATCTCGAGCAAAGTTTAGATAGAATGGTGGAGGAGTTGCAGGGGGATCACTGGTAGATGAGGAAGATCAGGTAGACCGCTGGGTCACAGTTAGAAGGAAGAAGAGGTGGAGGGGAAGACAGGACATCTCCGTCTGCCAAAACTGCCAATACATTCACCTGATTGAATGAAGATTCTGAAGACGGAAGTGAGGAAATGATGGAACCGGAGGAGACAGTTTCCTCTAGCAACCAGAGGAGCGGTCCCTCCAGTGCAGATGGGAAAAAGATAGTGAGGTACCTAGTCAGATTGTGGTTGTAGGGGATTCTATTATCAGGAAGATAGGGCAATCTGCTACCGGGACCGTGATCGCTGTACAGTCTGTTGTCTTCCGGGTGCTCGGGTGTGGCACATCATGGACCGCGTAGATTGTTGGGAGGGGCTGGTAAAGACCCAGCGTTCTTGGTGCATGTTGGCACCAATGACAAAGTTAGTGGTAGGTGGGATGTCCTTCAGAGAGACTATAGGGACGTAGGCAAGAAACTTAAGGCAAGGACATCTAGGGTAATATTCTCTGAAATATTACCAGTGACATGCGCTAGCCCAGGGAGGCAGAGGGAGATTAGGGAGGTAAATGTGAGACTTAGAGACTGGTGTAAGAAGGAGGGATTTATGTTCCTGGAACACTGGGCGGACTTCTCAGTCAGGTGCCATCTTTGTCACAATGGATTGCAACTGAATGAGGAGGGAGCTGCGGTGCTGGGGGGCAGGATGGTTAGAAGTTTGGAGGAGCTTTTAAACTAGGAGCCTGGGGAGAGGGTTTAGTTAGAAGCTGTGGGTTAATCAGGAAGAGCAGTAAGGATGGGGGTAGTGAACAATTGGGCGGTGGAGAAGTAGGGAGCATAAGGTCAGATGGCAAGGGTATTTGCATGGGTATTGACACCGGAAATATTGACACAGGTATTGCCAAGATATTCCCAATTTATTACCTAATGACGAATATGGCTTAGCAACACAGTATATAGAAAATAATGTGCTTAGCATCAGGGAGGGGGGATTAGAAAGTCTTAATAGGTCAGATAGAGATAGTAGTGAGGAAGGCTGTATTAAGCACGATGGGGGTGGAAAGGGAGGGAGTAGAATAACAGTCAGTAAGGGTAAGTGTAGAAAGACACTTGTAAATATAGATAAGATACCACTAAAACAAACGGGCAATGGAGAGGCTAAGCTAAGATGTATGCTTGTGAACGCAAGAAGCCTATCGGGTAAAATGGGGGAATTGGAATGGCTTGTATCAAAGTCTCAGTATGATACTATAGGTATTACGGAAACATGGTGGGACGACTCTCACGACTGGGTTGCGAATTTGGAGGGATATTCTCTTTTCAGGAGGGATAGGGCTACCAAAAGGTGAGGAGGGGTATGTCTCTTTGTTACACCATCTCTAAAACCAAACTTAATAGAGGGTATTTTCGGGGAGGCTGGAGATAACATGGAGTTTCTATGGGGTGAGATCACAAGTGGGGGCATAGAGGCGAAGAAACTGGTCATTGGCATGTGCTACAAGTAACCAGATATTAGTGTACGCGATGAGGAACAACTCTTACACCAAATTGAAAAAGCTGCGGGAATGGGGGACATCCTAGTGTTAGGGGATTTTAACTATCCTGATATAAATTGGAGTAACGATTCATGGGTAAAAACTAGGAGTAGCAGGTTCTTAAATACATTAAAGGATCAATACTTGACTCAATTAGTCAAGGACCCAACTAGTGGTGAAACTATTCTGGACCTAGTTATTACCAATAATGTGGACATTATATCAAACACTAAAGTTGGGGAGACCTTGGGAAACAGTGACCACTATATGATCACATTCGACATCAGTTTCAAGAAACATAGCTATAAGGGAACAACTAAAACATTTAACTTTAGAAAAGCTAATTTCAATATGCTGAGACAGGCAGTAAACGAGACTGACTGGGAAGTTTTGTTTCATGGTAAAGACACAACGGTAATGTGGGATGCTTTAAAAGGGTTGCTTGACAGCAATTTCCGCAAATTCATTCCCATGAGCATATTCACAAATGTATTCCCATGAGCAGTAAACACAGGAGTACTAAATACAAACCAATGTGGCTTAATAAGGGGGTCAAAGCAGCAATGGCTAAAAAGAGGCGTGCTTTCAAAACATTTCAATCTAATGGAGGAGTCATTCCAGCATTACAAGCAATAAAAAAATGCAAAAAAGTAATAATCGCAGCAAAAATTGTAAACGAAAAGCAAATCGCTATAGAGTAAAAGCAATCCTAAAACGTTTTATAAATACATAAACAGTAAAAGGTTAAAGAAGGAGAACGTAGGCCCATTAAAAGATGAATTGGGAGCTTTGATAAACGATGATAAAATAAAAGCGGAAATACTGAACAATTTTTTTCCTCAGTATTCACTAAGGAGGATCAGTCGGAGAAAGTAGTGCATAAAGATAGTGAAGGTAATGACTCTTGGCTGGATACTTGTGTCCTTGAGAGACTAAGCAAAATTAAGATTAATAAATCACCAGGCCCAGATGGTTTTCATCCGAGGGTTATTACAGAGCTTAGGTCATAGCTAGCAAAACCCCTATTCTTGATTTTCCACAGTTCAATCAGATCAGGCAAGGTACCTAAGGATTGGCGCATAGCGGAGGTAGTGCCTTTATTTAAAAAGGGAGCTAAAAATAATCCTGGTAATTATAGACCAGTTATCTTAACCTCTATAGTGGGCAAATTATTGGAAAGTATTTTGAGGGATAGCATAGAGGATTATCTGCAGGTTAATAAGATTATTAGCAAAAGTCAGCCTGGGTTTGTAAGGCACAGATCATGTAAAACTAACTTAATTAGTTTCTACGAGGAAGTGAGTGAGAATCTTGATCAGGGAAAAGCAGTGGATGTGGTGTATTTAGATTTTGAAAAGGCCTTTGAAACAGTGCCTCACAGGAGACTGATCATCAAATTAAGGGAACTTGGTCTAGGATATACTATTTGTACATGGATAGGTAATTGTCTGGATAACATGGCACAATGAGTAGGGGTCATCAGGATGTTCTCCAGCTCGGCACTAGTAGTCAGCAGAATACCACAAGGGTCCGTACTTGGCCCACTACTGTTCAATATATTTATCAACAATCTAGGAATAGTCCTGGAAAGCACAGTGTCAATCTTTGTGGATGATACTAAGCTGTATAAGGTAATTAATTCAGATAGCGATGTGGAGTCTCTACAAAATAACTTATTTAAACTTGAAGCCTGGGCGTCTAAATGGGGAATGAGGTTCAATATAGAAAAATGCAAACTGATGCATTTTGGGACAAAAACACAATATTGTGTTCAATTTTGGGCACCATATTATAAAAAAGATAAGAGAACTAGAAAGGGTTCAAAGGCGGGCTACTAAATTGATTAAAGGGTTAGAGTCTATGGAGTATGCAGCGACTAAGAGGTGACATTAATATCTTCAAATATGTAAAGGGTCAGCACAAGGAGCTAGCAGCGGATTCGTGTATTAAAATAACTCTGTATAGGACACGTGGGCTCTCGCTGAGGCTAGAGGAGAGAAAATTTCATATACAACGTAGGAAAGGGTTCTTCACGGTAAGGGCAATAAAAATTTGGAACATCCTGCTGGAGAAGATAGTAATGGCAGACTCTGTAAATGCATTTAAAAACCGATTAGACAAATTTCTAACTGGAAAGAGTATCCAGGGTTATAGCGTTTACCACAGTGACATTAAACTGAGAGTGGTAAGAATCATTGTTGCCAATTGGTACTAAGCATTACATCAGCAGGTACATTATAATATGATCAGCTGATCACAGAATACAGGTTGAACCCGACGGGCATTTTGCCTCTTTTCAACCTCACTAATTATGTAACTATGTAACTATTACCTTATATAGGAGTTTAACCGTTTTCAGATGCATAGCAAAAGAAACAGTAATAATTATTAGACTCGTATGCATCCGGCACTTATCCAACTATTCATACTCAAAAGGTAGATAGAGACTTAGTGCTGTGTTACCCGGCTCAGTAGAGTGGGATACAGGGAGACTCACCTCGCTTCCAGGACCGATCAATACGTTAGCAAACGCTGAGTGGATCCAGATGCTAATAGTGTACACACTCGCCTCGTGAACCTACAGTGAACACAGACGCCCAAGAGAACACTGCCGCACCAGTCACACAGCCGCCTATGCTGCCACTGGGTCCTTTTAGATACACAGTGTCTCAGACGGAAGCCGGAAAACCATTCATGGCAGGAGACTCTGAGGAAACTGGTCATGAACCAGGGGAGGGGCAGCCGGGGGAGAGTCTGACTCTCCACTGCTGACATCAATCCCAGGGATCGTGGCCTCATACTACCTCTGGAGCCTATGATCCCAAAGGCCTAGTACTATGATCATAGGCCTAGCCTATGATCCTGAAGGCCTAGCTACCACCCTAGGTGGCAGCCACCTCAGTGACTGTTTGGTAGTCACCTCCAAAACAGTGCAGCTGTGTCCATGTTCCCCCTCTAAGCAGAACTGATGCCATACCTTCTCCCCATGCTTCGGCCACAGCCGGGTAACTTCTTCTGGACTTGCTAGTATATCCGACACAGACTCCCGCCAAAAAGTCACTGTACACGTGGGTAAGCATCGTCACGACTCGGCGGGGAATTGTTGGAGCGACTCTTTCTAAGGTGCGTGTAAGATGCTTTTTAGAGAGATCACTCAAGAAAAAGACTATAAAAATAAAATAAGAATGCTTATAGCTGCTAAAAACCAGAAGCCCTCTTGACCATAGTCTCGCTCCTGCCACACCAAACAAAAAACTGATTTGCCTGAGCCAGGAGGTGGAGATATATGGATGGGCCCACTGCATGCTGGGAGGCCAAAAGCGTTGACCATTTGGTGCAAATCTGCTGTCGCATCATCATATTCCAATGTTATTCTGTGGATAACCTGTGGACCCTGCAGGAGAAACAACTGTTGCAGCAGCTGGGAGTTATGTAAATGAGGAGCTGGTGCAGCTGGTTAATAAGCTGGAGGAAATCACAGGATCTATACAGCAGCTGCAGCAAATAAAGAGTCAAAAGTTATCATAATGCTGATTCCATGGACCTGTGTGAGGTTGGCCAGGATGCTGATGCAATGAGTTCCAGCTTAGATGTGGAGAGGTGGCTCTGTAGGAGAAGGTAGATCTGAGGACGGGTAACAAAGTTCCAGATGTGGCAGCTTCTAGGTACACTTTGTGGATCTGGTGGTGGCTGTGGTCTCTCAGGGTCTGGTCTAGGATTGGCCATCATCCATTGATGATCAGGAATCATTGATTGTCTATACCCGATATATAGTTTTACCATCAAAGGCAGACAGCCAGGTAGTTACCCGCCATCGATAGTAGCTGTGAAGATACTGGGTTCCAAATCACTCAGGCACAGTGGTAGATGAAAATCCAACAGTGGTTTATTGAACAGAATGGGTTATAAACAGCTCAGCACACCTCTGTAATCCAATTCCACATGACAATTCCCACCACAAACTCCTGACAGAACATTTCTTCTTAGTCAAGGAGCATAGAATCTCTTTCAGCTCTCTGGTTAGCTCTACTTGTATCCCCCAGAAGCTTGATATTACATGGGGTGTGTGTGACTTCTTTGTCTAAGGATCTTACAGCATTGGAATACAATACATATTCTAATCAAGGTGATTACATCAGCCAGAGAGCAACCATGTCTGGTCAGCTCAATGTTGGACAATAGGGAGTAAATAAAAATGGACAATGGTACCTTATATGACTCAACCTTTGAGTGTCCACTGTGGTGGTAGTAAATAATAGAAAACTAGGTCTAACATGAATACATTATCCAAAGGGTAACAGATAACATAACACAATTGCATATATTAACAATATTAAGGTTGATTTAAACACAATATTGGGTGAGCAGTAATGGACATGTTATGGAGAATGAGGAAACAAATGAATTGAATGTATAGGGATATGGGGATAAAAAGTACATATTTGACATGAGAAATGAGGCATAGCTATATTGTCACAGACCTCTCATTTCCTCACAGTAACCATGGGCCAGATGTTATTTCCCATCATTTACAGACTTCTGCCGCTGCACCGAGATGCTAGGCTGTCAGCCAGTAGCCCTGCACCGCTCCGGCTCTTACATATAGTGTGCTGTTCCGGCTGGAAATGGGATGTCCCATCCATCTAACTGACATGACAGGCTCAGCTGTCAGTCATGCAGCCCCACTACACCCACTCTCTCCGTACTCATACATACATGCCTTTCTGGGAGTGTCTCATCCTGGTTGTCAGTGAGACAGTGTCTCTGGCACAGCTGTGTAATCATGATGTGAGTGTGTGTGTTGAATAGTGAGTACTGCTAGCAGCAAGTCTTACAGCTTAACTGCAGTGTATCAGTGCGGTGGGGGTGGGGGAAGGGGGTTGCTAAACCAATGAGTCAAGGAATGGAGTAGTTGGATGGGACTCACACAGCAGGTGGTGAAAAGCTTAAAAAGGAGGAGTGGTTGGAAGGGGAAGGAACTGGTAGGTTCAGAAGGGATTAGTGAGGGTAAGGACTCTCAAGGGAAATTGGAGTGGGATCCCACAGGTACCAAACTGGGTAAAGAGCAGCTTTTAGGAAGGAAATTGGTGAGCCAGACCCTGTGGTTGACCCTTCTCTGCCTCATGTGGGGTGGATCCTTGGACTCTCCAGTTCCTCAGGAGGCTGTGGATTCTTCTTGCCCACTACCTGGTGGTTCTGTGGTCATCTCAGGCCATGAACCTCCCAGATGCCAGGCCTCCAGATAAACATGAAATGGTCATGGAGGTGGTCCTGGGCTCTGTGGAGGAGGTGGAACAAGCAAAGGAAAGTTGTGTCCCTTCTGAAGGGGCAATGGTGGACATTGTGAATGGTGAAGGGAAGGTTTTTGTGGGCGAAGAGTGAGTTATGCCATATATACCAGAAGCATGGGTCCTCAGCCTATATGATGTGCCACCAATGTTTTAAGCAGGATAAAGGATGATTGTTTTTTATTTCTGCAGTAGACTAGAATAAGACCAGACAGTCCCACTTCCATTATACCACCTGAAGGTGACGGTCAGTGACCATCGTGCCATCACTTACCTGTATTCTTACACGAAACAGAATGATGGAAAACTTACACGGTTTCTTTACATCTTCTGGGGTCCACACCGAGATTAGACATTATGGCGTAATTACTCAGACGGGAATATAAAACAGAATAAAAAATAAAAGCTATAATGCAATAATTAGATGCAGACAAAAGCTTTTATTATGAAATACAGGGAAGTATCCGCACCATATAGATGTAACATACAACAAACCACCGCAGATGGAACCCGGGTGACTCTAATGCACATGATAATGTACAGGGTATATATGGATAGGATCTTGTATCTGAAAACACTCCTTATCAAGATGAGTGTCTGCAACAAGTTAGGCAAACTAGAAGAAGTGAAAACACGTTCCAATGGCCGCCATATTGTCGTGCAGCAATACAGATTGTGGAAACTGGTATTAGACATTCACATTTACACAAAGCACAAGATACAAAATAAACAGCAGAAAAAAGACCTAAGCATTTGGGATGTATTATTTAGGAAGTAAATATACAGATGGGTCCTCCGTTATCTTGGCTGACTGAGGCGTTAGTCGCGATCAGGCATACGCAGCATACCTGGGCGCAAGGAGGCGCGCCTAGTCGTAGGAAGGCACACAGAGCGTTTGGCGTTACCTTTGAGTGTAATACCTAAGATCATCCACCAAATGTCGCTTTTTAAAATCACCAATTCACAAGCGTGTGGTCTCCATTAAAATACAATACTGAACTACAGCGTAAGAACTACTTTACTGGTGTGTCTCATTACGCTACATTATGTCATACAGTCTATAACAGTATATACAGTACAGACGCACATAGTACAGCTTATACAGATGCAAACAAACAAGTTACAGATACAGTATGGTCTGTTGATGTTTGGGATATGTGAGCGTCCAAATCCCATAGTATTAAGTATAATGGAGAGAAATAAAAGCTCCTCCCTAAGTTCCTGGATGCCAAATCACTGTCCTTAGTATCTCTGTACAGTTTTTTCTATTAGAGTACTAATTAGCACGAACAGCTTATAATGTACAACACAGATTCTCACAACACAGATTCTCTAATGCCGACGATCTACAGTACTGTGTTGCTCGAACAGTTAGTTGCGTCAGAATACACTAATTTATATTTACTGGTATGTCTATAGGTGCTCATTACCGCTGTGTATTTTAAATAGCAAATGAGTCACTCCTGCAGATTTAAACCTGTGTGCACCCTTCCGTTGAATGTCTTACAATGGATTACACAGAAAAAAATAATAATAAAGTGAATATCACGGGAACACAAAAAAAACCCTGACATTTTGGGAATCAAACCTGGGACTCTCAGTGTGGCAGACGGGAGCCTTCATCGCTAGCCCACAACACTGCATGGAAGATTCTCAAGTTCATGTGTAAAAGTACTGCAAAGAGCGATTACTTCACATTGGTGTTTGTTTATGCCATTAGGGGACTCGGATGCTTATTTTGTGCATTTTACTGTAGTCAATTTGCTACATTATTCCTTTCACACATTAGTTGCGTCTGCTTACACAAGTGTTTTAACATGTTCGTTTGCATCTGAATAAACTATTTTTCTTTTTTATTCTGTCCGTCTGACCATTGGTCACCATCTGTGTGTACACTATGCAGTACAGGACTGTATATTAACATTACAGTCGTCACTGACCATTTGCCAGAGCTTGTACTGTAGATCAATCCGCTGCTATTCAAACTAAAGTACCGGATTAGTGAAGCATTAGCCACCCAGTGGTGGAGATGTGTATTGCATGCTGAGTATCCAGTCATGCCTCAACGCGCCTGTCTGTGATTAAACTCAGGAACCTAAGCTATCGCCTAGGTGTGACTAAACCTCCGTCTAGGTGCAGAAACAGTCAAGATAACAGAGGACCCATCTGTAAGTACATTAATGAAAAGCGTAACAGTCATCAGTCTGCTTGTGAAGGTCTCTAGAGTGGAGGCCTCTTGGACTGTGCAAGGCAGTGAGTTCCATGGTCAGGGCTGCAAAACTAAAAGTTTGACCCTTATGAATTACAGGAGATTTTTGGTACTGCTGGTAACAGTCCTTTATCTGTAGAAGCAAGCAAGCAGGGCAGTAAAGAGGCAGAAGCTGCTTCTAGTACCTTGGACCATGTAATGTTGGGCTGGGAAAGTCACTTAGCCAATTATGAAACAGATTTGTCATCTTACAGGCAGCCGGTGAAGGGAGTAGAGAATGGGTGTTATGCGGCAGGAACGGGCTGGTTAGGTAACAGCTTGGCTGCTGCATTCTGTACTAGCTGCAAGCTCTGTCATTCTTTTGCTGGGTGACCCAGGTAGATGGCATTGCAGTAGTCTATGAACTTCTGAGGGAATCAAGTGCTTGATTCTGGCTATGGTCCACAGATGGAAGAATGAGGATTTGTATGTGTCGGATACCTGATGTCTGTGTCAGCCACATACCAGGACAACACAAAGATTCATCACATATTCAGTATTTTCAATTCTGAACACCAAAGCATAAATCCAGATGGTTGGTAAAGCTGTAGTCTTGTCTTTTGTTGGTGAGCTTCTATTATGTTTCACAAAGACTGAGTCACAGCCAACTGGCATTATCCACCCCTGGCGCTCAGCTAGACCATTTAGGATTGGTATTAGGTTCTCAGTACATGGAGTAAAAAGCAGGTCATCTGCATAGCAGTGGTAGACCAGGCCATGATGTCTGATTATATCACCCAGTGGTAGCATGTATAGTCAGGTCCATAAATATTGGGACATCAACACAATTCTCATATTTTGGGCTCTATACACCATCACAATGGATTTGAAATGAAACAAACAAGATGTGCTTTAACTGCAGACTTTTCGCTTTAATTTGAGGGTATTTACATCCAAATCAGGTGAACAGTATAGGAATTACAACGGTTTCTATGTGTGCCTCCCACTTTTTAAGGGACCAAAAGTAATGGGACAATCGACTCAAAAGCTATTTCAAGGACAGGAGTGGGCTATTCCCTCATTATTTCATCATCAGTTAAGCAGGTAAAAGGTCAGGAGTAGATTCCAGCTGTGACATTTGCATTTCTAATCTGATCCAAAGAGCTGCCACTATCAGTAAAGCAAGCCATCATTAGGCTAAACAATCAAAACAAACACATCAGAGAGATAGCAAAAACATTAGGTGTGGCCAAATCAACTGTTTTGAACATTCTTAAGAAAGAACACACCGGAGAGCTCAGCAACACCAAAGGGACCCGGAAGACCACGGAAAACAACTGTGGCGGATGACAGAATTATTTCCCTGGTGAAGAAAAACCCCATCACAACAGTTGCCCAGATCAAAAGCACTCTCCAGAAGATAGGTCTATGGTGGTCATTCCCAGTTGTTCGCTCGGTAATTTTTTTCGCATTGCAGCGATTTTCCGCTTATTGCGCATGCGTAATGTTCACACTGCGACTGCGCCAAGTAAATTTGCTATGCAGTTAGGTATTTTACTCACGGCATTACGAGGTTATTTCTTCGTTCTGGTGATCGTAATGTGATTGACAGGAAGTGGATGTTTCTGGGCGGAAACTGGACGTTTTATGGGTGTGTGTGAAAAAACGCTACCGTTTCTGGGAAAAACGCCGGAGTGGCTGGAGAAACGGAGGAGTGTCTGGGCGAACGCTGGGTGTGTTTGTGACGTCAAACCAGGAACGACAAGCACTGAACTGATCGCACTGGCAGAGTAAGTCTCGAGCTACTCAGAAACTGCACAGAGAAGTCTTTTTGCAATATTGTGAATCTTTCGTTCGCAATTTTAAGAAGCTAAGATTCACTCCCAGTAGGCGGCGGCTTAGTGTGTGCAATGCTGCTAAAAGCAGCTTGCGAGCGAACAACTCAGGATGAGGGCCTTTATGTGTCAAAGTCAACAATCAAGAGAAGACTTCACAAGAGTGAATATAGAGGGTTTACCACAAGATGTAAACCATTGGTGAGCCACAAAAACAGGAATACCAGATTAGAGTTTGCAAACAACATCTAAAAATAAGATTTTACTTACCGGTAAATCTATTTCTCGTAGTCCGTAGTAAGGACCATGGGGAATAGACGGGCTCCGCAAGAGACAGGGCACTCTAAGAAAGAATTAGGACTACTGGTGTGCACTGGCTCCTCCCTCTATGCCCCTCCTCCAGACCTCAGTTAAGGAAACTGTGCCCGGAAGAGCTGACTTTACAAGGAAAGGATTTTGGAATCCAGGATAAGACTCATACCAGCCACACCAATCACACCGTATAACTCGTGATAAGCTTACCCAGTTAACAGTATGAGCAAACAGAGCACCAGATAAACTTGATGCAACCATAAAATAACCCTTATATAAGCAATAACTATATACAAGTATTGCAGAAGAAGTCCGCGCTTGGGACGGGCACCCAGCATCCACTACGGACTACGAGAAATAGATTTACCGGTAAGTAAAATCTTATTTTCTCTAACGTCCTAGTGGATGCTGGGGACTCCGTAAGGACCATGGGGATTATACCAAAGCTCCCAAACAGGCGGGAGAGTGCGGATGACTCTGCAGCACCGAATGAGCAACACAAGGTCCTCCTCAGCCAGGGTAACAAACTTGTAGAACTTTGCAAAAGTGTTTGAACCCGACCAAGTAGCTGCTCGGCAAAGCTGTAATGCAGAGACCCCTCGGGCAGCCGCCCAAGAAGAGCCCACCTTCCTTGTGGAATGGGCCTTTACTGATTTTGGACGCGGCAATCCAGCCGCAGAATGAGCCTGCTGAATCGTGTTACCGATCCAGCAAGCAATAGTTTGCTTTGAAGCAGGAGCACCCAGCTTGTTGGATGCATACAGGATAAACAGCGACTCAGTTTTCCTGACTCTAGCCGTTCTGGCTACATAAACCTTCAAAGCCCTGACTACATCTAATAACTCGGAATCCTTCAAGTCACGAGTAGTCACAGGCACCACAATAGGTTGGTTCATATGAAAAGATGACACTACTTTTGGCAGCAATTTCGGACGAGTCCGCAATTCTGCCCTGTCCATATGGAAAACCAGATAGGGGCTTTTATGTGATAAAGCCGCCAATTCTGACACACGCCTAGCTGAAGCCAAGGCCAACAGCATAACCACCTTCCACGTGAGAAATTTTAACTCCACGGTTTTAAGTGGCTCAAACCAGTGTGATTTCAGGAAACTAAACACCACAAGATCCCAAGGTGCCACTGGAGGCACAAACGGGTTGAATATGCAGCACTCCCTTTACAAAAGTCTGAACTTCAGGAAGAGAAGCCAGTTCTTTCTAAAAGAAAATAGATAGGGCCGAAATCTGGACCTTTATGGACTCCAATTTTAGGCCCAAAGTCACTCACAACTGTAGAAAGTGAAGGAAACGGCCCAGCTGGAATTCCTCTGTAGGAGTATTCCTGGCCTCACACCAAGCAACATATTTTCGCCATATACAGTGATAATGTTTAGCCGTCACGTCCTTCCTAACCTTTATTAGCGTAGGAATAACCTCATCCGGAATCCCTTTTTTCTGCTAGGATCCGGCGTTCAACCGCCATGCCATCAAACGCAGCCTGGAACAGACAGGGCCCCTGTTGCAACAGATCCTGTCTGAGAGGCAGAGGCCATGGGTCCTTACCAAATCCTTCTTGGCCAATCCAGAGCAATAAGTATTGTTCTCACTCCTCTTTTCCTTACAATTCTCTGCACCTTGGGTATGAGAGGAAGAGGAGGAAACACATAAACCGACTGGAACACCCACGGTGTCACTAGTGCGTCTACAGCTATCGCCTGAGAGTCTCTTGACCTGGCACAATATCTCTGTAGCGTTTTGTTGTGGCGGGATGCCATCATGCCCACCTGTGGCAGTTCCCACTGCCTTGCAATCTGCGTGAAGACTTCTTGATGAAATCCCCACTCTCCCGGGTGGAGGTCGTGCCAGCTGAGGAAGTCTGCTTCCCAGTCGTCCACTCCCGGAATGAACACTGTGCTCTTACGTGATTCTCCGCCCAGCGAAGAATTCTGGTGGCCTCCGCCATCACCACTATGCTCCCTGTGCCACCTTGGCGGTTTACATGAGCCACTGCTGTGATGTTGTCTGACTGAATCAGCACCGTTTTTTCGCGAAGCAAGTTCTCCGCTTGACTTAGGGCATTGCATATGGCCCTTAATTCCAGGATATTTACGTTAAGGCAAGTTTCCTGACTTGACCTCCGCCCTTGGAAATTGTTTTACTTGTGTGACTGTCCCCCACCCTCAGTGGCTTGCATTCGTGGTCACCCGGACCCAGTCCTGAATGCCGAATCTGCGACCTTCGAGAAGATGAGCACTCTGCAGCCACCACAGGAGAGACACCCTGGCACTGGGGGATAGGGTAATTAACCGATGCATCTGAAGATGTGATCCAGACCACTCGTCCAGTAAGTCCCATTGGAAGGTCCTCGCATGGAACCTGCCTAAGGGAATGGCCTCGTATGATGCCACCATCCTTCCCAGGACTCGAGTGCAGTGATGCACTGACACCAGTTTTGGTTTCAATAGATTCCTGACCAGTGTCATTAGCTCCTGAGCTCTCTCTATCGGGAGATAAACCCTTTTCTGGTCTGGGTCTAGGATCATGCCTAGAAGAGGCAGATGAGCTGTAGGAACCAACTGCAACTCTGGAATACATAGAATCCAGCCGTGTTGCCGTTACACTTCCAGAGAAAGTGATACGCTATTCAGCAACTGCTCTCTCAATCTCGCTCTTATGAGGAGATCGACCAAGAATGTGATAATAGTGACACCTTGCGTCCGCAGGAGCACCATCATTTCCGCCATTACCTTGGTGAAAATTCTCGGGGCCTTGGAGAGACCAACCGGCCACGTCAGAAATTGGTAATGACAATTCCGTACCGCAATTGAGGTACGCCTGATGAGGTGGATAAATGGGGACACGAAGGTATGCATCCTTTATGTCCAGAGACACCATAAAATCCCCCCCTTCCGGGCTTGCGATGACCGCTCTGAGCGATTCCATCTTGAACTTGAACCTTTCCAGGTATATGTTCAGGGATTTTAAATTCAATATGGGTCTGACCGAACCTTCCGGTTTCGTGACTACAACATGGTCGAATAATAAACACCCTCCTTGTTGAAGGAAGGGAACCTTGACCACCACCTGTTGAAGATACTACTTGTGAATTGCAGTTAACCCTGTTTCCCTCTCGCAGGGGGAAGCCGGCAGGGCCGTCAGTGAGGGGGCATCTTCTCAATGTCCAGCTTGTATCCCGGAGACACAATATCTATTGCCCAGGGATCTAATAGGGAGTGAACCCACTTGTGGCTGAACTTACGAAAGTGTGCCCCCACCGGGCCTAGCTCCGCCTGTGGAGCTCCAGCGACATGCGGTGGATTTTTGTAGAGGCCGGGGAGGACTTCTGTTCCTGGGACCTAGCTGTGTTGTGCAGCTTCTTTCCTCTGCCCCCGCTTCTGGCAAGAAAGGATGCACCTCGGACTTTCTTGTTTCTTTTTTCGGAAGGCTGCATTTGATAATGACTTGCTTTCCTAGGCTGTGCAGGAATATAAGGCAAAACATCAGAATTACCAGCTATAGCGGTGGAGACCAGGTCCGAGAACCCTTCTCCACACAATCCTCAGCATTCTATATGCCTCTTATGTCGGCATCCTCTGTCCATTGCATATTCTACAGGACACGTCAAGTAGAAATCGACATAGCTTTGACTCTAGGACCCAGTATACACATGTCTCTTTTGGCATATTATATATATATATATATATATATATATATATATTTAAACAGAAAGTAGTCGCGCAATCCAACAAATAAAGTCTTTGAAGTATATGTCAGTCCATATGTATCACTGCAGTAATCCTCCTTCAGGAGTAAACCCGTACTCCTCAGCACATGCGGAAAAGAGAATAATGGAGGGCGTAATGGTGAGTATAAAATCACAAGTAGTTTACTGGCATCATAATCACTCACGTACATTCAAAGTATAAAATAACCAGCGCGAAGTCGATCATCAGTGTAGACTCCGGATACCCACACCGATGAACCCCGTCGCTCTCCAGATACCAACAGCTGCTAAATCCTTCTAGCCCCACGGACTCAATTCACGGACCACACGCGCCGACAATTCAAACGCTGGATCCAAGTACCTCGTCCTGCTGGCCACGTCCAACGCGTTTTGTCACAAGACTTCGTCAGGGGGTGTGGCTAACAACGGTGTCCCATACAATTTATAGCACAGCAGTATAATTGATCTTGAGCAGCACAAATAGTTAAAATACATCTGCACGTTGAAAAATTAACATATCTCTCTATATATATATATATATATATATCTCTCTCTCTCTATATATATCTATATATATATATCTCTCTCTCTATATATATCTATATATATATATCTCTCTCTCTCTATATATATCTATATATATATCTCTCTCTCTCTATATATATCTATATATATATATCTCTCTCTCTCTCTCTATATATATATATGTACATATATATATATATATATATATATATATATATATATATATATATATATATATATACATATATGTACATACTAGGGTCTCAATTAATCCACGCCGCCACAGCGATATAAACCCATGCCGACCCAACCGCCGTTCGGAGTAGTTTACCAGAATGTGTACGCTATCTGCAGGATCCCTGAGAATAGCTGTTACGTCAGGGTTACCTTTTGGGCAAACGTGACACCCTAGGGGAAGATTCCCATCATATCCTGGCCCTAGTGGGGAAAGGATACTGCCTGAGAATGCTTTGTGGGAAGCTGCAGCTTCTTGTCTGGAGATTCCCGCTCTTTTTCCTCATGAGGAGGGAAATTTACCTCAGCTTTCTTCCCCTTAAACATGTGTACCCTTGTGTCAGGGACAGATGAGTCATCAGTGATATGCAAATCATCTTTTATTATAATAATCATATATTGAATACTTTTCTGCCATTTTGGCTGTAACTTTGCATTATCGTAGTCGACACTGGAGTCACACTCAGTGTTGACATCTGTGTCTATTATTCTGGATAGTGAGCATTGTGAGACTCTGAAGGTTTCTGCTCCATAGGGACAGACATGGGTAGATTTCCTGTCTGTTCTCTAATCTTTTGTGCAATAAATTCACCTTAGCACTTAATTACACATATCCAAACAGGTGTCGGCGTTGTCGACGGAGACACCCTCTCACACACATTTGCTCCATCTCCTCCTTATGGGAGCCTTTTACCTCAGACATGTCGACACACATGTGCCGACAAACCACACACACAGGGGGTGCTCTATTTGAAGACAGTTCCCCCATAAGGCCCTTTGGAGAGACAGAGAGAGAGTATGTCAGCACACACCCCAGCGCTATATGTCCCAGGAATCACACAGTAACTTAGTGTTAACCCAGTAGCTGCTGTATACTGTTTTTGCACCAAATTTATGTGCCCCCCTCTCTTTTTACCCTCTTCTACCGTGCAGGGGAGAGCCTGGGGAGCTTCTCTCAGCGGATCTGTGGAAATAAAATGGCGCTGGTTAGTGCTGAGGAAGAAGCCCCGCCCCCTCAGCGGCGGGCTTCTGTCCTGCGATTTTGTGTAAATACTGGCGGGGGCTCATGCATATATACAGTGCCCAGCTGTATATATGCCCTATTTTGCCAGGAGGTACTCAATTGCTGCCCAGGGCGCCCCCCCCCTGCGCCCTGCACCCTACAGTGACCGGAGTCTGTGGGTGTAATGTGGGAGCAATGGCGCACAGCTGCAGCGCTGTGCGCTACCTCATGTGAAGACAGGAGTCTTCTGTCGCCTACTTTGACGTCTTCTTGCTTCACCCGCCGGCTTCTGTCTTCTGGCTCTGCGAGGGGGGCGGCGGCGTGGCTCCGGGAACGGACGACCTAGGTTAAGTTTCTGTGTTCGATCCCTCTGGAGCTAATGGTGTCCAGTACCCTAAGAAGCGCAACCTAGCCACAGTTAGTAGGTTTGCTTCACTCCCCTCAGTCCCACGTAGCAGAGAGTCTGTTGCCAGCAAAAGCTCTCTGAAAATTAAAAACCTAACAAAATACTTTCTTATTAGCAAACTCAGGAGAGCTCACTAAAATGCACCCTGCTCTGTCCGGGCACAGATTCTAACTGAGGTCTGGAGGAAGGGCACAGAGGGAGGAGCCAGTGCACACCAGTAGGCCTAATTCTTTCTTAGAGTGCCCTGTCTCCTGCGGAGCCCGTCTATTCCCCATGGTCCTTACGGAGTCCCCAGCATCCACTAGGACGTTAGAGAAAATAAGATTTTACTCACCGGTAAATCTATTTCTCGTAGTCCATAGTGGATGCTGGGACTCCGTAAGGACCATGGGGAATAGCGGCTCCGCAGGAGAATGGGCAAACCTGAAGAAAGCTTTAGGACTACCTGGTGTGCACTGGCTCCTCCCTCTATGACCCTCCTCCAGACCTCAGTTAGGATACTTTGCCCGGAAGAGCTGACACAATAAGGAAGGATTTTGAATCCCGGGTAAGACTCATACCAGCCACACCAATCACACCGTATAACTCATGATACTATACCCAGTTAACAGTATGAAATATAATAGCCTCTCAACAGATGGCTCAACAATAACCCTTTAGTTAAACAATAACTATATACAAGTATTGCAGACAATCCGCGCTTGGGATGGGCGCCCAGCATCCACTACGGACTACGAGAAATAGATTTACCGGTGAGTAAAATCTTTTTTTCTCTGACGTCCTAAGTGGATGCTGGGACTCCGTAAGGACCATGGGGATTATACCAAAGCTCCCAAACGGGCGGGAGAGTGCGGATGACTCTGCAGCACCGAATGAGCGAACTCTAGGTCCTCCTCAGCCAGGGTATCAAACTTGTAGAATTTTGCAAATGTGTTTGAACCCGACTAAGTAGCTGCTCGGCAAAGTTGTAAAGCCGAGACCCCTCGGGCAGCCGCCCAAGAAGAGCCCACCTTCCTCGTGGAATGGGCCTTCACTGATTTTGGATGCGGCAGTCCAGCCACAGAATGTGCAAGCTGAATTGTGCTACAGATCCAGCGAGCAATAGTCTGCTTTGAAGCAGGAGCACCCAGCTTGTTGGGTGCATACAGGATAAATAGCGAGTCAGTTTTCCTGACACTAGCTGTCCTGGAAACATAAATTTTCAGGGCCCTGACTACATCCAACAACTTGGAATCCTCCAAGTCCTTAGTAGCCGCAGGCACTACAATAGGTTGGTTCAAATGAAAAGCTGATACCACCTTATGGAGAAACTGGGGACGAGTCCTCAATTCTGCCCTATCCATATGGAAAATCAGATAAGGGCTTTTACATGACAAAGCCGCCAATTCTGATACACGCCTGGCCGAAGCCAAGGCCAACAGCATGACCACTTTCCACGTGAGATATTTAAAATCCACGGTTTTAAGTGGCTCAAACCAATGTGACTTTAGGAAATCCAACACCACGTTGTGATCCCAAGGTGCCACTGGAGGCACAAAAGGGGGCTGAATATGCAGCACTCCCTTAACAAACGTCTGAACTTCAGGCAGTGAAGCCAATTCTTTCTGGAAGAAAATCGACAGAGCCGATATCTGGACCTTAATGGAACCCAATTTTAGGCCCATAGTCACCCCTGACTGTAGGAAGTGCAGAAAACGGCCCAGCTGAAATTCCTCCGTTGGGGCCTTCCTGGCCTCACACCACGCAACATATGTTCGCCATATGCGGTGATAATGGTTTGCGGTCACTTCTTTCCTAGCTTTAATCAGCATAGGGATAACTTCCTCCGGAATGCCCTTTTCTTTTAGGATCCGGTGTTCAACCGCCATGCCGTCAAACGCAGCCGCGGTAAGTCTTGGAACAGACAGGGCCCCTGCTGCAGCAGGTCCTGTCTGAGCGGCAGAGGCCATGGGTCCTCTGAGATCAGTTCTTGAAGTTCCGGGTACCAAGCTCTTCTTGGCCAATCCGGAACCACGAGTATAGTTCTTACTCCTCTTTTTCTTATTATCCTCAGTACCTTGGGTATGAGAGGAAGAGGAGGGAACACATAAACCGACTAATACACCCACGGTGTCACTAGAGCATCCACAGCTATTGCCCGAGGGTCTCTCGACCTGGCGCAATATCTTTCTAGCTTTTTGTTTAGGTGGGACGCCATCATGTCCACCTGTGGCCGTTCCCAACGGTTTACAATCAGCTGGAAGACTTCTGGATGAAGTCCCCACTCTCCCGGGTGGAGGTCGTGCCTGCTGAGGAAGTCTGCTACCCAGTTGTCCACTCCCGGAATGAACACTGCTGACAGTGCTAACATGTGATTTTCCGCCCATCGGAGAATCCTTGTGGCTTCTGCCATTGCCATCCTGCTTCTTGTGCCGCCCTGTCGGTTTACATGGGCGACTGCCGTGATGTTGTCTGACTGAATCAGTACCGGCTGGTTTTGAAGCAGGGGTCTTACCTGACTTATGGCATTGTAAATGGCCCTCAGTTCCAGAATATTTATGTGTAGGGAAGTCTCCTGGCTTGACCATAGTCCCCTGGAAGTTTCTTCCCTGTGTGACTGCCCCCTAGCCTCGAAGGCTGGCATCCGTGGTCACCAGGACCCAGTCTTGTATGCCGAATCTGCGGCCCTCTTGAAGATGAGCACTCTGCAGCCACCACAGCAGAGACACCCTGGTCCTTGGAGACAGGGTTATTAGCCGATGCATCTGAAGATGCGATCCGGACCACTTGTCCAACAGGTCCCACTGAAAAGTCCTTACATGGAACCTGCCGAATGGAATTGCTTCGTAGGAAGCTACCATTTTTCCCAGGACTCGCGTGCAGTGATGCACCGACACCCGTTTTGGTTTTAGGAGGCCTCTGACTAGAGATGACAGCTCCTTGACTTTCTCCTCCGGGAGAAACACTTTTTTCTGTTCTGTGTCCAGAACCATCCCCAGGAACAGTAGACATGTCGTAGGGACCAGCTGTGACTTTGGAATATTTAGAATCCAACCGTGCTGTTGTAGCACCTCCCGAGATAGTGCTACCCCGACCTGGACCTCGCCTTTATCAGGAGATAGTCCAAGTACGGGATAATTAAAACTCCCTTTTTTCGAAGGAGTATCATAATTTCGGCCATTACCTTGGTAAATACCCTCGGTGCCGTGGACAGACCGAAGGGCAACGTCTGGAATTGGTAATGACAATCCTGTACCACAAATCTGAGGTACTCCTGGTGAGGATGGTAAATGGGGACATGCAGGTAAGCATCCTTGATGTCCAGGGATACCATGTAATCCCCCTCGTCCAGGCTTGAAATAACCGCCCTGAGCGATTCCATCTTGAACTTGAATCTTTTATAGAAGTGTTCAAGGATTTCAAATTTAAAATGGGTCTCACCGAACCATCCGGTTTCGGTACCACAAACATTGTGGAATAGTAACCCCGACCTTGTTGAAGGAGGGGCACCTTGACCATCACCTGCTAGGAATACAGCTTGTGAATTGCCTCTAGCACAGCCTCCCTGTCTGAGGGAGTTGTTGGCAAGGCAGATTTGAGGAAACTGCGAGGGGAAGACGTCTCGAATTCCAGTAAGTACCCCTGAGACACCACTTGAAGAATCCAGGGATCCACCCGTGAGCAAGCCCACTGATTGCTGAAGTTCTTGAGACGGGCCCCCACCGTACCTGGCTCCGCCTGTGGAGCCCCAGCGTCATGCGGTGGACTTAGAGGAAGCGGGGGAGGACTTTTGTTCCTTGGAACTGGCTGTATGCTGCAGCTTTTTCCCTCTACCTCTGCCTCTGGGCAGAAAGGACGCGCCTTTAACCCGCTTGCCTTTTTGGGGCCGAAAGGACTGTACCTGATAATACGGTGCTTTCTTTGGCTGTGAGGGAACATGGGGTAAAAAAGCTGACTTCCCAGCTGTCGCTGTGGAAACGAGGTCCGAGAGACCATCCCCAAACAACTCCTCACCTTTATAAGGCAAAACTTCCATGTGCCTTTTAGAATCTGCATCCCCTGTCCACTGCCGAGTCCATAACCCTCTCCTGGCAGAAATGGACATTGCACTTATTTTAGATGCCAGCCGGCAAATATCCCTATGTGCATCTCTCATGTATAAGACTGCGTCTTTTATATGCTCTATGGTTAGCAATACAGTGTCCCTGTCAAGGGTATCTATATTTTCCGACAGGGTATCTGACCACGCAGCTGCAGCACTGCACATCCATGCTGAAGCAATAGCTGGTCTCCGTATAATACCTGAGTGTGTATATACAGACTTCAGGATAGCCTCCTGCTTCCTATCAGCAGGCTCCTTTAGGGCGGCCGTATCCGGAGACGGTAGTGCCACCTTCTTTGACAGGCGTGTGAGCGCTTTATCCACCCTAGGGGATGTTTCCCAACGTGACCTATCCTCTGGCGGGAAAGGGTACGCCATTAGTAACCTTTTAGAAATTACTAGTTTCTTATCGGGGGAAGCCCACGCTTCTTCACACTCTTCATTTAATTCCTCAGAAGGGGGAAAAACCACTGGCAGTTTTTTCTCCCCAAACATAATACCCTTTTTTGTGGTACCTGGGGTAATATCAGCAATGTGCAACACATTTTTCATTGCCTCAATCGTGTAACGTGTGGCCCTATTGGAAGTTACATTAGTCTCATAGTCGTCGACACTGGATTCAGTATCCGTGTCGACATCTGTGTCTGCCATCTGAGGTAGCGGGCGTTTTAGAGCCCCTGATGGCTTTTGAGACAGCTGAGCAGGCACGAGCTGAGAAGGCGGCTGTCCCACATCTGCTATGTCGTCAAACCTTTTATGTAAGGAGTTGACACTTTCACGTACTTCCTTCCATAAGTCCATCCATTCAGGTGTCAGCCCCGCAGGGGGTGACATCACATTTATCGGCATCTGCTCCACCTCCACATAAGCCTCCTCATCAAACATGTCGACACAGCCGTACCGACACACCGCGCACACACACAGGGAATGCTCTGACTGAGGACAGGACCCCACAAAGCCCTTTGGGGAGACAGAGAGA
The DNA here is from genome assembly GCF_028390025.1 of Pseudophryne corroboree. Classification (NCBI taxonomy): domain Eukaryota; kingdom Metazoa; phylum Chordata; class Amphibia; order Anura; family Myobatrachidae; genus Pseudophryne; species Pseudophryne corroboree. Next base: position 1,290,156 of record NW_026967505.1, read on the forward strand.
GAGAGTATGCCAGCACACACCAGAGCGCTATATATACACAGGGATTAGCTCTGTAACAGAGATTTTCCCAATAGCTGCTTGTATACACAATATTGCGCCTAAATTTAGTGCCCCCCCTCTCTTTTTTACCCTATGTAGTCTGGAAACTGCAGGGGAGAGCCTGGGAGCGATCCTTCAAGCGGAGCGGTGAGGGAAAATTGCGCCAGTGTGCTGAGGGAAGATAGCCCCGCCCCTTTTTCTGCAGACTTCTCACGCTTTTTTGTAGGTATATCTGGCAGGGGATTTTACACATATATAGTCTCTATGACCGGATGACCGAGGCTGGGCCTGTGTTCGATCCCTCTGGAGCTAATGGTGTCCAGTAGCCTAAGAAGCCCAAGCTAGCTGCAAGCAGGTAGGTTCGCTTCTTCTCCCCTTAGTCCCTCGTAGCAGTGAGTCTGTTGCCAGCAGATCTCACTGAAAATAAGAAACCTAAAATAAACTTTCTTTTTCTAGGAGCTCAGGAGAGCCCCTAGTGTGCATCCAGCTCGGCCGGGCACAAGATTCTAACTGAGGTCTGGAGGAGGGTCATAGAGGGAGGAGCCAGTGCACACCAGGTAGTCCTAAAGCTTTCTTTAGTTGTGCCCAGTCTCCTGCGGAGCCGCCCCATGGTCCTTACGGAGTCCCAGCATTCACTTAGGACGTCAGTGTAAAAGCCTTTACAGTTCTGGAACAACATCCTATGAACAGATGAGACAAAGATCAACTTGTACCAGAGTGATGGGAAGAAAAGAGTATGGAGAAGGAAAGGAACTGCTCATGATCCAAAACATACCAGCTCATCAGTGAAGCATGGTGGTGGTAGTGTCATGGTGTGGGCATGTATGGATGCCAATGGAACTGGTTCCCTTGTATTTATTGATGTGACTGCTGATAAAAGCAGCAGGATGAATGCTGAAGTGTTTTGGGCAATTTTATCTGCTCATATTCAGTCAAATGCTTCGGAACTCACTGGAAGGCGCTTCACAGTGCCGATGGACAATGACCCGACGCATACTGCGAAAGCAACCAAAGCGTTTAAGGCAAATAAGTGGAATGTTATGCAATGGCCAAGTCAATCACCTGACCTGAATCCGATTGAGCATGCATTTTACTTGATGAAGACAAAACATAAGGGAAAATGCCCCAAGAACAAGCAGGAACTGAAGACATTTGCAGTAGAGGACTGGCAGAGCATCACCAGGGATGAAACCCAGCGTCTGGTGATGTCTATGCGTTCCAGACTTCAGGCTGTTATTGACAAAAGGATTTGCAACAAAGTATTAAAAAGTAAAAGTTTGATTTAGTCTGTACCATGACTTTTGGTCCCTTAAAAAGTGGGAGGCACATATAAAAAACATTTTAATTCATACACTGTTCACCTGATTTGTATGTAAATACCCTCAAATTAAAGCGGAAAGTCTGCAGTTAAAGCACATCTTGTTCGTTTCATTTCAAATCAATTGTGATGGTGTATAGAGCCCAAAATATGAGAATTGTGTCGATGTCTCAATATATATGGACCAGACTGTATATTGCATGAAGCATAGGAGATAGGATTGACCCTTGAGGAACATTGCATGACAGTGATAATTATACTCCAGAAGATTTCAATGGTTCCGTACTTGGGTAATGTCTAATATGTTCAACAAGGGCGGATTTATTTCTCACAGCATGAAAATGGCTTCTCACCTGTGTGACTTTTCTGATGTGTAACAAAAGCTGACTTCTGTGCAAAACATTTCCCACACTCAGAACAGGAAAACGGCTTCTCACCTGTGTGACTTCTCTGATGTCTAACAAGATTTGATTTCAATGTAAAACATTTCCCACACTCAGAACAGGAATACGGCTTCTCACCTGTGTGACTTCTCTGATGTTTAACAAGATTTGATTTCAATGTAAAACATTTCCCACACTCAGAACAGGAATACGGCTTCTCACCTGTGTGACTTCTCTGATGTGTAACAAAAGCTGACTTCTGTGCAAAACATTTCCCACACTCAGAACAGGAAAACGGCTTCTCACCTGTGTGACTTCTCTGATGTCTAACAAGATTTGATTTCAATGTAAAACATTTCCCACACTCAGAACAGGAATACGGCTTCTCACCTGTGTGACTTCTCTGATGTTTAACAAGATTTGATTTCAATGTAAAACATTTCCCACACTCAGAACAGGAATACGGCTTCTCACCTGTGTGACTTCTCTGATGTGTAACAAAAGCTGACTTCTGTGCAAAACATTTCCCACACTCAGAACAGGAATACGGCTTCTCACCTGTGTGACTTTTCTGATGTGTAACAAGATTTGATTTCGATGTAGAACATTTCCCACACTCAGAACAGGAATACGGCTTCTCACCTGTGTGACTTCTCTGATGTTTAAAAAGATCCGATTTCTGTGCAAAACATTTCCCACACTCAGAACAGGAAAACAGCTTCTCACCTGTGTGACTTCTCTGATGTGTAACAATATATGATTTCGATGTAAAACATTTCCCACACTCAGAACAGGAATACGGCTTCTCACCTGTGTGACTTCTCTGATGTCTAACAAGATGTGATTTAGATAAAAAACATTTCCCACACTCAGAACATGGAAATGGCCTCTCACCTGCCTTAGCTGACTGATGAGTAATAAGGTTTGTGTTCTGTGTAAAACATTTGGCATCTGTAGAACAGGGAAACTCTTTATCTACTCTCAGAGCTGTAATAGATGCACCAATATCAGAGTGATCAGAAGAACATTTCCCAGGATCAGGGGGATCAGCTGATAGAGCTGGATGTATAATTGGGGTAATGGAGTTATCTCCTAGAGAATCCTGTCTACTGTCATCTGTTATTTCACAATCCAGGGATAACATTAGATGTACTTCTGAGATATTCCTGCTTGTGGATCCATCTGCTGGAAATAAAATACATTAATATATAAAATGAGCAGACAAGACCCAGGATGTTACAGGATACAATATATAATTCTATAACTGCCATTTTCTTTTACCTGTAATCATTGCTTTTATGTTTATTACAGAAACAAAAAAGATAGGATGCTTAGACTGGAGCTTGATCAACACTGAAGGCTCAAGTGGGATTACTAGAGGTGACATGGACGCTCATGGGGGATTATTAGAGGTGACATGGACGCTCATTTGGGATTACTAAGGGTGACATGGACGCTCATTTGGGATTACTAGAGGTGACATGGATGCTCATGTGGGATTACTAGAGGTGACATGGGCGATCATGTGGAATTACTAGAGGTGACATGGGCGATCATGTGGAATTACTACAGGTGACATGGGCGCTCATGTGGGATTACTAGAGGTGACAAGGACGTTCAAGTGGAATTACTAGAGGTGACACGGACACTCATGTGGGATTAATAGAGGTGACACGGACACTCATGTGGGATTACTAGAGGTGACATGGATGCTCACGAGGGATTAGTAGAGGTGACATGGACGCTCATGTGGGATTACTAGAGGTGACATGGACGCTCATGTGGGATTACTAGAGGTGACATGGACGCTCATGTGGAATTACTAGAGGTGACACGGACGCCCATGTGAGATTACTAGAGGTGACATGGACGCTCATGTGGGATTACTAGAGGTGACATGGACACTGCTATAATAAATCACCAAAGAGAAAGCGCTGTCCTGTTTGCGCACCAATAAATAATATATAACCTTTATTAAGTACAGTAAAGTATGTAAGATAAATCGTTGAAATATTAAACACAAAGTTAAGTGTATAAAGAGCTGAATAAAGTAATAAAAAAACATTGGGTTTTAATTGGATGTTAATTGATACAATGCCGGTAATCTGGGGGGGGGGGGGGGGTGGGGGGGGGGAGCTGCAGGCTTAAATGCATCGGTCATTACGTGAACTAATGCTCCACTGTTTATTATTGTTAGTTAATATAGTGAGTAGAGAGCCCCCGTGATTTTATTTAAACAATGTGGTCGCATACTGTGTTGCACCCCAAATCTAGGAACGGCGAGTGCTGTGGATTAGTTTATTATGGTGTACATGCAATTGCGGTCGAATTCCGGCCGGAATTCGACCGTTTTTTAATTCAGCACAATCTGACAGTCACACACCCTCCAGCGGGGACCCGAATTCGACATATTCAATAAAAAACGGATTCGACAGTCCCGCTGTCGAAAAACGGACCAATTGACGATAATGTGCATCCTGGATTCGAATTCATGGACGGCACAAAAGTGTTTAAAAAACCCTAATAAAAAAAATCAGTGGCGTCCCCCCTCCTAAGCATAACCAGCCTCGGGCTCTTTAAGCCAGTCGTGGTTGTAAAAATACGGGGATGGGGGGGGGGAATTACAGGGGATCCCCCGTATTTTTCACACCAGCACCGGACTCCACTAGCTAGAGAGATAATGCCACAGCCGGGGGACACTTTTATACCGGTCCCTGCGGCCGTGGCATTAAATCCCCAACTAGTCACCACTGGCCGGGGTACCCTGGAGGAGTGGGGACCCCTTAAATCAAGGGGTCCCCCCCTCCAGCCACCCAAGGGCCAGGGGTGAAGCGGGTTGGAGGCTGATAGCCAAGTGTCAAAAAAAATAATATTGTTATTTGTAGCAGAACTACAAGTCCCAGCAAGCCTCACACGCAAGCTGGTACTTGGAGAACCACAAGTACCAGCATGTGGGGGAAAAGCGGGCCCGCTGGTACCTGTAGTTCTACTACAAAAAAAATACCCAAATAAAAACAGGACACACACACAAAAAAAAAAAATATTGTTTTAAAAAAATATATTAAATAAAACTTGTGGCTCCTAAATAGACAAACCAAGTAGATAATCCCTTCTAATATAAACAGACATGCTATTAGCAATAAAAAAAAAAACACAAAAAAAATAAAAATTTACTCACCGGTAATTCTATTTCTCGTAGTCCGTAGTGGATGCTGGGAACTCCGTAAGGACCATGGGGAATAGCGGGCTCCGAAGGAGGCTGGGCACTCTAGAAAGATCTTAGACTACCTGGTGTGCACTGGCTCCTCCCACTATGACCCTCCTCCAAGCCTCAGTTAGGTACTGTGCCCGGACGAGCGTACACAATAAGGAAGGATTTTGAATCCCGGGTAAGACTCATACCAGCCACACCAATCACACCGTATAACTCGTGATATTATACCCAGTTAACAGTATGAAACAACTGAGCCTCTCAACAGATGGCTCAACAATAACCCGATTTAGTTAACAATAACTATGTACAAGTATTGCAGATAAACCGCACTTGGGATGGGCGCCCAGCATCCACTACGGACTACGAGAAATAGAATTACCGGTGAGTAAATTCTTATTTTCTCTGACGTCCTAGTGGATGCTGGGAACTCCGTAAGGACCATGGGGATTATACCAAAGCTCCCAAACGGGCGGGAGAGTGCGGATGACTCTGCAGCACCGAATGAGAGAACTCCAGGTCCTCCTCAGCCAGGGTATCAAATTTATAGAATTTTGCAAACGTGTTTGCCCCTGACCAAGTAGCAGCTCGGCAAAGTTGTAAAGCCGAGACCCCTCGGGCAGCCGCCCAAGATGAGCCCACCTTCCTTGTGGAATGGGCATTGACAGATTTGGCTGTGGCAGGCCTGCCACAGAATGTGCAAGTTGAATTGTACTGCAAATCCAACGAGCAATAGTCTGCTTAGAAGCAGGAGCACCCAGCTTGTTGGGTGCATATAGGATAAACAGCGAGTCAGATTTTCTGACTCCAGCCGTCCTGGAAACATATATTTTCAGGGCCCTGACCACGTCTAACAACTTGGAGTCCTCCAAGTCTCTAGTAGCCGCAGGCACCACAATAGGTTGGTTCAGGTGAAACGCTGACACCACCTTAGGAAGAAACTGGGGACGAGTCCTCAATTCTGCCCTATCCATATGGAAAATTAGATAAGGACTTTTACAAGCCAAAGCCGCCAATTCTGATACACGCCTGGCAGAAGCCAAAGCCAATAACATGACCACCTTCCACGTGAGATATTTCAGATCCACGGTTTTTAGTGGTTCAAACCAATGTGATTTTAAGAAACTCAACACTACGTTGAGATCCCAAGGTGCCACCGGGGGCACAAACGGGGGCTGAATATGCAGCACTCCTTTTACAAATGTCTGAACTTCAGGTACTGAAGCTAGTTCTTTTTGAAAGAAAATCGACAGAGCCGAGATCTGTACCTTAATGGAGCCCAGTTTTAGGCCCATATTCACTCCTGCTTGCAGGAAATTCAGAAATCGACCTAGTTGAAATTCCTCTGTTGGGGCCTTTTCGGCCTCACACCATGCAACATATTTTCGCCATATGCGGTGATAATGATTTGCTGTAACCTCTTTCCTAGCTTTAATAAGCGTAGGAATGACTGCCTCCGGAATGCCCTTTTCCTTCAGGATCCGGCGTTCAACCGCCATGCCGTCAAACGCAGCCGCGGTAAGTCTTGGAACAGACAGGGCCCCTGCTGTAGCAGGTCTTGTCTTAGTGGTAGAGGCCACGGGTCCTCCGAGATCATCTCTTGAAGTTCCGGGTACCATGCTCTTCTTGGTCAATCCGGAACCACGAGAATTGTGTTTACCCCTCGTCTTCTTATTATTCTCAATATCTTTGGTATGAGAGGCAGCGGAGGAAACACATACACTGACTGGTACACCCACGGCGTTACCAGAGCGTCTACAGCTATCGCTTGAGGATCCCTTGACCTGGCGCAATACCTGTCTAGCTTTTTGTTTAGACGGGACGCCATCATGTCCACCTGTGGACGACCCCAGTGATGAACAATCAATTGGAAGACTTCTGGTGTCACTAGAGCATCCACAGCTATTGCCCGAGTGTCTCTCGACCTGGCGCAATATCTTTCTAGCTTTTTGTTTAGGTGGGACGCCATCATGTCCACCTGTGGCCGTTCCCAACGGTTTACAATCAGCTGGAAGACTTCTGGATGAAGTCCCCACTCTCCCGGGTGGAGGTCGTGTCTGCTGAGAAAGTCTGCTTCCCAGTTGTCCACCCCCGGAATGAACACTGCTGACAGTGCTAGTACATGATTTTCCGCCCATCGGAGAATCCTTGTGGCTTCTGCCATTGCCATCCTGCTTCTTGTGCCGCCCTGTCGATTCACATGGGCGACCGCCGTGATGTTGTCTGACTGGATCAGCACCGGCTGGTTTAGAAGCAGGAATTTTGCTTGACTTAGGGCATTGTAGATGGCCCTTAGTTCCAGAATATTTATGTGAAGGGAAGTCTCCTGACTTGACCATAGTCCTTGGAAATTTCTTCCCCGGGTGACTGCCCCCCAGCCTCAAAGGCTGGCATCCGTGGTCACCAGGACCCAGTCCTGTATGCCAAACCTGCGGCCCTCCAGGAGATGAGCACTCTGCAGCCACCACAGAAGAGAAACCCTGGTTCTGGAAGACAGGGTTATCAAGCGATGCATCTGAAGATGCGATCCGGACCACTTGTCCAACAGGTCCCATTGAAAAATTCTGGCATGGAACCTGCCGAATGGAATTGCTTCGTAAGAAGCTACCATTTTTCCCAGGACTCGCGTGCAGTGATGCACCGATACCTGTTTCGGTTTCAGGAGGTCCCTGACTAGAACAGACAACTCCCTGGCTTTCTCCTCCGGGAGAAACACTTTTTTCTGGACCGTGTCCAGAATCATCCCCAGGAACATTAGACGTGTCGTCGGCATCAGCTGCGACTTTGGGATATTCAGAATCCAGCCGTGCTGGTTTAGCACTTCCTGAGATAGTGCCACTCCCACCAACAACTGTTCCTTGGACCGTGCCTTTATTAGGAGATCGTCCAAGTACGGGATAATTAAAACTCCCTTTTTTCGAAGGAGTATCATCATTTCCGCTATAACCTTGGTAAATATCCTTAGTGCCGTGGAGAGTCCAAACGGCAGCGTCTGGAATTGGTAATGGCAATCCTGTACCACAAATCTGAGGTACTCCTGGTGAGGATGGTAGATGGGGACATGCAGGTAAGCATCCTTGATGTCCAGAGAAACCATGTAGTCCCCCTCGTCCAGGCTTGCAATAACCGCCCTGTGCGATTCCATCTTGAACTTGAATTTTTTTATGTACATGTTCAAGGATTTCAAATTTAAAATGGGTCTCACCGAACCGTCCGGTTTCGGCACCACAAAAAGTGTGGAATAGTAATCCCGGCCTTGTTGAAGTAGGGGTACCTTGATTATCACCTGCTGAGAATACAGCTTGTGAATTGCCGCTAGCACCGTCTCCCTGTCTGAGGAAGCAATCGGCAAGGCAGATTTTAGGAACCGGTGGGGTGGAGCCGTCTCGAATTCCAGCATGTATCCCTGCGATACTACTTGAAGGATCCAGGGATCCACCTGTGAGCGAGCCCACTGATCGCTAAAATTTCTGAGGCGGGCCCCCACCGTACCTGGCTCCACCTGTGGAGCCCCACCGTCATGCGGCGGACTTGGAAGAGAAAGCAGGGGAGGACTTTTGTTCCTGGGAACCTGCTGTCTGTTGCAGCCTTTTTCCCCTACCTCTGCCTCTAGACAGAAAAGACCCTCCTTTTCCACGCTTGCTTTTCTGGGTCCGAAAGGACTGAACCTGATAAAATGGCGCCTTCTTAGGCTGCGAGGGAACATGGGGTAAAAATGCTGACTTCCCAGACGTTGCTGTGGAAACTAGGTTGGAGAGACCATCCCCAAATAATTCCTCCCCTTTATAAGGCAAAACTTCCATGTGCCTCATGGAATCTGCATCTCCCGTCCACTGACGAGTCCATAAGCATCTCCTAGCAGAGATAGACAATGCACTTACTTTAGATGCCAGCCGGCAAATTTCACTCTGTGCATCTCTCATATATAAGACTGAATCTTTTATATGGTCAATTGTTAACAGAATAGTGTCTCTGTCTAGTGTGTCAATATTTTCCGACAGGGAGTCTGACCACGCAGCTGCAGCACTGCACATCCACGCTGACGCAATAGCTGGTCTCAGTATAATGCCTGAGTGTGTATATACAGACTTCAGGATTGCCTCCTGCTTTCTATCAGCAGGTTCCTTAAGGGCGGCCGTATTCTGAGACGGTAGTGCCACCTTTTTTGACAAACGTGTGAGCGCTTTATCCACCCTAGGGGGTGTTTCCCAACGTGACCTATCCTCTGGCGGGAAAGGGAACGCCATTAGTACCTTCTTAGGAATTGTCAAAGTCAGAAAAATATCTATGCACACTGCCATATTTGCACCTCATACAGGTCCGCGCTGCGCATGAGTACGCTCTCCCGTGAGTGCGCATACTCACAGTCGCGGGCACCCGCAGGCGCACGGTATGCGCATTTACGGTAGAGTTTATGTGATCGTAGCGTGCGACTCGATCGTTACATATTTTCATTAATAATGTATTTTGTAGATCATGGTCCCTTTGATAGATTCTGAGAGTTTAGTTAATATAGCATGTTCCTGGACAGAGAGATCCCTCTTTGTATTGTGCAAAGGGTCTAACAGGGGTCATACAGTGGTGTTTGGTACCCATCGGAAGAGTATTTAAATAGCAATATTCCGGTGTTGGTTTGGAGCGGATTAATCGCTCGTGCGAATAGTTATGGACATAAGAAGTTTATGTCCATTTACTATTATTTGTTCTTACTTAGTCATGCGGCGGGAAACCCAGTATCCCACCCACCTGAACAGTTGGAAGTAGCCACAGCCCACCTGTATGAATCAACCTATGACCTTTTGTTATAATGCGAAGCCGAATTCCTGTGTCCAATGAACAATGAGATTGTAGGGACCATTGAATTGTATTGTGTGTGGGGCATAAATAGGCAGGCCGACCATATCCAGTTCACTCTCTTCAACGGTTCTCATTGCTGATAATCGGGAGCTGGATATCGAGGCGCATGCGATCGTTTCCCCTTGTGCGTAAGTGTTTCTCCGCAATCATATTGATCTTCTTGTTATTGTGAGCCATTTCTCTCTCTCTCTCTCTCTTCTCCTCTTTCTCTCTTATTTTCCCTTAAATAGTAATTGTATTGTATTGTATTTCCTGTGTAGTTATCTGGTTAGTTAGTCTATGTTATATTGTAGTGTATGATTTGTATTTGTATTAATTCTTTTGCAAGTATATCATTCATAATATATATATTAGGCGTTGGACCCTGAGCACGGTATCTGTGTATTTCTTATAGTGTTAAGTATTCTCAGAGCGTCGGTGACGCTCGAACAGCTTTAAAGGTAATAAGGTTATACTGTGTTGCATTTACACTCTATCATTACACTAAGGTTTTACTGCACAATACACTGTTTATGGTTTAGATACAAAGGTTTAACATTGTGAGCGTCAGCGCCGCTGGTGATCTCCTCGTGGTCCCGAGCGTCCGCTACGCTATAGCGAATCATTACGTTAGTCGGCAGCCAATAGCGTGCCTGTCTGTGATCTCTTGGCCGTGAGCGAACGTGACGCTTGAGCGTCTCGACTACGGCTAAGCGATTGTTACGCAACGTGCGTACCCTTACGGTACTTCATACGTAGATAGCGTACAGTGTTCTGAGACCTCATAAAGGGTATTATATAAGATAAATATTTAGCTTTATCAGAATTACCAATTTTTTATCAGGGAAAAGCCACGCTTCTTCACACACCTCATTTAATTCATCTGATGGGGGAAAAACTACGGGTAGTTTTTTCTCCCCAAACATAATACGCTTTTTAGTGGTACCTGGATGTAAATCAGAAATGTTTAACACCTCTTTCATTGCCTCAATCATGCAGTGAATGGCCTTGACAGGCATTAGATTTGACTCATCGTCGTCGACACTGGTGTCAGTATTCATGTCGACATCTGCATCTGCAAACTGAGGTAGTGGGCGTTTTAGAGCCCCTGACGACCCCTGAGACACCTGGACAGGCACGAGCTGAGATCCCGGCTGTCCCACATTTGGCATGTCGTCAAATTTCTTATGTAAAGAATCTATACGTGCACTCATCTCTTTCCATAAGCTCATCCACTCGGGTGTCTGCCCCGCAGGGGGTGACATCCCTTCTAAATGCATCTGCTCCGCCTCCACCTCATTATCCTCATCAAACATGTCGACACAGCCGTACCGACACACCCCACACACACAGGGAATGCTCAAAAGAGGACAGGACCCACAAAAAGCCCTTTGGAGGGACAGAGTAAGAGTATGCCAGCACACACCAGAGCGCTATATATATATATATATACAGGGACTAACTGAGTTATGTCCCTAATAGCTGCTTTTCAATATAACATAATATATATACTGCCAAATTTAATGCCCCCCCCTCTCTTTTCCCTCTTACTGTTACTGTAGATTGCAGGGAAGAGCCAGGGAGCTTCCTTCCAGCGGAGCTGTGAGGGAAAAATGGCGCCAGTGTGCTGAGGAGATAGGCTCCGCCCCTTTTTCGCGGCCTATTCTCCCGCTTTTTATGGAATTCTGGCAGGGGTATTTACCTCATATATAGCCCCTGGGGCTATATATTGAGGTATTTTAGCCAGCCAAGGTGTTTTTATTGCTGCCTCAGGGCGCCCCCCCCAGCGCCCTGCACCCTCAGTGACCGCAGTGTGAAGTGTGTATGAGGAGCAATGGCGCACAGCTGCAGTGCTGTGCGCTACCTTGGTGAAGACTGAGTCTTCATGCCGCCGATTTTCTGGACCATCTTCTTGCTTCTGGCTCTGTAAGGGGGCTGGCGGCGCGGCTCTGGGACCGGACTCCATGGCTGGGCCTGCGGTCGATCCCTCTGGATCTAATGGTGTCCAGTAGCCTAAGAAGCCCAATCCGGCTGCAAGCAGGCGAGTTCGCTTCTTCTCCCCTTAGTCCCTCGCTGCAGTGAGCCTGTTGCCAGCAGGTCTCACTGAAAATAAAAAAATCTAAGACTATTACTTTCTAAGAGCTCAGGAGAGCCCCTAGTGTGCATCAAACCTCGGCCGGGCACGAAATCTAACTGAGGCTTGGAGGAGGGTCATAGTGGGAGGAGCCAGTGCACACCAGGTAGTCTAAGATCTTTCTAGAGTGCCCAGCCTCCTTCGGAGCCCGCTATTCCCCATGGTCCTTACGGAGTTCCCAGCATCCACTAGGACGTCAGAGAAAAAACATGTTTGATATTTGAAGATAACAAGACTTATGGTCGACTTACCAGGGTTAACTTTTTCTTTGAGAAAAAAAAGGTACTACCACCTATACGCGCTATCCAATACAATACATAAATGATAGTGAATGATGTACAAACAATGTAATATCAATGATGAATATCCCAAATGATGTGAAAAATAAGATTTTATACCTACCGGTAAATCTTTTTCTCCTAGTCCGTAGAGGATGCTGGGGACTCCGTAAGGACCATGGGGTATAGATGGGCTCCGCAGGAGACATGGGCACTATAAAGAACTTTAGAAGGGGTGTGCACTGGCTCCTCCCTCTATGCCCCTCCTCCAGCCTCAGTTAGAGAAACTGTGCCCAGAGGAGACGGACAGTACGAGGAAAGGATTTTGTTAATCCAACGGCAAGATTCATACCAGCCCACACCATCCACACCATATAACTAGGGACATATGAAACAGTTAACAGTATGAAACAACACAGCATCAGACTGAGACTGATGAAAACTGTAACATAACCCTTATGTAAGCAATAACTATATACAAGTCTTGCAGAAGTAGCCCGCACTTGGGACGGGCACCCAGCATCCTCTATGGACTAGGAGAAAAAGATTTACTGGTAGGTTTAAAATCTTATTTTCTCTTACGTCCTAGAGCAGGCATTCACAACCATGGTCCTCAAGGCACACCAACAGTGCAGGTTTTAGTGATATCCAGGCTTCAGCACAGGTGACTTAATTAGTAGCTCAGTCATTTTGATTTAACCATCTGTGCTGTAGCCTGGATATCACTAAAACCTGCACTGTTGGTGTGCCTTGAGGACCGTGGTTGGGAATGCCTGCCCTAGAGGATGCTGGGGACTCCATAAGGACCATGGGGATTATACCAAAGCTCCCAAACGGGCGGGAGAGTGCGGATGACTCTGCAACACCGAATGAGCAAACAGGAGGTCCTCCTCAGCCAGAGTATCAAACTTGTAGAACTTTGCAAAGGTGTTTGAACCCGACCAAGTAGCAGCTCGGCACAATCGCAATGCCGAGACCCCTCGGGCAGCCGCCCAAGAAGAGCCCACCTTCCTAGTGGAATGGGCCTTAATCGATTTTGGTAACGGCAATCCAGCCATTGAATGATCCTGCTGAATTATGTTACAGATCCAGCGAGCAATAGACTGCTTTGAAGCAGGAGCGCCAACCTTGTTGGCAGCATACAGGACAAACAGTGCTTCTGTTTTTCTGACCCTAGCCTTTCTGGCTATGTAAATTTTCAAAGCCCTGACCACATCAAGGGACTCTGAATCCTCCAAGTCTCGTGTAGCCACCGGCACCACAATAGGTTGGTTCATATGAAAAGATGAAACCACCTTAGGCAAGAACTGAGGACGGGTCCGCAATTCCGCTCTATCCATATGGAAAACCAGATAGGGGCTTTTATGAGACAAAGCCGCCAATTCCGACACTCGCCTAGCCGAAGCCAAGGCTAACAACATGACCACTTTCCAAGTGAGATATTTTAATTCCACTGCTTGAAGTGGTTCAAGCCAGTGCGACTTAAGGAAACTCAACACCACGTTAAGGTCCAAGGCGCCACCAGAGGTACAAAAGGAGGCTGAATATGCAGCACTCCCTTCACAAAAGTCTGTACTTCTGGGAGAGAAACTAATTCCTTCTGAAAGAAAATGGATAGTACCGAAATCTGAACCTTAATGGAGCCTAATATTAGGCCCAAATTCACTCCAGTTTGTAGGAAGTGAAGGAAACGGCCCAGATGGAATTCTTCCGTAGGAGCATTCCTGGCCTCACACCAAGAAACATACTTTCGCCATATACGGTGATAATGTTTAGCTGTCACGTCCTTCCTAGCCTTTATCAGAGTAGGAATGACCTCATCCGGAATGCCCTTTTCCGCTAGGATCCGGCGTCCAACCGGCGTGCCATAAAACGCAGCCGTGGTAAGTCTTGGAACAGACAGGGCCCCTGTTGTAACAGGTCCTGTCTTAGAGGAAGAGGCCACGGATCTTCTGTGAGCATTTCCTGCAGATCCGGATACCAGGCCCTTCGCGGCCAATCTGGAACAATGAGAACAATTCTTATTATTCTCAACTCCTTGGGGGTGAGAGGAAAAGGAGGAAACACATAGACCGACTGGAACACCCACGGTGTCAGTAGGGCGTCCACTGCCCCCGCCTGAGGGTCTGTACCTCTGTAGTTTTTTGTTTAGGCGGGACGCCATCATATCTATCTGGGGCAGGCCCCACTTACTTGCAATCTGTGCAAAGACTTCCTGATGAAGTCCCCACTCTCCTGTATGTAGATCGTGTCTGCTGAGGAAGTCTGCTTCCCAGTTGTCCACTCCCGGAATGAACACTGCTGACAGTGCGCCTACATGATTTTCCGCCCAGCGAAGAATCCTGGTGTTTTCCGCCATTGCCACTTTGCTCCTTGTGCCGCCTTGGTGGTTTACATGAGCTACTGCGGTGATGTTGTCTGACTGGATCAGAACCGGTAGGTCGCGAAGCAAAGTCTCCGCTTGACGAAGGGCATTGTAAATGGCCCTCAGTTCCAGGACGTTGACGTGAAGACCAGTTTCTTGACTTGACCAAAGACCTTGGAAGTTTCTTCCCTGTGTGACTGCTCCCCAACCTCGGAGGCTCGCGTCCATGGTCACCAGAACCCAGTCCTGAATGCCAAATCTGCGACCCTCTAGAAGGTAAGCACTCTGCAGCCACCACAGGAGAGTTACCCTGGCCCTGGGGGACAGGGTGATCAACTGATGAATCTGTAGATGTGACCCGGACCACTTGTCCAGTAGGTCCCATTGGAAGGTCCTCGCATGGAACCTGCTGAAAGGAATGGCCTCGCAAGATGCCACCATCTTTCCCAGGACTCGAGTGCAGTGATGCACTGACACGTGTTTTGGCTTCAATAGGTCCCTGACCAGAGTCATGAGTTCCTAGGCCTTCTCTATCGGAAGATAAACCCTTTTCTGGTCCGTATCCAGAATCATGCCTAAGAAGGTCAAACGAGTCGTAGGAACCAACTGTGACTTCGGGATATTGAGAATCCAGCCGTGTTGCTGTAACACTTTCAGTGAAAGTGACACGCTGTTCAACAACTACTCTCGTTATCTCACTTTTATGAGGAGATCGTCCAAGTGCGGGATAATTGTGACACCCTGCTTGCGCAGGAGCACCATCATTTCCGCCATTACCTTGGTGAAAATCCTTGGGGCCGTGGAAAGCCTGAAAGGCAACGTCTGAAATTGGTAATGACAATCTTGTACCGCAAATCTCAGGTACGCCTGATGAGGTGGATATATGGGAACATGAAGGTATGCATCCTTTATGTCCAGGGATACCATAAAATCCCCCCTTCTAGGCTGGCGATGACCGCTCTGAGCGATTCCATCTTGAACTTGAACCTTTTCAAGTATAGGTTCAGGGATTTTAAATTTAAAATGGGTCTGACCGAACTGTCCGGTTTCGGGACTACAAATAGGGTTGAGTAATACCCCCTCCCTTGTTGAAGCAGGGGAACCTTGACCACCACCTGCTGAAGACACAATTTTTTAATTGCATTTAAGACTATCTCCCTTTCTGGGGGAGAAGCTGGTAGGGCCGATTTGAAAAACCGGCGAGGAGGCGCCTCTTCGAACTCCAGCTTGTAACCCTGGGAAACAATCTCTATTGCCCAGGGATCCACCTGTGAGTGAACCCAGATGTGGCTGAAAAGTCGAAGTACTTTGCATCATTGTAGTCGACCCTGGAGTCACAATCCGTGTTGGTATTAGTGTCTACTATTTGGGATAGTGGGTGCTTTTGAGACCCCGAAGGTCCCTGCGACATAGAGGCAGGCAGGGGTTGACTCCCTGCATGTTCCCTGGCTTCAGCTTTGTCCAACCTTTTGTGCAATAAATTCACATTAACACTTAAAACATTCCACATATCCATCCAGTCTGGTGTCAGCGTTGTCGACGGAGACACCACACTCATTTGCTTCACCTCCTCCCTAGGAGAGCCTACTACCTCAGACATGCCAACACACGCGTACCGACACACCACTCAGGGAATCCTCTTATCTGAAGACAGTTCCCCCACAAGGCCCTTTGGAGAGACAGAGAGTATGCCAGCACACACCCAGCGCTAATGACCCAGGAAAAAACACACTATATGTTTACCCAGATAGCGCTGTAATATCTATTTTGCGCCAAATTATGTGCCCCCCCCCTTCTTTAAAACCCTCTTTCACCGTGATTAAGCAGGGGAGAGTCCGGGGAGCTTCCTCTCAGTGATGTGCTGTGGAGAAAATGGCGCTGGTGAGTGCTGAGGAACAAGCTCCGCCCCCTCAGCGGTGGGCTTCGGTCTCGCGTAAAAATTCAAAACATGGCGGGGGATCTCTTATATACAGTGCCCTGCCTGTATATAAGGTTATTGCCACCTTTGGAGGTCCATATTGCTGCCCAGGGCGCCCCCCCTGCGCCCTGCACCCTTACAGTGACTGCCGTGTGTGTGTGCTGTGTGGGAGCAATGGCGCACAGCGCTACCGCTGTACGTTACCTCAGTGAAGATCTGAAGTCTTCTGACGCCTTTGAAGTCTTCTTTCTTAACATACTCACCCGACTTCAATCTTCCGGCTCTGCAAGGAGGACGGCGGCGCAGCTCTGGGACGAACTGCGGGGTGAGACCTGGGTTCCGTTCCCTCTGGAGCTAATGGTGTCCAGTAGCCTAAGGAACAGAGCCTAACATTAAAGTAGGTCTGCTTCTCTCCCCTCAGTCCCTCGCTGCAGGGAGTCTGTCGCCAGCAGGCTCCCTGAAAATAAAAAACCGAACAAATACTTTATTTTTCAGGAAAACCCAGGAGAGCTCCCTGTAATGCACCCAGTCTCCTCTGGGCACAGTAATAAACTGAGGCTGGAGGAGGGGCATAGAGGGAGGAGCCAGTGCACACCCATACCTAAAGTTCTTTATTAGTGCCCATGTCTCATGCGGAGCCCGTCTATCCCCATGGTCCTTACGGTGTCCCCAGCATCCTCTAGGACGTAAGAGATATATATATATATATATATATATATATAAGGACATCTTTTTCTGAGGTCTACAGGATCAACAGTCCTCGCATTGGGGTGTAGGTGGTAGGAGTTGACTGGGCAACACACAGTTAAGCTTTTAGCTCCCATGATGCACCAGTCCTCCTCCTCATATACCCCGCCTCTGGCCTAGGGAAGCCAGTTTTGTTAACAAGCCAAAAGGCAGGAGCAGGATTTCAGGAGAAAAGGAAGACTTGAACATACAAGACATACTATCTTGCAGAGTAGAAAAAAATCAAAAAGGGGGGAAAAAATAGGATTTTAATTACCTAGCGGTAAATCCTTTTCTCGTAGTCCGTAGAGGATACTTGGGTCCACATTAGTTCCATAGGGTATAGACGGGTCCACTAGGAGCCATGGGCACTTTAAGAAATTAATAGTGTGGGCTGGCTCCTCCCTCTATCAGACTCAGCCTAGAAACTGTGCCCGAGGAGACGGACATACTTTAAGAGAAGGATTTAACTGAACAGTAGTGAGATTCGAACTAGCACACGCAACCAAGAGGAAAGCCATGCTAACCAAACTTGAAAAGGTACAGCAATGGCTGAACCAAGAATAATACTTAACCAAGTAACAGTGCAGAAAAATGAAGCACTGGGCGGGCGCCCAGTATCCTCTACGCACTTCGAGAAAAGGATTTACCGGTAGGTAATTAAAATCCTATTTTCTCTTACATCCTAGAGGATACTGGGGTCCATTTAGTACCATGGGGATGCACGAAAGCTCCCAAAACGGGTGGGAGAGTGCTGAGGTTCCTGAAGAACTGATTGATCAAACTGAAGGTCCTCAGCGGTCAAAGTATCGAACTTGTAGAACTTAGCAAACGTGTGCGACCCTGACCAAGTAGCCGCTCGTCAAAGCTGTAAAGCCGAGACACCCCGGGCAGCTGCCCAGGAAGAACCCACCAACCGAGTAGAGTGGGCCTGAACCGATTTCGGAACCGGCAAGCCTGCCATAGAATAAGCATGCTGGATAGTAAGCCTGATCCAGCCAGCAATAGACTGCTTAGAAGCAGGGCACCCAATTTTATTGGGTTCATGGAAAACAAACTGCGAAAACAAACAGCGAGTCAGTCTGTGACCAGCCGTCCGCTTCACATAAATTTTCAAAGCCCTCACAACATCTAAGGACTTTGAAGAAGCAGAAGTGTTGGTAATCACCGAAATCACAATAGGTTGGTTGATGTGAAATGCAGACACCACCTTAGGAAACAACTGCTGATGAGTTCTGAGCTCAGTGCGATCCTCATGTAAAATGAAGTAGGGGCTCTTGTGAGGCAATGCCGCCAGTTCCGACACGCGCCTGGCCAAAGCCAGGGCCAACAGTGTAACTGTCTGCCACGTATGAAACTTAACGTCCACTGCCTGTAAAGGCTCAAACCAATCCGATTGGAGGAACTGCAACACCACGTTGAGATCCGAAGGTGTCATAGGAGGCACAAAGGGCGGTTGGATGTGCAGAACACCCTTCAAAAAAGTCTGAATCTCAGGAAGAGACGCCAATTGCTTCTGAAAGAAAATGGACAAGGCCGAAATCTGGACTTTCAAGGAGCCCAAACGGAGGCCCACATCCACTCCTGCCTGCAGAAAAAGGAGAAACTGTCCCAGCTTAAATTCCGTCGCAGGAATTTTCCTGTTCTCACACCAAGATCCTTATTTCTTCCAAATACACTTGGATCAAGGTTGGAATAACCTTATCCAGAATCCCTTTCTGGGCTAGAATTTGACGCTCAACCTCCATGCTGTCAAATTTAGCCGCGGTAAGTCTTGATAGACGAACGGCCCCTGTTGCAGAAGATCCTCTCGAAGAGGAAGAGGCCACAGGTCCTCCAGGAGCAACTCCAGTAGATCCGCGTATCAGGCCCTTCTTGGCCAGTCCAGAGCAATGAGAAATGCTTGAACCTTTTCCCTTTTTATTCTTTTGAGAATCCTTGGGATTAACGGAAGTGGTGAAAACACGTAGACCATCTGGTAGAGCCACGGAGTCACCAGAGATTCCGCCTGCACTGCTTGCGGGTCTCTCGACCTGGAACAATATGGCTTGAGCTTCTTGTTGAGACGAGAGGCCCTCATGTCGATTTGGGGAAGTCCCGACGTGCCAGGGACTCAAACACCTGCGGGTGAAGGTCCCACTCTCCTGGATGGACGTCGTGTCTACCGAGGGAGTTCGCTTCCCAGTTGTCCACTCCCGGAATGAAGATTGCCAACAACGCCACCGCATGTCTTTATGCCCAGAGGAGAATCCTTTTTACCTCCAAAATTGCAGCTCTGCTTTTCGTTCCGCCTTGTCGGGTTATGTACGCTACTGCCGTCACATTGTCCGACTGAACTTGTATGGCCTGATCTTGAAGAAGATGGGATGCCTGTAGAAGGGCGTTGTATATGGCTCTGAGTTCCAGAATGTTGATCGGAAGAATAGATTCTTGACTTGACCATTTTCCTTGGAACTGTTCCCCTTGGGTGACTGCTCCCCAACTGAGGCTTGCGTCTGTGGGTAGCAGAATCCAATTTTGAATCCCGAACCTTCGGCCTTCGGTTAGGTGAGAAGTCTGAAGCCACCACAGAAGAGAAATCCTGGCTCTTGGCGACAGACGTATCCTCTGGTGCATGTGGAGATGCGACCTGGACCATTTGTCCAACAGATCCAGCTGGAAGGGCCTTGCATGAAACATTCCATATTGCAGAGATCAGTAAGAGGCCACCATTTTCCCCAAGAGGCGAATGCACAGGTGCACCAAAATTCGGGTCGGCTTTAGAACGTCCCGTACCATCAACTGGATCACCAATGCCTTTTCCATTGGGAGGAATACACTCCGCGCCTCCGTATCCAGTATCATTCCCAGGAACTAAAGCCTCCGTGTTGGTTCCAGGTGAGATTTAGGCAGGCTTAGAATCCACCCGTGATCCTGGAGTAACATCGTTGAGAGGGCAATGCTGTGTAACAACTTCTCCCTGGACGGTGCTTTGATTAGTAGGTCATCAAGGTACGGTATTATGTTCACTCCCCGCAAGCGGAGGAGCAACATCAACTCTGCTATTACCTTGGTTAACACCCGTGGCGCCGTGCAGAGTCCAAATGGCAGTGCCTGGAACTGGTAGTGGCATTCCTGTAACGCAAACCTGAGATAAGCCTGATGAGGCGGCCAAGTCGGGACATGAAGGTACACATCCTTGATGTCCAGAGACATCCGGAAATCCCCATCCTCCAGACCTGAGATCACCGCTCTTACAGACTCCATCTTCAATTTAAACACCTTTATATATGGGTTCAGAGACTTGAGGTTTAAAATAGGTCATACCAAACCGTCTGGTTTCGACACTACAAACAGTTTGGAATCATAACCCTTATTTTGTAGGTGAGGTGGAACTGGAACAATGGCCTGAGCCTGTACCAGTTGTTGAATTGCTGCCTGTAAGGTCAAGGTTGCTTCTGGAGAAGCTGGTAAACCGGATTTGAAGAATCTGGGAGGTGGGAGTTCTTGAAATTCCAGTCTTTATCCCTGTGCGATAAGATATTTCACCTAGGTATCTAGGCATGACGTTGCCCAGATGTGACTGAAATAACGTATCCGGGCTCCCACCTGCCTGTCTTCTAGGCAGTGTGGTCCACTGTGATGCTGAAGGCTTTGAGGAACCAGAACCAGAGGTCTGTTCCTGAGAACCTGCCGCTACGGCTATTCTGGGTTTACCTTTACCGCCTCTGAAGGCTGTAGAAGAATCCTTGGACTTGTTTTTAAATTTAGCTGTCCGAAAGGACTGCAAAGTCAGAGCAGAGGGTCGCTGCAGAAGGAAGGTATGTAGACTTACCCGCAGTGGCCTTAAATATCCAAGTATCTAGTTCATCTCCAAACAGAGCTTCGCCCGTGAATGGTAGGCTCTCCACGCCTTTTCTGGAATCCGCATCCGCAGTCCACTAGTGTAGCCACAAGCCCCTGCGTGCTGACACTACCATGGCAGTGGTGCATGCATTGAGTAAACCAATTTCTTTTATGGCCTCCACCATAAAGTTGGCAGCATCTTGGATGTGCTGTAGGAGTTAATGTCATCCCTGGTTAGTGAATCTAAATCTTCAATTAGATCATCAGACCATCTTGCAATTGCCCTAGTGATCCATGCACAAGCAATATTGGGTCTCTGGGCTACCCCAGCCGACAAGTATATAGATTTGAGAGTGGTCTCACTTACAGTCAGCCGCGTCCTTTAAGGACACCGCCCCGGGAACCTGTAAGACTATCTTTCACAACAACCTGGGCACAGATGCGTCCACTATCGGCGGGTTTTCCCATTTTTTTTCTATCCTCCAAAGTAAAGGGGAAGGAAGAAATTAACCTTTTTGGGATCTGAAATTTCACCCAAGCTTCTTCAAAGAGGACATTTGACTCATTTGAAGCCAGAAAAGTAGCTGAGGATTTTTTTTTTGTATTAAAGTAAGATTTCTCAATTACTTCCTCTGCCCTGACAGGAATATGTAAGACAGTTCTAACCGCCTCTATGAGGGCCTGGATACCCTGTGCCAGGACAGCACACCCCTCCACTGGCATCCATATCATCCGGATCCGGATCAGGATCAGTGTCACCCTGCATGAGTTTGGCCAGAGTACGCTTTTGTGGGCAAATGGCGAGGGATTGAGACGCAGGTATGGGAGCTGAATCTTTGTTGATCAGGTCATCCATAGACTGCCTTAAGAATTGTGCCTCCCTTTCATTATGAGATAGCTTAGTGCAAATATTAGAAATCATCCCTTTAATGGAAGCCAACCACGGGGGTTCAGCCCCACTAGCTTGAGAGGGAGCACTATCTTGGGTGCAGGGTAGTGAGTCCTCAGGGGATGAGAGACATTCTGCAGTACAAGAGACACAGTCCATGGACATGATTGTGAAAGGGACACACACACACACCAGGTGAAACACAGTATATGTAGGCAGGGTCCTCAGAAATCAGAGCCAGCCACACAGCGCCCCTTTAGCAAAGTTAAACTGAGCTGGGTCACAATAACAAGCACTTTAGTAGAGTTTTATAAATTTCCACCCCCCCCCCCCCCCCCCCCCTCTTCACTCAGACTCCCTGGTACCACTGAGGAGACCTGGAGTCCTTGTGGAGGAGCAGCGCTTCCCTGTGAATGCTTCCTGTATGAGCTGCAGAGGGAAAATGGTGCTGGAGAGCTGTAGGATCCGCTCTGGGTGAAGCCCCGCCCCCTGTAATGGCGACAGCTTCCCGCATTTTTTATACTGGCCTAAGGAACTAAATGTCTAACCAAGTGATTAAAATCCCTGTTAGCACAGTGTGGCCAGTGTGGACATTATAGGAGTCTCAGTGCGGCCCTTAAAGGGGGACCCGCCGCAGCGTGTGTCCTTCTGAGCCTCCCTGGAGCATAGCCTGCATGCAGAGCTGCACTCCTACCCTTGTGCTGCCATTCCCACCGGCGACCCACTAACCGGGACGCCCGCGCTGTACTCACCACTCTTCTGTCTTCAGGCTCTGTTAGGGGTGGCGGTGTGCTGCGGGAGGGTATGCTGTGCCGTGGTGTGGCTTGCGAATGGCTCCCTCAGGAGCTCAGTGTCCTGACAGCTGAGAAACGGGACCATTAACTCTCTAGGAATTTGGGCCGTTCTCCCCCCTAAGTGCCACGAAGAAGTCAGGCTGCTGCCTAAACAGACCTGACTGATAATAACAGACATTAAATTAAAAAAAATGGAAATCTCTTCAGGAGCTCTCCAAAGCGTGACCGGCTCCTCCAGGCACATTTTCTAAACTGAGTCTGGTAGGAGGGGCATAGAGGGAGGAGCCAGCCCACACTATTAATTTCTTAAAATGCCCATGGCTCCTAGTGGACCCATCTATACCCCCATGGTACTAATGTGGACCCCAGCATCCTCTAGGATGTAAGAGAAAAGTATTTCCCCAAGACAGGTATGTCTTGGTGGGCGCCCTCTGGATCCTATGGACCTTAAAGAAAAAGAGTTCACCATGATAAGTCTAACATAACTCTTCTTTTCTTCATCAGGATCCTTAGCGATCCACAGTCCTTACATAGGGGATGTCCTAAAGCAGTTTCCCCTAAGGGTGGGGACGCTCCTGAGTAGACAGGAGAATCCAACGTCCTAAGGAAGCTTCCTGAGAGGTAAAGGTATCAAAAGGCATAAAAACCTCAGGAACGTGTTAATAGAAGACAACGTAGCTGCCTTGCAGAGTTGATCAGCAGTAGCACCTCAGAGAGCCACCCATGAGGGACCTGCTGAACGTATCGAATGAGCAGAGACTGGAACAGGAAGATCAGCTCGAATGTAAGCCTCTGCAATAGTCATGCAAAGCCACCTGGACAGCGTTTGTTTACTAGCTGGCCAGCCTTGCTTATAGAATCCATACAGGACAGATAGAGAATCCGTTTTCCTGATCACTCTGGTACTTTCCACATAAATCCTTAGTGCACGAACCGCATCCAATAAGGCCTCACCAATAACAGGACTAAAAGGCTGGAACCAATATCTCTGTATTTAGATGAAACTTGGACACCATCTTAGGAAGGTGTCCCACCTTGGTCCGGAGAACTGCCCTATCTTGATGGAAGGTCAGAAACGAAGGAGGACAGGAAAGCACTCCTAAATCAGACCCCCTTCTCGTAGAGGCAATAGCCAGGAGATATAACACCTTTACAGCCAGCCACTTAAGGTCCACTGACTCTAAAGGCTCAAATGGGGAAGTCTTAAGAGCTTGCAGGACTAGGGATATATCCCAGGAGCCACTGGATGTACAAAGGGAGGCTGGATATGGAGTATTCCTTGAAAAAAGGCACGCCCATCTTGTAGTGGAGCGATCTGTCATTGAAACCACACTGATCGTGCAGAAACGTGTACTTTCAGGAATGCTAGGCAAAGACCAAGGTCTAACCCTGCTTGTGGAAAGGCCAGTACCCTGGAGACCCTAAAAAGGTAGGAGGGTCATAGCGCCTAGGCGCACACCACTGAAAATCAGCGTGCCAAATCTGGTAATAGATGTGGGTTGAAGACACAGATTTTCTATATCACTGCATCCGAGAACCCATTCGCTCTAAAAACTGATGACTCGAGAGCAAAGCCGTCAAAGACAGTGGAGCCAGGTTCCAATGCAGACAGGGACCCCGAGACAACAGGTCTGCTCGCTGTGGCAGTAGGAATGGCATGTCTATGGATAGATTTTGGAGATCGGCGAACCAATGGTGCCTGGGCCATACAGAGTAATCAGTATAATGGGGCCTCCTTCCTGTTTAAACTTGCGAAGAAATCTGGGTAACAGCGATACTGGAGAAAACAGGTATCTCTGAAGGAAGGTCCACCGTACTGCTAAAATGTCCACGAAAGCTGCCTGCGGATCTTTGGTCCTGGATCTATAGATTTGGACCTTGTGATTGTGACGCGAGTCCATCAGGTCTACATCCGGCAGACCCCATCTGTTTACCAGGTTCTGGAACACTTCAGGGTGCAGAGACCATTCGCCGCTGTGGACATCCTGCCGACTGAGGAAGTCTGCTCCCCAGTTGAGGATTCCTGGCAGAAACACAGCCGAGATGGCCGGAAGGCGAGTTTCGGCCCACTGGAGCATGCGCTCCACCACTGCCATAGCCAGATGGCTGTGAGTGCCCCCCTGGTGGTTTAGATAGGCAACTGCAGTGGCATTGTCGGACTAAATCTGAACAGGCCTGCCTTGGAGGAGATCCTGAGCCTGAACGAAAGCTCTGTAGACTGCCCGAAGTTCTAGGACATTGATTGGCAAGCAACTTTCGTCTGGAGACCACCGACCCGGAAAGACATGAGGACCACCCAATCCAGAATCCATAAAAGGACATCCTTTGTCCAAGTGTGACATCTCTAGCCACCAGGTGAGAGACAGATGTACCTCCAGAGATAGTACCATCTTCTCAGCCCTGATCCAACGATACGGCCTGTTCCACCTGGAAAGGATCATATGTTGTAGGGGCCTGGAGTGAAACTGAGCATACTCCACCATATCGAAGGTGGAGACCAAGGACCCCAGAACCTGCATTGCGGAATGTATGGACACCCGGAGATTGTGCAGTAAGTTGTGGACCATTGACTGCAGTTTGGTAACTTTGTCCACTGGCAGGAAGAGCCTCTGTTCCCACAAATCCAGGAGAGCCCCTAGATGCAACATCTGTTGTGAAGGGACAAGGAAGGGCTTTTGCCAATTGATCAGCCACCCGTGGGTCTGTAGAAAGGCAATGGTTATTTGAAGATAGCAGTGCAAAACTTCCTCAGATTGTGCCAGGAGCAACAAGTCGTCCAAATATGGGAGCACACTGATCCCTTGACGACGCAGCTGAGCACCAATCACCGCCATTAGCTTGGTAAATACCCATGGAGCCGTAGCCAGCCCAAAGGGTAGTGCCTGAAACTGGTAATACTGTGGCAGAACAGCAAAGCGGAGGAATCTCTGATGAGTAGGTTCTATAGGAACATGTAGGTAGGCATCCTGAGTATCCAGGGATACCATAAAGTCCCCTGGCTCTGACATCAGAGCAATAGACCGTATTGTTTAAATACAGAATCTGGGCACCCGCAAAAACTTGTTAAGAGATTTCAGACTGAGGATATGCAGATAGGTCCCATTGGGTTACTGAATCAGGAAAAGGGGGTAGTGAAAACCCTTCCTCTGTTGTTCTTGAGAAACAGGGATAATAACCCCTACGTTCAGTAAAAAATTAACAGCTCCTTGGAGCGCCATGGCTGCGCCTTGATCCAATGGAGTCGTCGTGCAAAAAAACTGCTGGGGTGGCGGTCTCACAAATGAGAGGGGATACCCGTGAGGTCACTTCTCGCACCCAGGCGTCTATAGTTGACTGGAGCTATGAGACTGCGAATCGCAGAAGTATGCCTGCCACCCTGGGGTCCCACAGGAGTAGGCCCGCCTCGTCAGGTGGAGGGCTTATCCCTCTGCTTGGGGTTCGGGGAATCTGGCCATCCAGGTTTACTTAGTCTGTGACTTAGCTGCCTTGCTGGAGACAACCTACCATGGAAAAGCCTGCCCTTTCACTTTGCCTTAAAACCGAAAATTCCAAAAGAAAGACATCCCAGCCTTGGGGTTAGATGCTGACGGCAAAAAAGCAGATTTAGAAGCGGACAGTGTAGACACAATATTATCCAATTCTGCACCAAACAGAATGTTTCCAGCGAAAGGCAGAACTTCCAACGCCCTTTTAGACTCTGAATCCGCCATCCAGGAGTGTAGCCAGAGTACACAGCGAGCTACCACTGAAGTAGTTGAGGCCCTGGAAGCCAACAGACTCGTATCCCAGGATGCCTCTTCTATATATCGGGCTGATTTCTTGAGGTTAGCAATAAGAGACAGCTGGTCTATGGAACCATCTAACTTCAGACTGTCCTCTAGTGCATCAGCACAATTAATGTGGAGGAGTGCACCAGGCGTGCCACGTGAACATCCACACGAGGGGGAATTTCCCATTTAGCACACTCTCCTTGTGGTAAAGGGTAACGAGATGCTCTTAGGCACCAGGACCTTCTTACTAGGAGCATTCCAAGCTTCCTGAAGGAGTTCAGCATGATACTCAGTGAGGGAACTCAGCCTTAACCACCTTCTGACGCTTAAAGATGATCCTCCTCACCCGACAAAGAGCCAGAGAGAGAGAGGTGTCCAACTCTTCCTCTGAGGACTCCAGAGTCTAACCACTGTGTAGACTGTAAGGATAACAGATAACAGAGAGAGAGAGAGAGAGAGAGAGAGAGAGAAAGAGAGAGGTGTCCAACTCTTCCTCTGAGGACTCCAGAGTCTGGCCACTGTGTAGACTGTAAGGATAACACAGAGAGAGAGAGAGGTGTCCAACTCTTCCTCTGAGGACTCCAGAGTCTGGCCACTGTGTAGACTGTAAGGATAACACAGAGAGAGAGAGAGGTGTCCAACTCTTCCTCTAAGGACTCCAGAGTCTGGCCACTGTGTAGACTGTAAGGATAACACAGAGAGAGAGAGAGAGGGGTGTCCAACTCTTCCTCTGAGGACTGCAGAGTCTGACCACTGTGTAGACTGTAAGGATAACAGAGAGAGAGAGGTGTCCAACTCTTCCTCTGAGGACTCCAGAGTCTGACCACTGTCTAGACTGTAAGGATAACAGAGAGCGCTTATGTGCCATACTCATCTGAGGACGGTCTGCTGCAGCAACTGCTGAGAGGTGGCCGACGTGTGGTCTGAGTAGGTCAATAAGTTCATCCATGGAGAATACCCCGGGGAATGCAATGCATGGGGCAATTGCTGCAGAAACCCCACATTAGGCAGCAAAGCAGGAGGCACCAATCGCTCCACCTGTGCAAAAGAAGCCACCCAGGGTGGTTCCTGCACAGGGCCTGTTTGGAGCAGCCGTTGTAGGTTTGGCACATAGCATTTATCACAAATGTTCCTGCAAAAGGTCCTGTGGAGATAATGCTGCCGCACAGGCCTTACATGGAACCAGCACAGGTGCATTATCCTCTTTCTTACACTTTGGAAGACCAGAAGCTAAGCACACACAATGTCCAGCTCTAGCAACTGCAGATGTGACGGCCTCCACAAATCACAAAGTCATTGTGAGGAACCACAGCCCGGAACACCTGCACTCACATGTAAGGGATAGCTACAATGCAGTCACACAGCCCGGAACACCTGCACTCACATGTAAGGGATAGATACAATGCAGTCACACAGCCCGGAACACCTGTACTCACATGTAAGGGATAGATACAAAGCAGTCACACAGCCCGGAACACCTGCACTCACATGTAAGGGACAGATACAATGCAGCCACACAGCCCGGAACACCTGCACTCACATGTAAGGGATAGATACAATGCAGTCACACAGCCCGGAACACCTGTACTCACATGTAAGGGATAGATACAATGCAGTCACACAGCCCGGAACACCTGCACTCACATGTAAGGGACAGATATAATGCAGTCACACAGCCCGGAACACCTGTACTCACATGTAAGGGATAGATACAATGCAGTCACACAGCCCGGAACACCTGTACTCACATGTAAGGGATAGATACAATGCAGTCACACAGCCCGGAACACCTGCACTCACATGTAAGGGATAGGTACAATGCAGTCACACAGCCCGGAACACCTGTACTCATATGTAAGGGATAGATACAATGCAGTCACACAGCCCGGAACACCTGCAGTCACATGTAAGGGATAGATACAATGCAGTCACACAGCTCGGAACACCCGCACTCACATGTAAGGGACAGATACAATGCAGTCACACAGCCCGGAACACCTGCACTCACATGTAAGGGATAGATACAATGCAGTCACACAGCCCGGAACACCTGCACTCACATGTAAGGGGCAGATACAATGCAGTCACACAGCCCGGAACACCTGCACTCACATGTAAGGGATAGATACAATGCAGTCACACAGCCCGGAACACCTGTACTCACATGTAAGGGACAGATACAATGCAGTCACACAGCCCGGAACACCTGTACTCACAAGTAAGGGACAGATACAATGCAGTCACACAGCCCGGAACACCTGTACTCACATGTAACGGACAGATACAATGCAGTCACACAGCCCGGAACACCTGCACTCACATGTAAGGGACAGATACAATGCAGTCACACAGCCCGGAACACCTGCACTCACATGTAAGGGATAGATACAATGCAGTCACACAGCTCGGAACACCCGCACTCACATGTAAGGGACAGATACAATGCAGTCACACAGCCCGGAACACCTGCACTCACATGTAAGGGATAGATACAATGCAGTCACACAGCCCGGAACACCTGCACTCACATGTAAGGGGCAGATACAATGCAGTCACACAGCCCGGAACACCTGCACTCACATGTAAGGGATAGATACAATGCAGTCACACAGCCCGGAACACCTGCACTCACATGTAAGGGATAGATACAATGCAGTCACACAGCCCGGAACACCTGCACTCACATGTAAGGGACAGATACAATGCAGTCACACAGCCCGGAACACCTGTACTCACATGTAAGGGATAGATACAATGCAGTCACACAGCCCGGAACACCTGCACTCACATGTAAGGGATAGATACAATGCAGTCACACAGCCCGGAACACCTGCACTCACATGTAAGGGATAGATACAATGCAGTCACACAGCCCGGAACACTGTACTCACATGTAAGGGACAGATACAATGCAGTCACACAGCCCGGAACACTGTACTCACATGTAAGGGACAGATACAATGCAGTCACACAGCCCGGAACACCTGTACTCACATGTAAGGGATAGATACAATGCAGTCACACAGCCCGGAACACCTGCACTCACATGTAAATGATAGATACAATGCAGTCACACAGCCCGGAACACCTGCACTCACATGTAAGGGACAGATACAATGCAGTCACACAGCCCGGAACACCTGCACTCACATGTAAGGGATAGATACAATGCAGTCACACAGCCCGGAACACCTGCACTCACATGTAAGGGATAGATACAATGCAGTCACACAGCCCGGAACACCTGTACTCACATGTAAGGGATAGATACAATGCAGTCACACAGCCCGGAACACCTGTACTCACATGTAAGGGACAGATCCAATGCAGTCACACAGCCCGGAACACCTGCAGTCACATATAAGGGACAGATACAATGCAGTCACACAGCCCGGAACACCTGCACTCACATGTAAGGGATAGATACAATGCAGTCACACAGCCCGGAACACTGTACTCACATGTAAGGGACAGATACAATGCAGTCACACACCTGTACTCACATGTAAGGGATAGATACAAAGCAGTCACACAGCCCGGAACACCTGCACTCACATGTAAGGGATAGACACAATGCAGTCACACAGCCCGGAACACCTGCACTCACATGTAAGGGATAGATACAATGCAGTCACACAGCCCGGAACACCTGTACTCACATGTAAGGGATAGATACAATGCAGTCACACAGCCCGGAACACCTGCACTCACATGTAAGGGATAGATACAATGCAGTCACACGGCCCGGAACACCTGCACTCACATGTAAGGGATAGATACAATGCAGTCACACAGCCCGGAACACCCGCACTCACATGTAAGGGATAGATACAATGCAGTCACACAGCCCGGAACACCTGTACTCACATGTAAGGGATAGATACAATGCAGTCACACAGCCCGGAACACCTGCACTCACATGTAAGGGACAGATACAATGCAGTCACACAGCCCGGAACACCTGTACTCACATGTAAGGGATAGATACAATGCAGTCACACAGCCCGGAACACCTGCACTCACATGTAAGGGGCAGATACAATGCAGTCACACAGCCCGGAACACCTGTACTCACATGTAAGGGATAGATACAATGCAGTCACACAGCCCGGAACACCTGCACTCACATGTAAGGGACAGATACAATGCAGTCACACAGCCCGGAACACCTGCACTCACATGTAAGGGACAGATACAATGCAGTCACACAGCCCGGAACACCTGCACTCACATGTAAGGGACAGATACAATGCAGTCACACAGCCCGGAACACCTGCACTTACATGTAAGGGACAGATACAATGCAGTCACACAGCCCGGAACACCTGTACTCACATGTAAGGGATAGATACAATGCAGTCACACAGCCCGGAACACCTGCACTCACATGTAAGGGACAGATACAATGCAGTCACACAGCCCGGAACACCTGCACTTACATGTAAGGGACAGATACAATGCAGTCACACAGCCCGGAACACCTGTACTCACATGTAAGGGATAGATACAATGCAGTCACACAGCCCGGAACACCTGCACTCACATGTAAGGGATAGATACAATGCAGTCACACAGCCCGGAACACCTGCACTCACATGTAAGGGACAGATACAATGCAGTCACACAGCCCGGAACACCTGTACTCACATGTAAGGGATAGATACAATGCAGTCACACAGCCCGGAACACCTGTACTCACATGTAAGGGATAGATACAATGCAGTCACACAGCCCGGAACACCTGCAGTCACATGTAAGGGACAGATACAATGCAGTCACACACCTGTACTCACATGTAAGGGACAGATACAATGCAGTCACACAGCCCGGAACACCTGCACTCACATGTAAGGGATAGATACAATGCAGTCACACAGCCCGGAACACCTGTACTCACATGTAAGGGGCAGATACAATGCAGTCACACAGCCCGGAACACCTGCACTCACATGTAAGGGATAGATACAATGCAGTCACACAGCCCGGAACATCTGCACTCAAATGTAAGGGGTAGATACAATGCAGTCACACAGCCCGGAACACCTGTACTCACATGTAAGGGATAGATACAATGCAGTCACACAGCCCGGAACACCTGCACTCACATGTAAGGGATAGATACAATGCAGTCACACAGCCCGGAACACCTGCACTCACATGTAAGGGGCAGATACAATGCAGTCACACAGCCCGGAACACCTGCACTCACATGTAAGGGATAGATACAATGCAGTCACACAGCCCGGAACATCTGCACTCAAATGTAAGGGGTAGATACAATGCAGTCACACAGCCCGGAACACCTGTACTCACATGTAAGGGATATATACAATGCAGTCACACAGCCCGGAACACCTGCACTCACATGTAAGGGACAGATACAATGCAGTCACACAGCCCGGAACACCTGCACTCACATGTAAGGGACAGATACAATGCAGTCACACAGCCCGGAACACCTGTACTCACATGTAAGGGATAGATACAATGCAGTCACACAGCCCGGAACACCTGCACTCACATGTAAGGGATAGATACAATGCAGTCACACAGCCCGGAACACCTGCACTCACATGTAAGGGATAGATACAATGCAGTCACACAGCCCGGAACACCTGCACTCACATGTAAGGGACAGATACAATGCAGTCACACAGCCCGGAACACCTGTACTCACATGTAAGGGATAGATACAATGCAGTCACACAGCCCGGAACACCTGCACTCACATGTAAGGGATAGATACAATGCAGTCACACAGCCCGGAACACCTGCACTCACATGTAAGGGATAGATACAATGCAGTCACACAGCCCGGAACACTGTACTCACATGTAAGGGACAGATACAATGCAGTCACACAGCCCGGAACACTGTACTCACATGTAAGGGACAGATACAATGCAGTCACACAGCCCGGAACACCTGCACTCACATGTAAGAAACAGATACATTGCAGTCACACAGCCCGGAACACCTGCACTCACATGTAAGGGATAGATACAATGCAGTCACACAGCCCGGAACACCTGTACTCACATGTAAGGGATAGATACAATACAGTCACACAGCCCGGAACACCTGTACTCACATGTAAGGGATAGATACAATGCAGTCACACAGCCCGGAACACCTGCAGTCACATATAAGGGACAGATACAATGCAGTCACACAGCCCGGAACACCTGCACTCACATGTAAGGGATAGATACAATGCAGTCACACAGCCCGGAACACTGTACTCACATGTAAGGGACAGATACAATGCAGTCACACAGCCCGGAACACCTGCACTCACATGTAAGGGACAGATACAATGCAGTCACACAGCCCGGAACACCTGTACTCACATGTAAGGGATAGATACAATGCAGTCACACACCTGTACTCACATACATGTAAGGGATAGATACAAAGCAGTCACACAGCCCGGAACACCTGCACTCACATGTAAGGGATAGACACAATGCAGTCACACAGCCCGGAACACCTGCACTCACATGTAAGGGATAGATACAATGCAGTCACACAGCCCGGAACACCTGTACTCACATGTAAGGGATAGATACAATGCAGTCACACAGCCCGGAACACCTGCACTCACATGTAAGGGATAGATACAATGCAGTCACACGGCCCGGAACACCAGCACTCACATGTAAGGGATAGATACAATGCAGTCACACGGCCCGGAACACCTGCACTCACATGTAAGGGATAGATACAATGCAGTCACACGGCCCGGAACACCCGCACTCACATGTAAGGGATAGATACAATGCAGTCACACAGCCCGGAACACCTGTACTCACATGTAAGGGATAGATACAATGCAGTCACACAGCCCGGAACACCTGCACTCACATGTAAGGGACAGATACAATGCAGTCACACAGCCCGGAACACCTGTACTCACATGTAAGGGATAGATACAATGCAGTCACACAGCCCGGAACACCTGCACTCACATGTAAGGGGCAGATACAATGCAGTCACACAGCCCGGAACACCTGCACTCACATGTAAGGGACAGATACAATGCAGTCACACAGCCCGGAACACCTGCACTCACATGTAAGGGACAGATACAATGCAGTCACACAGCCCGGAACACCTGCACTTACATGTAAGGGACAGATACAATGCAGTCACACAGCCCGGAACACCTGTACTCACATGTAAGGGATAGATACAATGCAGTCACACAGCCCGGAACACCTGCACTCACATGTAAGGGACAGATACAATGCAGTCACACAGCCCGGAACACCTGCACTTACATGTAAGGGACAGATACAATGCAGTCACACAGCCCGGAACACCTGTACTCACATGTAAGGGATAGATACAATGCAGTCACACAGCCCGGAACACCTGCACTCACATGTAAGGGACAGATACAATGCAGTCACACAGCCCGGAACACCTGTACTCACATGTAAGGGATAGATACAATGCA
The DNA here is from genome assembly GCF_028390025.1 of Pseudophryne corroboree. NCBI lineage: Eukaryota > Metazoa > Chordata > Amphibia > Anura > Myobatrachidae > Pseudophryne > Pseudophryne corroboree. The sequence goes on from NW_026967505.1 coordinate 1,324,101, forward strand.
GTCACACAGCCCGGAACACCTGTACTCACATGTAAGGGATAGATACAATGCAGTCACACAGCCTGGAACACCTGCACTCACATGTAAGGGGCAGATACAATGCAGTCACACAGCCCGGAACACCTGTACTCACATGTAAGGGATAGATACAATGCAGTCACACAGCCCGGAACACCTGTACTCACATGTAAGGGATAGATACCATGCAGTCACACAGCCCGGAACACCTGTACACACATGTAAGGGATAGATACCATGCAGTCACACAGCCCGGAACACTGTACTCACATGTAAGGGATAGATACCATGCAGTCACACAGCCCGGAACACCTGCACTCACATGTAAGGGACAGATACAATGCAGTCACACAGCCCGGAACACCTGCACTCACATGTAAGGGATAGATACAATGCAGTCACAGAGCCCGGAACACCTGTACTCACATGTAAGGGATAGATACAATGCAGTCACACAGCCCGGAACACCTGTACTCACATGTAAGGGATAGATACCATGCAGTCACACAGCCCGGAACACCTGTACTCACATGTAAGGGATAGATACAATGCAGTCACACAGCCCGGAACACCTGCACTCACATGTAAGGGATATATACAATGCAGTCACACAGCCTGGAACACCTGTACTCACATGTAAGGGATAGATACAATGCAGTCACACAGCCCGGAACACCTGCACTCACATGTAAGGGATAGATACAATGCAGTCACACGGCCCGGAACACCTGTACTCACATGTAAGGGATAGATACAATGCAGTCACACAGCCCGGAACACCTGCACTCACATGTAAGGGATAGATACAATGCAGTCACACAGCCCGGAACACCTGCACTCACATGTAAGGGATATATACAATGCAGTCACACAGCCTGGAACACCTGTACTCACATGTAAGGGATAGATACAATGCAGTCACACAGCCCGGAACACCTGCACTCACATGTAAGGGATAGATACAATGCAGTCACACGGCCCGGAACACCTGTACTCACATGTAAGGGATAGATACAATGCAGTCACACAGCCCGGAACACCTGCACTCACATGTAAGGGATAGATACAATGCAGTCACACAGCCCGGAACACCTGCACTCACATGTAAGGGATATATACAATGCAGTCACACAGCCTGGAACACCTGTACTCACATGTAAGGGATAGATACAATGCAGTCACACAGCCCGGAACACCTGCACTCACATGTAAGGGATAGATACAATGCAGTCACACAGCCCGGAACACCTGCACTCACATGTAAGGGATAGATACAATGCAGTCACACAGCCCGGAACACCTGCACTCACATGTAAGGGACAGATACAATGCAGTCACACAGCAGAGCTAGCACCAGTCACACACAATGTAAGTACATAACAATTACAATGGGCACTGACGTCATCTCCTCGCACCACAGTGGTAGGTAGGACTAGTGCATGTATAACCTGGCCACCTCTGGAGACAGAACCCAGCATTCCCAGAGCCTGGCATCACACTCATTCCCATTGGAATGTCACTCAGAGACTCTTATAAGGGAAGCATGTGGGGGAGGGGCAGCCGAGAGGGAAACCCAGCTGTGGAATCTGGCTCTGGGAGAGGACATACCTCCCCTGGCTGACATCACCCACCAGGTACCCTGGCCTCCATTATCCTATATATATGTATTATATGCATGCCCTGGTGGTCTAGTGTAACCCGTAGCAGCAGCCAGGGATCACATCAGAGCCTGCGGAAGCACGGACTGCATGTATTGTGGGTCCCACGAGCCGGAGAATGCCTTACCTGTCCTCCGGGTGCAGTCCGGGGCACTGGACGCTGTACTAGCGCGGCGATCAGGAAGTAACCACGCCGGAATCATCAGTCTCTTAGCCTCACTGACGTTGCGGCACCAGCGGGGGATTGTTGGAGCAGCAGCGGCGGTGCTCAGAGAGACTCCCAGCGCTGCTCATTCATTCCTCTCCGCTGTGTGACCGGTGCTCCGGCTTCTACCAGCACCATCACTAAAACTGCCCACTGGCCAGGGGCGGGGTACATGGGGAGGAGGTCCAGGGCATCCTGGGAAATAAAAGCTTAACTGTGTGATGCCCGGTCGACTCCTACCACCTACACCCCGATGTAAGGACTGTGGATCACTATGGACCCTACTATGGACAATACACAGAGCTTGCACGGGACCTGTTTTTGGTTAGATCAACACAGAGGACTCGTGGACACTCGCTCAGGTTAGAGGAGAGGAGATTCCGCACAATACGGCGTAAAGGCTTTTTCACGGTAAGGACAATACGTGTTTGGAATTCCCTGCCCGAGGGAGTTGTAATGGCGGAATCTGTCAACACCTTTAAGAATGGGTTAGATAAATATTCCTACTGGATAAGGATATCCAGGGGTATGGTGCATAGTCATACATTATAGTTACTATAAAAAGGGATAAAATGCAACGGCTGACAGCAGCATCAGTCAGAAATTTTAGTCAAATCATCATGCATAGGACACCACAAATAGGTTGAACTCGATGGACAATTGTCTTTTTTCAACATCAGATACTATGTTACTATGACAGAGGAGGGTGTAGGATAAGAGATTGCTGTAGTGACTGAGCAATGAGAATATGTGACTTCTGTAATAAGCGTTTATTACTCACCTGTGCTGATATCTGTAGGGATTTCCTCCTCCTTACACTGCTGATCACCCCTCACATACGTCTCTTCTTCTCCCTCTATATCTTCTGCCTTTATATCAGTCACATATGTCTCTTCTTCTCCCTCTATATCTTCTGCCTTTATATCAGTCACATACGTCTCTTCTTCTCCCTCTGTATCTTCTGCCTTTATATCAGTCAGACAGTCATCCTAAATAGCCAACAAAACAATATACATTAATAATGTCTGATTTCTGATAGTGTAATATCAGTGTATAAAACACACAGCTTCTCTACAGATCATATAGTTACAGTCACTTTAGTATATTGGGGAGACCCTAAATCCCACCTACCTGATCCTCCTGTGGGATCCTGTGATTCTCCTCTGTACAGTCCTGGGAATACGGAGGACGGGGACATCTCTCTGGGGTATCTCTGTTACTGGGCCCATCTGTAGGAGACACACAGTGACTGAGTACAGTGTATATATGTGATTATCAGATGATGTGTGTATATAGGGGGCCCCATACCTGCTCACCCCTGTACAATACATGACAGTCTCCTCTTACCCAGTGATGTGAGGGGCCGGTGATTCTCCATCATCACGTCCTTGTACAGACCCCTGTGTTCCTCTATATACTCCCCCTCCTGCATGGAGACATAGACAGTGACATCCTGACACCTTATAGGAACCTGACACACACAATGATACAGTCATCACCCAGACACATCCCCTGGTGTTACTGTATAATGTCCCATTCCCAGCAGTCTCCTCTCCAGTCATCACCCAGACACATCCCCTGGTGTTACTGTATAATGTCCCATTCCCAGCAGTCTCCTCTCCAGTCATCACCCAGACACATCCCCCTGGTGTTACTGTATAATGCCCTATTCCCAGCAGTCACCTCTCCAGTCATCACCCAGACACATCCCCTGGTGTTACTGTATAATGCCCCATTCCCAGCAGTCACCTCTCCAGTCATCACCCAGACACATTCCCTGGTGTTACTGTATAATGTCTCATTCCCAGCAGTCACCTCTCCAGTCATCACCCAGACACGTCCCCTGGTGTTACTGTATAATGCCCCATTCCCAGCAGTCACCTCTCCAGTCATCACCCAGACACGTCCCCTGGTGTTACTGTATAAAGCCCCATTCCCAGCAGTCTCCTCTCCAGTCATCACCCAGACACATTCCCTGGTGTTACTGTATAATGACCCATTCCTGGCAGTCACCTTTCCAGTCATCACCCAGACACATTCCCTGGTGTTACTGTATAATGACCCATTCCCAGCAGTCACCTCTCCAGTCATCACCCAGACACGTTCCCTGGTGCACCTGTATAATGTCCCATTCCCGGCAGTCACCTCTCCAGTCATCACCCAGACACGTCCCCTGGTGTTACTGTATAATGCCCCATTCCCAGCAGTCACCTCTCCAGTCATCACCCAGACACATTCCCTGGTGTTACTGTATAATGACCCATTCCCAGCAGTCACCTCTCCAGTCATCACCCAGACACATTCCCTGGTGTTACTGTATAATGACCCATTCCCAGCATTCACCTCTCCAGTCATCACCGAGACACGTCCCCTGGTGTTACTGTATAATGTCCCATTCCCAGCAGTCACCTCTCTAGTCATCACCCAGACACGTCCCCTGGTGTTACTGTATAATGCCCCATTCCCAGCAGTCACCTCTCCAATCATCACCCAGACACGTCCCCTGGCATTACTGTATAATGTCCCATTCCGAGCAGTCACCTCTCCAGTCATCACCCAGACACCTTCCCCTGGTGTTACTGTATAATGTCCCATTTCCAGCAGTCACCTCTCCAGTCATCACCCAGACACGTTCCCTGGTGTTACTGTATAATGTCCCATTCCCAGCAGTCACCTCTCCAGTCATCACCCAGACACGTCCCCTGGTGCACCTGTATAATGTCCCATTCCCGGCAGTCACCTTTCCAGTCATCACCCAGACACATTCCCTGGTGTTACTGTATAATGACCCATTCCCAGCAGTCACCTCTCCAGTCATCACCCAGACACATTCCCTGGTGTTACTGTATAATTACCCATTCCCAGCATTCACCTCTCCAGTCATCACCCAGACACGTCCCCTGGTATTACTGTATAATGTCCCATTCCGAGCAGTCACCTCTCCAGTCATCACCCAGACACGTCCCCTGGTGTTACTGTATAATGTCTCAATCCCAGCAGTCACCTCTCCAGTCATCACCCAGACACATCCCCCGGTATTACTGTTTAATGCCCCATTCCCAGCAGTCACCTCTCCAGTCAGCAGCTGAATGATCTTGTTGGAGAGTTCCAGGATCTTCTGGTTATTGTACCTCATGTATCAGTGACTGAGGTGGAGGCACCGTGATGGGGCTCTGGGTCCTGCTCAGTCCTACACACAATGCGATGGCTGCTGGGTGTCTCACACTCACCGGATGTCTTCTTCACTACTTTGTTAACCTGCAAAATGGAGAAGACATCAATATCAATGTAAATGCTCCGAGATCCCTCACCTCTCCAGTCATGTCCCTGTATTATTACTATAGATATAAGTGACGTCACTGTGACACCCACAGATCCACTCACCTCCCCAGTCACGTCCCTGTATTATTACTGTAGATATTAGTGATGTCACTGTGACACTCCCAGATCCCCTCACCTCCCCAGTCATGTCCCTGTATTATTACAATGGATATAAGTGATGTCACTGTGACACTCCCAGATCCCTTCACCTTCCTAGTCATGTCCCTGTATTATTACTATAGAGATAAGCGATGTCACAGTGACATTCCCAGGAGTATGATATACATTTGCTTCATACTGCTCCAATTATCATCTGTTACACATGCCAGGGATATTATGGTCTCTGCTTTAATATAATCTAGAATTTTAGCAATATTTTCAATCCCAACAATTACATAATAAAATTAACAATAGTAATAATAATAATACCAGGACTCCACAAGCTGCTGTCCCTGTATAATAATAACCGTACAAAAAAAAAATGCCCCCCCCCCCCCCCCCCCCCTGTACAGCACTAATAACAACAACAGGACACCCCATTCTGCTCTCCTTTACAGTAATAATAAAATGACATCACAGGATGCTCCCCCTGTATAATAACAACAACAGGACACTACAGGCCGCTCCCTCTGTATAATAATAATAACAGGACACCACTGGCTGCTCTCCGTGTATAATAACAGGACACCCCATTCTGCTCTCCTTTATAGTAATAATACAAATAAGAATTTACTTACCGATAATTCTATTTCTCGTAGTCCGTAGTGGATGCTGGGGACTCCGTCAGGACCATGGGGATAGCGGCTCCGCAGGAGACAGGGCACAAAATTAAAAGTTTGACCACTAGGTGGTGTGCACTGGCTCCTCCCCCTATGACCCTCCTCCAAGCCTCAGTTAGGATACTGTGCCCGGACGAGCGTACACAATAAGGAAGGATTTTGAATCCCGGGTAAGACTCATACCAGCCACACTGTACAACTTGTGATCTGTACCCAGTTAACAGCATGATAACAGAGGAGCCGCTGAAAAGATGGCTTCCAACAATAATAACCCGATTTTTGTAACCATAACTATGTACAAGTATTGCAGACCATCCGCACTTGGGACGGGCGCCCAGCATCCACTACGGACTACGAGAAATAGAATTATTGGTAAGTAAATTCTTATTTTCTCTGACGTCCTAAGTGGATGCTGGGGACTCCGTCAGGACCATGGGGATTATACCAAAGCTCCCAAACGGGCGGGAGAGTGCGGATGACTCTGCAGCACCGAATGAGAGAACTCCAGGTCCTCCTTAGCCAGGGTGTCAAATTTGTAGAATTTTACAAACGTGTTCTCCCCTGACCACGTAGCTGCTCGGCAGAGTTGTAATGCCGAGACCCCTCGGGCAGCCGCCCAAGATGAGCCCACCTTCCTTGTGGAGAGGGCATTTACAGATTTTGGCTGTGGCAGGCCTGCCACAGAATGCGCAAGTTGAATTGTGCTACAAATCCAACGAGCAATCGCCTGCTTAGACGCAGGAGCACCCAGCTTGTTGGGTGCATACAGTATAAACAGCGAGTCAGACTTTCTGACTCCAGCCGTCCTTGAAATATATATTTTTAGGGCTCTGACAACGTCTAGCAACTTGGAGTCCTCCAAATCGCTAGAAGCCGCAAGCACCACAATAGGTTGGTTCAGGTGAAACGCTGATACCACCTTAGGGAGAAACTGAGGACGCGTCCGCAGTTCTGCCCTGTCCGAATGGAAAATCAGATATGGGCTTTTGTACGATAAAGCCGCCAACTCTGACACTCTCCTGGCCGAAGCCAGGGCCAGTAGCATGGTCACTTTCCATGTAAGATATTTCAAATCCACCGATTTGAGTGGCTCAAACCAATGGGATTTGAGGAATTCCAAAACTACATTGAGATCCCACGGTGCCACTGGAGGCACAACCGGGGGCTGTATATGTAGTACTCCTTTGACAAAAGTTTGGACTTCAGGAACTGAAGCCAATTCTTTCTGGAAGAAAATCGACAGGGCCGAAATTTGAACCTTAATGGACCCCAATTTGAGGCCCATAGACAATCCTGTTTGCAGGAAATGTAGGAATCGACCCAGTTGAAATTCCTCCGTCGGGGCCCTCCTGGCCTCACACCACGCAACATATTTTCTCCAAATGCGGTGATAATGCTGTGCGGTCACTTCCTTCCTGGCTTTAATCAGGGTAGGGATGACTTCTTCCGGAATGCCTTTTTCCTTCAGGATCCGGCGTTCAACCGCCATGCCGTCAAACGCAGCTGCGGTAAGTCTTGGAATAGACAAGGTCCCTGCTGAAGCAGGTCCCTTCTTAGAGGTAGGGGCCACGGATCTTCCGTGAGCATCTCCTGAAGTTCCGGGTACCAAGTCCTTCTTGGCCAATCCGGAGCCACGAGTATCGTTCTTACTCCCCTTTGCCGTATAATTCTCAGTACCTTGGGTATGAGAGGCAGAGGAGGGAACACATACACTGACTGGTACACCCATGGTGTTACCAGGGCGTCCACAGCTATTGCCCGAGGATCTCTTGACCTGGCGCAATACCTGTCCAGTTTTTTGTTGAGGCGGGACGCCATCATGTCCACCATTGGTTTTTCCCAACGGATCACAAGCATGTGGAAGACTTCTGGATGAAGTCCCCACTCTCCCGGGTGAAGGTCGTGTCTGCTGAGGAAGTCTGCTTCCCAGTTGTCCACTCCCGGAATGAACACTGCTGACAGTGCTATCACATGATTTTCCGCCCAGCGAAGAATCCTTGCAGCTTCTGCCATTGCCCCCCTGCTTCTTGAGCCGCCCTGTCTGTTTTACGTGGGCGACTGCCGTGATGTTGTCCGACTGGATCAACACCGGCTGACCCTGAAGCAGAGGTTTTGCCAGGCTTAGAGCATTGTAAATTGCTCTTAGCTCCAGTATATTTATGTGAAGAGACGTCTCCAGGCTTGACCACACGCCCTGGAAGTTTCTTCCCTGTGTGACTGCTCCCCAGCCTCTCAGACTGGCATCCGTGGTCACCAGGACCCAGTCCTGTATGCCGAATCTGCGGCCCTCTAACAGATGAGCACTCTGCAACCACCACAGAAGAGACACCTCTGTCCTCGGAGACAGGGTTATCCGCTGATGCATCTGCAGATGCGATCCGGACCATTTGTCCAGCAGATCCCACTGAAAAATTTGTGCGTGGAATCTGCCGAATGGAATCGCTTCGTAAGAAGCCACCATTTTTCCCAGGACTCTTGTGCATTGATGCACAGACACTTTTCCTGGTTTTAGGAGGTTCCTGACAAGTTCGGATAACTCCCTGGCTTTCTCCTCCGGAAGAAACACCTTTTTCTGAACAGTGTCCAGAATCATCCCTAGGAACAGCAGACGTGTCGTCGGGCTCAGCTGGGATTTTGGAAAATTTAGAATCCACCCGTGCTGTTGCAGCACTACTTGGGTTAGTGCTACACTGACCTCTAGCTGTTCTCTGGACCTTGCCCTTATCAGGAGATCGTCCAAGTAAGGGATAAATAAGACGCCTTTTCTTCGAAGAAGAATCATCATTTTGGCCATTACCTTGGTAAAGACCCGGGGTGCCGTGGACAATCCAAACGGCAGCGTCTGAAACTGATAATGACAGTTTTGTACCACGAACCTGAGGTACCCTTGGTGTGAAGGGCAGATTGGGACATGGAGGTAAACATCCTTGATGTCCAAGAACACCATAAAGTCCCCTTCTTCCAGATTCGCTATCACTGCTCTGAGTGACTCCATCTTGAACTTTTGTATGTACATGTTCAAAGACTTCAGATTTAGAATAGGTCTTACCGAGCCGTCTGGCTTCGGTACCACAAACAGCGTGGAATAATACCCCTTTCCTTGTTGTAGGAGGGGTACCTTGACTATCACCTGCTGAGAATACAGCTTGTGAATGGCTTCCAATACCGTCGCCCTGTCGGAAGGAGACGTTGGTAAAGCAGACTTCAGGAACCGGCGAGGGGGAGACGTCTCGAATTCCAACCTGTAACCCTGAGATACTACCTGCAGGATCCAGGGGTCCACTTGCGAGTGAGCCCACTGCGCGCTGAAATTCTTGAGGCGACCCCCCACCGCACCTGAGTCCGCTTGTAAGGCCCCAGCGTCATGCTGAGGACTTTGCAGAAGCGGGGGAGGGCTTCTGCTCCTGGGAGGGAGCTGCTTGCTGCAGTCTCTTACCCTTTCCTTTGCCTCGGGGCAGATATGAATGTCCTTTTGCCCGCTTGTTCTTATGGGAACGAAAGGACTGCGGCTGAAAAGACGGTGTCTTTTTCTGCTGGGAGGTGACCTGAGGTAAAAAGGTGGATTTTCCGGCTGTTGCCGTGGCCACCAAGTCCGATAGACCGACCCCAAATAACTCCTCCCCTTTATACGGCAATACTTCCATATGCCGCTTGGAATCCGCATCACCTGACCACTGTCGCGTCCATAAACTTCTTCTGGCAGAGATGGACAGCGCACTTACCCTTGATGCCAGAGTGCAAATATCCCTCTGTGCATCTCGCATATAAAGAAATGCATCCTATAGTCAATAAAATACTGTCCCTATCCAGGCAGTGATCGCGCTAAGCCGGAAAAAAAGTGGGTCCCAGGGACCCCTCACTTTTAAAAATTGGGGTCCTACCGGTCCTTTTCTGGGTCCCATTGAAGTGAAGGTTCATATTAATCTCATTAACGATTCAAACATGAAAACAGAGACTTGATTTGGACACTACACAAGTGTAGCAGGAGGGGGGAAGTGACAAAGCCGCTGGGCTGTGTAGCATACAGACACTGCACCAGAGCTGTAACTAGACATTTTGGCGCCCTTGTGGCAGAAAGTGAATTGGTGCTCCCGGCCCTACACTGTAAAGAACAGATAATGCGCGCCGAAGGCGCGCCGCAAAAATTTAGGGGCGTGGCCACATAATAGTGCCAATTGACAATGCCAAATACTTTTGTCGTACTTATAAACCTTTTATGAAGTCTAAGAACACTGTACGCTGTTTGCTTAAGAAGTACCGTAATGGTACGCTAGTTGCGTAGCGATCGCTCAGCCGTAGGCGAGACGCTCAAGCGTCGCTTTCGCTCACGGCCCAGAGATCACAGACTGACACGCTATTGGTTACAGACTAACGTAATGATTCGCTGTAGCGTAGCGTACGCTCGAGACCACGAGGAGGTCACCAGCGGTGCAGACGCTCACAGCACAATACCTTTATGGCTAAACCTTTTAACAATGAAATGCGCTATATACCTTAATGTGAATACAGGGTGTAAGTGCAACCTTGTGTTACCTGACTGACTACAAAGCTGTTTGAGCGTCTCCGACGCTCAAGTGAACACTTAACACTATAGAAAATACACAGCAACTGGTTTAGGGTCCAAAGCCTATTATCTGTATTATATCTAATATACTTGTAAAAGAGTAACACAGTACAAATGATACACTACAATATAACAAAGACTTCCTAACCAATTAACTAACTAAGGGATAAAATACAATACTATCCTGATCTAATACAATACAATACTAGTCTAGGGGAGATATGGGAGAAAAGAGAAAGGAGAGAGAGAGAGAGAGAGAGAGAGAGAGACACGGAGAGAGATGAGAGAAATTGGCTCACAGAAAGACAATGATTACGGAGAGAAACTTACGCACAAGGGGAAACGATCGCATGCGCCTCGATATCCAGCTCCCGATTATCAGCAAGAAAACCGTTGATGAGAGTGAAGTTGGATATGGTCGGCCTGCCTATTTATGCCCCACACACAATGCAATCTCCTAGTCCCTACAATCCTACAGTTCATTGGACACAGGAATTCGGCTTCGTACTGTAACCAAAGGTCATAGGTTGATTCATACAGGTGGGCTGTGACGATCTCAAACAGCTCAGGTGGGTGGGAAACTGGGTTTCCCGCCGCATACCTGAGTATGGGTAAATAATAGAAATGGACATAAACTTCTTATGTCCATAACTATTCGCACGAGCGATTAATACGCTCCAAACCAACACCGGAATATTGCTAATTAAATACTCTTCCGATGGGTACCAAACACTGCTGTATGACTCCTGTTAGACCCTTCGTACAATACAAAGAGGGATTCCTCCGCACAGGGACATTCTATCTAAACCAAACTTTCAGAAACTATTAAAGGGACCATGATCTATAAACTACATTAATTATGAAAATGTGTAACGAATGAGTCGCACGCTACGACTACATACTCTTTACCGTAAATACGCATACCGCGTGCAGCGAGTGCACGCAACAGCGGGTATGCGCCTTCACGGGAGAGCGCACGCATGCGCAGCGTGTACCAGAGTGAGGTGCAAATATGGCAGTGTGCATAGAGACATTTTTCTGACTTTGACACAATTCACATTACACCACACCGTAGTGCCGCTTATGCACTTTGCGCCGGGTACAGCACGTTACACACTTTGCGCCGGGTACAGCACGTTACACACTTTGCGCCGGGTACAGCACGTTACACACTTTGCGCCGAGTACAGCACGTTACACACTTTGCGCCGGGTACAGCACGTTACACACTTTGCGCCGGGTACAGCAAGTTACACACTTTGCGCCGGGTACAGCACGTTACACACTTTGCGCCGGGTACAGCACGTTACACACTTTGCGCCGGGTACAGCACGTTACACACTTTGCACCGGGTACAGCACGTTACACACTTTGCACCGGGTACAGCACGTTACACACTTTGCACCGGGTACAGCACGTTACACACTTTGCACCGGGTACAGCACGTTACACACTTTGCACCGGGTACAGCACGTTATACACTTTGCGCCGGGTACAGCAAGTTACACACTTTGCGCCGGGTACAGCACGTTACACACTTTGCGCCGGGTACAGCACGTTACACACTTTGCACCGGGTACAGCACGTTACACACTTTGCACCGGGTACAGCACTTTATACACTTTGCACCGGGTACAGCACGTTATACACTTTGCACCGGGTACAGCACGTTATACACTTTGCACCGGGTACAGCACTTTATACACTTTGCACCGGGTACAGCACTTTATACACTTTGCACCGGGTACAGCACTTTATACACTTTGCACCGGGTACAGCACTTTATACACTTTGCACCGGGTACAGCACTTTATACACTTTGCACCGGGTACAGCACGTTACACACTTTGCAGCCACCACCTCAGACCCCCCCAGACACAGCGATCATGGGTGTCAGCGAGGGAAGGTGGTATCCACAGTAATTGTGCGGAAAAGGGTGGGGGAGGGGAATTGTGCAGGAAGGGGGTGCTCAGTCATTGCAGGTGTCACTGGAGGGGGTGTCCTGCCTGTAACTCACAACACCATATTCGCTTATCCAGCCTGTAGCAATGGCCCCCAGCAGCCGCATCTTACCAGCGCCGCATCACCCTCCCTCCCTCCCTCCCTATGTAATGAGCCAGGCGAGGAGCGGACAGAGCAGCAGAGTAGCCGCTGCCCCGCTCACTGTCCCGTCTGCCAGGCTGTGTGGACATTGCCTCCCACTCGCAGCGTCGGCCCCGTATCCCGCAGCAGCGCACAGACAGGGAGGAGGACGGATCACACACTGACGGCACATTGCCGTGCAGCGCAGCGCGTCCTCACATTTAAATTCTAACCTGGAGTCCGCCCTGCAGCCGGCACAGAGAGCGCTGCTAAATCCCGTCTCAGCCCCAGCATTCGACTGCTGTCACCCGGACTCGGAGCCGCCCCAAGGAGGAGGAATCAAGCTGCAGAGCGGGAAAAGAAGTCAGGACGGAGGCTGCCGCAGTGATTGGTTGAGAGGAAACACTGCCAGCAGTGATTGGTTGGGGACTCTGCTGGCTATGACTGGTCGAAGAGACGCGACGTGAAGCTGCCTGCAGTGATTGGTAGGGGAGCCACAGCGCGTCCCGCAGGACCCCCTCATAATTCAAAACTGAGTCCCCCACTGCCTATAACGCGTAAAATCCTGGCAGGGGTAAATACATCCATATAGCCCAGGGGCTATATGTGATGTATTTTTAGCCAGTATAGGTAATCTCATTGCTGCCCAGGGTGCCCCCCCCCCCAGCGCCCTGCACCCTCAGTGACCGCGGTGTGAAGTGTGCTCAGAGCAATGACGCACAGCTGCAGTGCTGTGCGCTACCTTAAGAAGACTGGCAAGTCTTCAGCCGCCGATTTCTGGACCTCTTCTTTCTTCAGCATCTGCAAGGGGGCCGGCGGCGCGGCTTCGGTGACCCATCCAGGCTGTACCTGTGATCGTCCCTCTGGAGCTAGTGTCCAGTAGCCTAAGAAGCCAATCCATCCTGCACGCAGGTGAGTTCACTTCTTCTCCCCTAAGTCCCTCGTTGCAGTGATCCTGTTGCCAGCAGGACTCACTGAAAATAAAAAACCTAACAAACTTTTATTCTAAGCAGCTCTTTAGGAGAGCCACCTAGATTGCACCCTTCTCGGCCGGGCACAAAAACCTAACTGAGGCTTGGAGGAGGGTCATAGGGGGAGGAGCCAGTGCACACCACCTAGTGGTCAAACTTTTAATTTTGTGCCCTGTCTCCTGCGGAGCCGCTACCCCCATGGTCCAGACGGAGTCCCCAGCATCCACTTAGGACGTCAGAGAAATTACATTACAGGATGCTAACCCTGTATAATAATAACAACAACAGGACACTACAGGCAGCTCCCTCTGTATAATAATAATAATAACAGGACACCACTGGCTGCTCTCCGTGTATAATAACAGGACACCCCATTCTGCTCTCCTTTATAGTAATAATAAAATGACATCACAGGATGCTAACCCTGTATAATAATAACACCAGGACACTACAGGCCGCTCCCTCTGTATAATAATAATAATAACAGGACACCACTGGCTGCTCTCCGTGTATAATAACAGGACACCCCATTCTGCTCTCCTTTATAGTAATAATAAAATGACATTACAGGATGCTAACCCTGTATAATAATAACACCAGGACACTACAGGCCGCTCCCTCTGTATAACAATAATAATAACAGGACACCACTGCTGCTCCCCGTGTATAATAACAGGACACCACAGGCTGCTCCCCGTGTATAATAATATCAACAGAACACCACAGGCTGCTCCCCCTGTATAAAAATAATAACAACAGGACACTGCAGGCCGCTCCCCCTGTATAATAATAATAACAACAACAACAACAACAACAACAGGACACCACAGACTGTTCCTCCTATATAATAACAACAACAACAACAAGACACAACAGATAGCTCACCCTGTATAATAATAATAGTAACGGGACACCACAGGCAGCTCCATCTGTATAATATTAATAACAGTACACCACAGGCCACTATCCCTGTAAAATAATAACAACAACAGTACAGCACAGGCTGCTCCCCCTGTAAAACAATAACAGGACACCACAGACTGCTCCTCCTGTATAATAATAATAACAGGACACCACAGACCGCTCCCCTTGTAAAACAATAATAACAGGACACCACAGGCTGCTCCCCCTGTACAATATTAACAGGACACCACAGGCTGCTCCCCCTGTACAACAATAGTAACAGGACACAACAGGGTGCTACCCCTGTAAAATAATAACAACCGGACACCAGAGGCTACTCCCCGTGTATAATAATATTAACAGAACATCACAGGCTATTCCTCCTGTATAAAAATAATACCAGGACACCACAGGCTGCTCCCCTTGTATAAAAATAATACCAGGACACCACAGGCGGCTCCCCCTGTATTATAATAATAATAATAATAACAGGGCACCACATGCTGCTCCACCTGTATAATAATAATAATAATAACAGGACACCACAGGATGCTCCCCCTGTATAGTAACAGGGCACCACATGCTGCTCCACCTGTATAATAATAATAATAACAGGGCACCACATGCTGCTCCACCTGTATTATAATAATAATAATAATAATAATAACAGGACACCACAGGATGCTCCCCCTGTATAATAACAGGACACCACAGGCTGCTCCCCCTGTATAATAACAGGACACCACAGGCTGCTCCCCCTGTATCATACTTGCCTACCTGACCCTCTCCATGAGGGAGAAAATGCTCTGTTCCTGGACTTTCCTGGTAATGTATGATTGCCATCACCTGTGGTGAAACACCTTTCTTATCAATTACCCAGCTCACCACAGGTGATGGCAATCATACATTACCAGGAAAGTCCAGGAACAGAGCATTTTCTCCCTCATGGAGAGGGTCAGGTAGGCAAGTATGCCCTGTATAGTAAGACGCCATTACCTGATCTCTACGGACACTGAGGCTTCCTTTGTGTGGAATGGAATGCAGTGACCGGAAGTAAGGTGGACCGCACAGGCCGGAAGTAGGGAATGATAGGCACAGGCTGCTTCCTAGCGTCTGGCCCCTCCCATCCCACGCCCCGCCCTCAGCTCCGCCTTCTGTAAGGACTATTACCATACATGTCCACAGTGCGGGAGGCCGGCGGCCATTTTCCTGTAGACCAGTCCGGCAGCAGCAATAGGTTCCCTGGTTGTGTAGTGACGTCAGGAGCGGCGGCCATTTTCCCCTGGTCTGAGCTCCGCCTTCCTTCTATCATTCCCACAAGGCAGCAGGAGCACAGAGCAGCCATTGCTGTGTCTGGCAGCAGGTAATGATATTATTATTATTATTCTATAGGCTGAGCAGCTCTGGTGTCAGGTTCTGTACTACAGGGGGAGCAGCCTCTGGTGCCTTGTTATAGTGCAGCTGGAGCAGCCTCTGGTGCTGCATTATCCCTGTACAGGTGGCTGACACTCTAGTGTCTTATTACCGTAATACAGGTGGCGCAGAGCCCGCCGTTACCGTAATACAGGTGGCGCAGACCCCGCCGTTACCGTAATACAGGTGGCGCAGACCCCGCCGTTACCGTAATACAGGCGTCACAGACCCCGCCGTTACCGTAATACAGGTGGCGCAGACCCCGCCGTTACCGTAATACAGGTGGCGCAGACCCCGCCGTTACCGTAATACAGGTGGCGCAGACCCCGCCGTTACCGTAATACAGGTGGCGCAGACCCCGCCGTTACCGTAATACAGGTGGCGCAGACCCTGTCGTTACCGTAATACAGGTGGCGCAGACCCCGCCGTTACCGTAATACAGGCGTCACAGACCCAGCCGTTACCGTAATACAGGTGGCGCAGACCCCGCCGTTACCGTAATACAGGTGGTGCAGACCCCACCGTTTCCGTAATACAGGTGGCGCAGACCCCGCCATTACCGTAATACAGGTGGAGCAGACCCCGCCTTTACCGTAATACAAGTGGCGCAGACCCCGCCGTTACCGTAATAAAGGTGGCGCAGACCCCGCCGTTACCGTAATACAGGTGGCGCAGACCCCGCCGTTACCGTAATACAGGTGGCGCAGACCCCGCCGTTACCGTAATACAGGCGTTACAGACCCCGCCATTACCGTAATACAGGTGGCGCAGACCCAGCCGTTACCGTAGTACAGGTGGCGCAGACCCCGCCGATACCGTAATACAGGAGGGCGCAGACCCCACCGTTACCGTAATACAGGTGGCGCAGACCCCGCCGTTACCGTAACACAGGTGGCGCAGACCCCGCCGTTACCGTAATACAGGTGGCGCAGCCCCCGCCGTTACCGTAATACAGGTGGCGCAGACCCCGCCGTTACCGTAATACAGGCATCACAGACCCAGCCATTACCGTAATACATGTGGCGCAGACCCCACCGTTACTGTAGTACAGGTGGCGCAGACTCCGGCGTTACCGTAATACAGGTGGCGCAGACCCCGCCGTTACCGTAATACAGGTGGCGCAGACCCCGCCGTTACCGTAATACAGGTGGCGCAGACCCCGCCGTTACCGTAATACAGGCGTCACAGACCCCGCCGTTACCGTAATACATGTGGCGCAGACCCCACCGTTACTGTAATACAGGTGGCGCAGACCCCGCCGTTACCGTAATACAGGTGGCGCAGACCCCACCGTTACCGTAATACAGCGGTAGCATCCTGTGCTGTTATAGTATACAGGAGGAGCGGCCTGTGTTGTCATAATATACAGGGGTATCATCCTGTGCTGTCCTAGTATACAGGTGGAGCGGCCTGTGTTGTCATAATATACAGGGGTAGCATCCTGTGCTGTCATAATATACAGAGGGAGCAGCCTGTGGTGTCCTGTTATTATTATTATAATACAGAGGGAGCAGCCTGTGGTGTGCTGTTGTTATTATTATTATTATTATTATTATACAGGGAGAGCAGCCCGTGGTGTTCTGTTGTTATTATTATTATTAAACTGGGGGAGCAGCCTGTGCTGTCCAGTTATTATTATTAGTATTATTATAATACAGGAGGAGTAGCCTGTGGCATCCAGTTATTATTATTATTATTATTATTATTATACAGGAGGAGCAGCCTGTGGTGTCCTGTTGTTATTTTTATACAGGGGGAGTGGCCTGTAGTGTCATGTTATTATTATACAGATGGAGCGGCCTGTGGTGTCCTGTTATTATTATTATACAGGAGGAGCAGCCTGTGGTGTCCTGTTGTTATTATACAGAGGGAGCGGGCTGTGGTGTCCTGTTGTTATTATTATTATTATTATACAGGAGGAGCAGCCTGTGGTGTCCTGTTGTTATTATACAGAGGGAGCGGGCTGTGGTGTCCTGTTATTATTATTATACAGGGGGAGCAGCCTGTTGTATACTATTATGATTGTTTCTCTAGCATCCATAAGGGATATTGGCGTAATCTAGTACGATGGGGTATAGATGGGATCCAAAGGAGCCGGTGCACTTTAAATCTCTTCCACTGTGTGTGCTGGCTCCTCCCCTCTATGCCCCTCCCACAGGCAGTGTAGAAAATAGTGCCCTCAGGAGAGGATGCCACTCTGGGGATCCAGAGAGTTTTCTTTAGTTTCTTTTCAATCTTTGTTATTTTCTGTATACTGTATACCGGAGATGGGTAACAGTATACCTGAACCGTGGGAGTTAGGAGGGGGGGGGTGCGGTCATCGGCCTTGCGAGGTGTCAGAGCCGCTTCCCCGCTGCAGGATCACCGTCCTGAGAGGTTGTTGTACAGGAGGCACTGCGCCTTAGCGGTCACAATCGCCGCACACCCCTAATAGTAGCCTGAAGGTGACGAATGTGGTGATTACAAACCGCGGCCCCACTAGGGGGGTCCCCCGGTTCATGGTGCTGCAAACACGCAGGGGTGTCATATGGGACCCTCCTGGGGCAGACCCACTATAGCCGCCTGTGTACACTGGCAAGCAGTAGTGAAAACAGGTATTTATATTATGTTTCTCTTATGTCCTAGAGAATGCTGGGGTTCCATTTAGTACCATGGGGTATAGACGGGTCCTTTGGGAGCCATGGGCACTTTAAGAGTTTAATAGTGTGGGCTGGCCCCTCCCTCTGCCCCTCCTACCCGACTCAGTTTAGAAAATGTGCCCGGAGGAGCCGGTCACAGCTAGGGGAGCTCCTAGGAGTTTTCTTAGGTGTTTATTTTCTAGAGTTAGTTAGGTTACAGGCAGGCTGCTGGTAACAGTCTCTCTGCTTCGTGGGACTTAGGGGGGGGGGGGGGGTAGGAACCAACTTCCTGAAGAGTTAATGGTTCTCTATCTCCGCTGACAGGACACTGAGCTCCTGAGGGTGCTGATCGCAAGCCCACGAGGCGACCGCTCACTTCCACAGCACGGCCGCCACCCCCTAACAGAGCCAGAAGAAAGAAGAGTGGTGATTATAACGGAAACGGGTCGCCGCGAGAATGGCGGCACAAGGGTGGGAACGCAGCTCTGACAGGCTGTTCTCCGGAAGGCTCAGCGGACACACGGTGTTAGGCGCAGTGAGGGGCGTCCTGGGCCAGCGCAATACCCTACACTGGTCAAAATAGCTTTCAAGGTCTAATCCACTGTTTGCTGCAGAAATATCTCAGACCAGTATAATCTCTAAGTGCGGGAAGACGCGCCATTACAGGGGGCGGAGCTTCTCCTCATAGCGGATCCAGCACTCACCAGCGTCATTTTCTCCCTGCAGATGATAGGAACAGAACGCTGCCCTCCACATAAATCCAGCATACCTCTGCGGTACCAGGGTGTTATAGACAGGGAAGAGGGGGGGGGGTGATTATAGTACTGAGTACCCTATTAAGGGTAGTTAGTTAGCGCCGGGCTTTTATCATAATAACTGCCTACAGGGGCGCTGTGTGGCTGGCTCCTTATACTCTGTGACTCTCTGAAGGTACTCTGGGGGAAACTGTGTCTGACATTTTCCTGTCTCTGTGTGTAAATATGTATATCTCACATAATCATATCTAGGGACTGAGTCTTGTGCTGCAGAATGTATCTTCTACCGGGGAGTCTATACTATCCTCAAAACTGTACTGATCAGGCTTCTGGGGCAGAACCCCAGGGATGGCCTCAGCAAGGTGTACTATACCGTATTTTTATACACATATATCCCATACTGGGAAGGAGCCACAGTTTTGAGAACTCTGGGGATTCAAATCTCACAGCTGCACCTCTCACCCCAACTCTGTACCCTAGAAAGCGTAGTCTTGCCCAAATAATGCATATGAGGGGTGTAACATATGATTGAGGCTATTAGGGATGAGGAATCTTATTAAAATAAGAATTTACTCACCGGTAATTCTATTTCTCGTAGTCCATAGTGGATGCTGGGAACTCCGTAAGGACCATGGGGAATAGACGGGCTCCGCAGGAGACTGGGCACTCTAAAGAAAAGATTAGGTACTATCTGGTGTGCACTGGCTCCTCCCTCTATGCCCCTCCTCCAGACCTCAGTTAGGGAAACTGTGCCCGGAAGAGCTGACATTACTAGGAAAGGATTTGGAATCCACTGTAAGACTCATACCAGCCACAACAATCACACCGTACAACTCGTGATACTATACCCAGTTAACAGTATGAATAACAACTGAGCCTCACTGAACAGATGGCTCATAACAATAACCCTTTAGTTAAGCAATAACTATATACACGTATTGCAGAAAGTCCGCACTTGGGACGGGCGCCCAGCATCCACTACGGACTATGAAAAATAGAATTACCGGTGAGTACATTTTTATTTTCTCTGACGTCCTAGTGGATGCTGGGAACTCCGTAAGGACCATGGGGATTATACCAAAGCTCCCAAACGGGCGGGAGAGTGCGGATGACTCTGCAGCACCGAATGAGCAAACACAAGGTCCTCCTCAGCCAGTGTATCAAACTTGTAGAACTTTGCAAAGATGTTTGAACCCGACCAAGTAGCCGCTCGGCAAAGCTGTAAAGCCGAGACCCCTCAGGCAACCGCCCAAGAAGAGCCCACCTTCCTTGTGGAATGGGCTTTTACTGATTTTGAATGCGGCAATCCAGCCGCAGAATGAGCCAGCTGAATCGTGCTACAGATCCAGCGAGCAAAAGTTTGCTTTGAAGCAGGAGCACCCAGCTTGTTGGGTGCATGCAGGATAAACAGCGAGTCAGTTTTCCTGACTCCAGCTGTCCTGGCTACATAGATTTTCAAAGCCCTGACTACATCAAGTAACTTGGAGTCCTCCAAGTCCTGAGTAGCAGCAGGCACCACAATAGGTTGGTTCAAATGAAACGATGATACCACCTTTGGGAGAAATTGGGGACGAGTCCTCAATTCTGCCCTGTCCATATGGAAGATCAGTTAGGGGCTTTTACATGACAAAGCCGCCAATTCTGACACACGCCTAGCTGACGCTAAGGCCAACAGCATGACCACCTTCCACGTGAGATACTTTAGCTCCACGGTCTTAAGTGGCTCAAACCAGTGGGATTTCGGGAAATTCAACACAACGTTAAGATCCCAAGGTGCCAATGGACGCACAAAAGGGGGCTGAATGTGCAGCACTCCCTTAACAAACGTCTGAACTTCAGGCAGTGAAGCCAGTTCTTCTTGAAAGAAAATGGATAGGGCCGAAATCTGGACCTTTATGGACCTCAATTTTAGGCCCATAGTCACCCCTGACTGTAGGAAGTGCAGAAATCGACCCAGCTGAAATTCCTCCGTTGGGGCCTTCCTGGCCTCACAGCAAGCAACATATTTTCTCCATATACAGTGATAATGCTTTGCTGTCACATCCTTCCTAGCTCTTATCAGCGTAGGAATTACTTCATCCGGAATGCCTTTTTCCGTTAGGATCCGGTGTTCAACCACCATGCCGTCAAACGCAGCCGCGGTAAGTCTTGGAACAGACAGGGCCCCTGTTGCAACAGGTCCTGTCTGAGAGGCAGAGGCCATGGGTCCTCTGTGATTATCTCTTGTAGTTCTGGGTACCAAGTCCTTCTTGGCCAATCCGGAACGTTGAGTATTGTTCTTTCTCCTCTCTTTCTTACTATTCTCAGTACCTTGGGTATGCGAGGAAGAGGAGGAAACACATATACCGACTGATACACCCACGGTGTCACTAGGGCGTCCACAGCTATCGCCTGAGGGTCCCTTGACCTGGCGCAATATCTTTTTAGCTTTTTGTTAAGGCGGGACGCCATCATGTCCACCTGTGGCAGTTCCCATCGCTTTGCAATCTGTGTGAAGACTTCTTGATGAAGTCCCCACTCTCCCGGGTGGAGGTCGTGTCTGCTGAAGAAGTCTGCTTCCCAGTTGTCCACTCCCGGAATGAACACTGCTGACAGTGTTTGCACGTGATTCTCCGCCCAACGAAGAATCTTTGTGGCTTCCGCCATTGCCATCCTGCTTCTTGTGCTGCCCTGGCGGTTTACATGGGCGACCGCCATGATGTTGTCTGACTGAATCAGCACTGGTTGGTTTCGAAGCAGGGGCTCTATATTTATGTGTAGAGAAGTCTCCAGACTTGACCACAGCCCTTGGAAGTTTCTTCCCTGAGTGACTGCCCCCCATCCTCGGAGGCTTGCATCCGTGGTCACCAGGACCCAGTCCTGTATGCCGAACCTGCGGCCCTCGAGAAGGTGAGCACTCTGCAGCCACCACAGAAGAGACACCCTGGCCCTTGGGGACAGGGTGATCAGCCGATGCATCTGAAGATGTGATCCGGACCACTTGTCCAACAGATCCCACTGAAAGATCCTCGCATGGAACCTGCCGAAGGGAATGGCTTCGTATGAAGCCACCATCTTTCCCAGGACACGCGTGCAGTGATGCACCGATACCTGTTTTGGTTTCAGGAGGTCCCTGACCAGAGATGCTAATTCCTTGGCCTTCTCCACCGGGAGAAACACCTTCTTCTGTTCTGTGTCCAGAATCATGCCCAGGAAAAGCAGACGCATCGTAGGAATCAGCTGCGACTTTGGAACATTCAGAATCCAGCCGTGCTGTTGCAACACTTCCTGAGAGAGTGCTACGCTGATCAACAACTGCTCTCTGAACCTCGCCTTTATGAGGAGATCGTCCAAGTACGGGATAACTATAACTCCCTTCTTCCGAAGGAGTATCATCATTTCGGACATTACCTTGGTAAATATCCTCGGTGCCGTGGACAGGCCAAACGGCAACGTCTGGAACTGGTAATGACAGTCCTGTACCACAAACCTGAGGTACTCCTGGTGAGGTGGGTAAATGGGGACATGCAAGTAAGCATCCTTGATGTCCAGAGACACCATAAAATCCCCCTCTTCCAGGCTTGCAATAACCGCTCTGAGTGATTCCATTTTCAACTTGAATTTCTTTATATAAGTGTTCAAGGATTCAAAATTCAGAATGGGTCTCACCGAACCGTCCGGTTTCGGTACCACAAACATTGTGGAATAGTAACCCCTTCCCTGTTGAAGGAGGGGGACCCTGATTATCACTTGCTGGAGGTACAGCTTGTGAATTGTCGCCAGTACTACCTCCCTTTCCATGGGGGAAGCTGGCAAGGCTGATTTGAGGTAACGGCGGGGGGGAGTCACTTCGAATTCCAGCTTGTATCTCTGAAATACAATTTGTACAGCCCAGAGTTCCACCTCTGAGCGAATCCACTGGTTGCTGAAGTTTCGGAGATGCGCCCCCACCGCACCTGGCTCTGCCTGTGGAGCCCCAACGTCATGCGGTGGACTTAGTGGAAGCAGGGGAGGACTTTTGTTCCTGGGAACTGGCTGCATGGTGCAGCTTCTTTCCTCTACCCCTGCCTCTGGCAAGAAAGGATGCGCCTCTGACCCTCTTGCCTTTCTGAGAACGAAAGGACTGCATTTGATAATACGGTGCTTTCTTAGGCTGTGAGGAAACCTGAGGCAAGAAAGTCGACTTTCCAGCTATCGCTGTGGATACAAGGTCCGAGAGACCGTCCCCAAACAACTCCTCACCCTTATGAGGCAAAACCTCCATGTGTTTTTTAGAATCGGCATCTCCTGTCCATTGCCGAGTCCATAAGACCCTCCTGGCAGAAAAGGACATTGCATTAATTCTAGAGCCCAGCAGGCAAATGTCCCTCTGGGCATCCCGCATATATAAGACAACGTATTTTTATATGGCCCAGGGTTAGCAAAACAGTATCCCTGTCGAGGGAATCTATGTCGTCTGACAGAGTATCTGTCCATGCTGCTACAGCACTACACATCCAGGCTGAAGCAATAGCAGGTCTCAGTAGAGTACCAGAGTGCGTATACACTGACTTCAGGATAGCTTCCTGCTTTCTATCCGCAGGCTCCTTTAGGGCGGCCGTATCCTGAGACGGCAGGGCCACCTTTTTAGATAAGCGTGTCAGCGCCTTCTCCACCCTAGGGGATGTTTCCCAACGTAACCTGTCCGTTGGCGGGAAAGGGTACGCCATCAGTAACCTCTTAGAAATCACTACTTTCTTATCAGGGGAACTCCACGCTTTTTCACATAATTCATTTAATTCATCAGATGGGGGAAAAGTCACTGGCTGCTTTTTCTCCCCAAACATATAAACCCTCTTGGTAGTAACAGGGTTAACCTCAGAAATGTGTAATACATCTTTCATTGCAATAATGATGTATCGGATGGCCTTGGTCATTTTAGACTGTAAATGTGTCTCATCATCGTCTACACTGGAGTCGGACTCCGTGTCGACATCTGTGTCAACCATCTGAGATAGAGGGCGTTTATGAGCCCCTGACGGTTTCTGAGTCACCTGGGCAGGCGCGGGCTGAGACCCCGGCTGTCCCAAGGCTGCTGCGTCATCGAACCTTTTATGTAAGGAGTTGACACTGTCGGTTAAGACCTTCCACATATCCATCCAATCGGGTGTCGACCCCGACGGGTGCGACACAACACTTATCTGCCCTTGCTCCGCCTCCACGTAATCCTCCTCATCAAACATGTCGACACAGTCGTACCGACACACCGTGCACACACAGGGAATGCTCAGACTGAGGACAGGACCCCACAAAGTCCTTTGGGGAGACAGAGAGAGAGTATGCCAGCACACACCACAGAGCTATATAACACAGGGATTTTCACTTATAATAAGTGATTACCCAATAGCTGCCTTATATGTCTTATTTGCGCCTAAATTTATGTGCCCCCCTCTCTTTTTTACCCTTCTTGTACCTGGATACTGCAGGGGAGAGCCTAGGGAGCTGCTTCCAGCGGAGCTGTGAAAAGAAAATGGTGCTGGTTGCTGAGGAAGAAGGCCCCGCCCCCTCAGTGGCGGGCTTCTGTCCCGCTTTCTGTGTAAAAAAATTACGGGGGTTTTTACATATATACAGTGCCAGACTGTATATATGTATTTTTATTGGCAAAAGGTACTTCAATTGCTGCCCAGGGCGCCCCCTCCCCCCCCCAGCGCCCTGCACCCTACAGTGACCGGAGTGTGTAAGTGTGCTGGGAGCAATGGCGCACAGCTGCGGTGCTGTGTGCTACCTTAAATGAAGACAGGAGTCTTCTGCCGCCGATTTCGTCGTCTTCAAGCTTCTGTTCTTCTGACTCTGCAAGGGGGACGGCGGCGCGGCTCCGGGAACGGACGATCGAGATCAGGCCCTGTGTTCGATCCCTCTGGAGCTAATGGTGTCCAGTAGCCTAAGAAGCCCAAGCTGGCTGCAAGCAGGCAGGTTCGCTTCTTCTCCCCTTAGTCCCTCGTAGCAGTGAGCCTGTTGCCAGCAGGTCTCACTGAAAATAAAAAACCTAAACTAACTTTCTTTCTAAGAAGCTCAGGAGAGCCCCCTAGTTTGCACCCAGCTCGGCCGGGCACAAAAATCTAACTGAGGCTTGGAGGAGGGTCATAGGGGGAAGAGCCAGTGCACACCAGGTAGTCCTAAAGCTTTCTATTTGTGCCCAGTCTCCTGCAGAGCCGCTATTCCCCATGGTCCTTACGGAGTCCCCAGCATCCACTAGGACGTCAGAGAAATACTATGAAGATTGGATTTGAGTATAACATACACTGAAAGAGTGTGGGGAGGAGACTGGTCAGACCTCTGGGCTGGTAACAGTGACATGTGAGGGTAGAGCAGGAGTATAATATGGGCTGATGGCGCCTGATGTATGAGATACACCAGAGTGTGGGGAGGAGACTGGTCAAATCTCTGGGCTGGTAACACACAGTGACATGATGTGAGGGGAAGAGCAGGAGTATAATAGGGGCTGATGGCTCCTGATGTATGAGATACACCAGAGAGTGTGGGGAGGAGACTGGTCAGATCTCTGGGCTGGTAACATACAGTGACATGATGTGAGGAGGAGAGCAGGAGTGTAATAGGGGCTGATGGCTCCTGATGTATGAGATACACCAGAGAGTGTGGGGAGGAGACTGGTCAGATCTCTGGGCTGGTAACACACAGTGACATGATGTGAGGGGGGAGCAGGAGTATAATAGGGGCTGATGGCTCCTGATGTATGAGATACACCAGAGAGTGTGGGGAGGAGACTGGTCAGACCTCTGGGCTGGTAACACAGTGACATGATGTGAGGGGGGAGCAGGAGTATAATAGGGGCTGATGGCGCCTGATGTATGAGATATACCAGAGAGTGTGGGGAGGAGACTGGTCAGATCTCTGGGCTGGTAACACACAGTGACATGATGTGAGGGGAGAGCAGGAGTATAATAGGTGCTGATGGCTCCTGATGTATGAGATACACCAGAGAGAGTGGGGAGGAGACTGGTCAGATCTCTGGGCTGGTAACACACAGTGACATGATGTGAGGGGGAGAGCAGGAGTATAATAGGGGCTGATGGCTCCTGATGTATGAGATACACCAGAGTGTGGGGAGGAGACTGGTCAAATCTCTGGGCTGGTAACACACAGTGACATGATGTGAGGGGAAGAGCAGGAGTATAATAGGGGCTGATGGCTCCTGATGTATGAGATACACCAGAGAGTGTGGGGAGGAGACTGGTCAGATCTCTGGGCTGGTAACACACAGTGACATGATGTGAGGGGGAGAGCAGGAGTATAATAGGGGCTGATGGCTCCTGATGTATGAGATACACCAGAGCGTGTGGGGAGGAGACTGGTCAGATCTCTGGGCTGGTAACACACAGTGACATGATGTGAGGGGGAGAGCAGGAGTATAATAGGGGCTGATGTCTCCTGATGTATGAGATACACCAGAGAGTGTGGGGAGGAGACTGGTCAGATCTCTGGGCTGGTAACACACAGTGACATGATGTGAGGGGGAGAGCAGGAGTATAATAGGGGCTGATGGCTCCTGATGTATGAGATACACCAGAGAGAGTGTGGGGAGGAGACTGGTCAGATCTCTGGGCTGGTAACACAGTGACATGATGTGAGGAAGAGAGCAGGAGTATAATAGGGGCTGATGTCTCCTGATGTATGAGATACACCAGAGAGTGTGGGGAGGAGACTGGTCAGATCTCTGGGCTGGTAACACACAGTGACATGATGTGAGGGGAGAGCAGGAGTATAATAGGGGCTGATGTCTCCTTATGTATGAGATACACCAGAGAGTGTGGGGAGGAGACTGGTCAGATCTCTGGGCTGGTAACACACAGTGACATGATGTGAGGGGAGAGCAGGAGTATAATAGGGGCTGATGTCTCCTGATGTACGAGATACACCAGAGAGTGTTGGGAGGAGACTGGTCAGATCTCTGGGCTGGTAACACACAGTGACATGATGTGAGGTGGGGAGCAGGAGTATAATAGGGGCTGATGGCTCCTGATGTATTAGATACACCAGACAGTGTGGGGAGGACACTGGTCAGATCTCTGGGCTGGTAACACACAGTGACATGACTGGCGGGCTTCTGTCCCGCTTTCTGTGTAAAAAAATTACGGGGGTTTTTACATATATACAGTGCCAGACTGTATATATGTATTTTTATTGGCAAAAGGTACTTCAATTGCTGCCCAGGGCGCCCCCCCCCCCCCCCCCCGCGCCCTGCACCCTACAGTGACCGGAGTGTGTAAGTGTGCTGGGAGCAATGGCGCACAGCTGCGGTGCTGTGTGCTACCTTAAATGAAGACAGGAGTCTTCTGCCGCCGATTTCATCGTCTTCAAGCTTCTGTTCTTCTGGCTCTGCAAGGGGGACGGCGGCGCGGCTCCGGGAACGGACGATCGAGATCAGGCCCTGTGTTCGATCCCTCTGGAGCTAATGGTGTCCAGTAGCCTAAGAAGCACAAGCTAGCTGCAAGCAGGTAGGTTTGCTTCTCTCCCCTCAGTCCCTCGTAGCAGTGAGTCTGTTGCCATCAGAAGCTCACTGAAAATAAAAAACCTAATAAATACTTTCTTTACTAGTAAGCTCAGGAGAGCCCACTAGGAGCACCCAGCTCTGGCCGGGCACAGATTCTAACTGAGGTCTGGAGGAGGGGCATAGATGTAGGAGCCAGGGCACACCAGATAGTACCTAATCTTTTCTTTAGAGTGCCCAGTCTCCTGTGGAGCCCGTCTATTCCCCATGATGCTTACGGAGTTCCCAGCATCCACTAGGACCTCAGAGAAAAATAATTTGACTGTCGAATTGTCAAATGTCGAAACGGATCCAACGTTTTTTTGTCAAAACGTGTTGAATTGTCGAATCCAATTCGACATTGTTTTTTCGTCGAAAGAGCCCCGGTTTCGATAACACGAAGGATTCGACACCAATTGATTACACCCGTATTTCACATCCCTAAAGAGTGTCTAAATTGTCAAAGAGGGTTGTGTTACCTATCCATAAGGTACAACCTCCATAAGGGATTGGGCTGATCGCAGATTGAGACTACACTCTAATACTGTACATACAGGCGTAACTCAGTAACTTGGTCAGGCTCCTTACTTGATGATTTAGGTTCTAGGTATGACTGTGACATTTCCTTGTTTCTATGTCACATACAGGATTCTACAGACTTCTCGGCTGGTGGCCGTGACGGAGTTTGGTCTGCATGACGCAGGGTCTTCTGTCCTGGCAGCTTAGACATGCAGGGGACGGGGGCGACACCAATGGACTGCGGATACAGAGTAAGGTACGGCGAGTCTGTCCTTCACAGGTGAGACCCTGGTGGGGACGTGCTGGATACCTAACTATCCCAGCTGACTGTAGGTAAGTCGACATGTCTTCCTTCAGTACTAACCAGAATATTGTATCCTCCGCATACACTGCAATACATTCGAACCACAAGGGTTACACATAAATCCAAGGGTTCCTCCACTTCCTTTAGAGGACATTGGGGAAAATCCAGAAAACCTGCACCGCCAGGTTCCCAGGGACAGATTCGGGTTCTGCCTTCTCAAAGCCTTCGGTTTGATGGTGGACCTCGCTGCCTGGGGATCAGACAGGTGGGGGAAGTGGTTTCACTCAAACATCCCGGTGATATCATGCCTAGGCCGCTAGAATGAGTTAGGTTGCCAAGGGGGCGGACTAGAGTTTCTAGTTTTCCCGCCTCACGGATTCTTCGGCTCGGGATTACTAGCTTCTCAGGCGAAGGGTACGATACTGCTGGTAGCTATTCAAACATTTGCGTTATCCGGTTCCACCTCATATCCTATACTGGCTCAACTAGGACTCTAAACTTCAGCAAAGCCAACTTTGACATGATGAAGGAAGCATTGAGGGACATTGAATGGGAAATTCTGTTTCAAGGAAAAAATAGGATTTTAATTCCTACAGGTAAATCCTTTTCTCTTAGTCCGTAGAGGATGCTGGGGACATTCAAAGAACCATAGAACCATGGGGTATAGACGGGATCCGCAGGAGACATGGGCACTTTAAGACTTTTAAGGGGCGTGAACTGGCTCCTCCCTCTATATCCCTCCTCCAGACCTCAGTTATTGGAACTGTGCCCAGGGTGGCTGCAGACCTCTCACCTACTAGAGGGCCGCAGGTTCGGGATTCAGAATTGGATCCTCCTAACCACGGATGCAAGTCTCAGAGGTTGGTGAGCAGTCACCCAAGGGGAAAACTTCCAAGGAAAGTGGTCAAGTCTGGAATCCATCCTCCCAATAAACATTCTGGAACTAAGGGCTGTGTACAACGGTCTTCTACAAGCGGCACATCTTCTGAAAGATCAGGCCATTCAGGTTCAGTCGGACAATGTAACGACTGTGGCCTACATAAACCAACAAGGCGGAACGAAGAGCAGAGCTGCAATGTCAGAGGTAACAAGAAAAGCACGAAGTGGCGCTGTCAGCGATCTTCATCCAGGAGAGTGGGGCCTCCACCCAGAGGTGTTCGCAGAGGTGACAAGTCTTTGAGGCATACCTCAAATAGACAAAATGGCCTCCCGCCTCAATAAGAAGCTAGGGAGGTACTGTTCCGGGTCGAGAGACCCACAAGCAGTGGCAGTGGACGCCCTGGTAACTCCGTGGGTGTTCCAGTCAGTGTATGTGTTCCCTCCACTTCCACTCAACCGAAGGATTCTCAAACTAATCAAAAGAACAAGAGTTCAGGCGATCCTCATTGCTCTGGACTGGCCAAGAAGGACTTGGTACGTGGATCTTCTGGAGTTACTGCTGGAAGATCCAAGGCCTCTTCCTCTTTGAGAGGACCTTCTGCAACGGGGGCGGTTTGCTTATCAAGACTTACCGCGGCTACGTTTGACGGCATAGAAATTGAACGCCAGATCTTAGCTCGGAAGGGCATTCCGAACAAGGTTATTCCTACCCTGAAACAGGCTAGGAAAAGAGTAACGTCTAAACATTACCATCGAATTTGCAAAAAGTACATGTCTTGGTGTGAATCCAAGTAGTTTTCTACGGTGGAGTTTCAACTAGGGCGTTTTCTCCTCTTTCTGCAAGCAGGTGTGGATGTGGGCCTGCGTTTGGGCTACATTAAAGTCCAGATTTCGGCTTTGTCCATTTTCTTCCAGAAACAATTGGCTGTCCTCCCTGAAGTTCAGACTTTCTTAAAAGGGGTTCTGCTCATCCAGCCTTCCTTTGTGCCTCCTACGGCACCTTGGGATCTTAATGTGGTGTTGCAGTTCCTTCAGTCGGATTGGTTCGAACCTTTACAGGAGGTTGAAGTCAAATTTCTCACTTGGAAGGCAGTCACACTTTTGGCATTGGCATCTGCTAGACGTGTGTCGGAATTGGGGGCATTGTCCTGCAAGAGCCCCTACTTGATTTTTCAGGAAGATAGAGCTGAGCTCAGGATGCGTCAGCAATTTCTGCCGAAGGCTGTGTCGGCTTTTCATATCAACCAACCTATTGTGGTGCCAGTGTATACTGACTCCTCAATTACTTAAAAATCCTTGGATGTTGTGAGGGCTTTGAAGATTTATGTGAAGAGAACTTCTCGTCACAGAAAGTCGGACGCTCTGTTTGTCTTGTATGATCCCAACAAGATTGAGTGTTCTGCTTGTAAGCAGACGATTTCTCGCTGGATCAGGTTTACTATCCAGTATGCTTATTCTATGGCAGGCTTACAGTGTCCAAAATCTGTTAAGTCCCACTCTACTCGTAAAGTGGGTTCTTCCTGGGCGGCTGCCCGGGGTGTCTCGGCTTAACAACTTTGCAGAGCAGCTACTTGTTCTGGGTCGAACACGTTTACTAAGTTCTACAGTTTCGATACTTTGGCCTCTGGGGAACTAAAGTTTGGTCAAGCGGTTCTGGGAGCTTTGGTACATCCCCATGGTACTAATATGGACCCCAGCATCTTCTAGGACGTAAGAGAAAATAGGATTTTAATTACCTACCGATAAATCCTTTTCTCGTAGTCTGTAGAGGATCCTGTGCTTCGTATTGGTTCAGTATTGTTGGTTCAGCCGTTGCTGACTTGTTTTAAGCTGGTTAGCTTGGTTTTTCTGTTGTTATGTGTGAGCTGGTGTGAATCTCACCACTGCCACCACTATATATATTTCCTTCTCTCAAAGTATGTCCGTCTCCTCGGGCACAGTTTCTAGACTGGGTCTGGTAGGAGGGGCCTAGAGGAAGGAGCCAGCCCACACCAATCTTAAAGTGTCCATGGCTCCCAAGGGACCCATCTATAACCCATGGTACTAATGTGGACCCCAGCATCCTCTACAGACTAAGAGAAAAGGATTTACCGGTAGGTAATTAAAATCCCATTATTACTATTATTAATTTTATTATATGTAGTTGTGGGGATTGAAAATATTGCTCACATTCTAGGATATATTAAAGCAGAGACCAAAATATCCATGGCATGTGTAACAGATGATAATTGGAGCAGAATGAAGCAAATCTATATCACACTCCTGGGAGTGTCACTGTGACGTCACTTATATCTATAATAATAATATAGGGACATGACTGGGAAGGTTAGGGGATCTGGGTGTGTCACAGTGGCATCACGTATATTTATAGTCATAGTCCAGGGACATAACTGGGGAGGTGAGGGGATCTGGGAGTGTCACAGTGACATCACATATCTATAGTCATAGTACAGGGACATGACTGGGGAGGTGAGGGGATCTGGGAGTATTTCCAGTGATATTGATGTCTCCCCCATTTCGCAGGATTACACAGTAGTAAGGAAGACATCCAGTGAGTGTGAGACACCCAGCAGCCGTCCCTATGTGTCAGTAGGACTGAGAAGGACACAGAGCCCCATTACGGTGCCTCCATCTCACTCACTGATGAGAGACACAGTGACAAGAAGATCCTGGAACTCACCAACAAGATCATTCAGCTGCTGACTGGAGAGGTAACTGCTGGGAATGGGGCATTATACAATAACACCGGGGGACGTGTCCAGGTAATGACTAGAGAGGTGACTTCTGGGAATTGAGAATTATTTAGTAACACCAGGGGATGTGTCCGGGTGATGACTGGAGAGGTGACTGCCGGGAATGGGACATTATACAGTAACACCAGGTGACGTATCTGGGTGATGACCGGAGAGGTGACTGCTGGGAATGGGGCATTATACAGTAACATCGGGGATGTGTCTGGGTGATGACTAGAGAGGGGACTGCTGGGAATGGGACATTATACAGTAACACCAGGGGATGTGTCTGGGTGATGACTGGGGAGGTGACTGCTGGGAGTGGGACATTATACAGTAACACCAGGGGATGTGTCTGGGTGATGACTGGAGAGGTGACTGCTGGGAATGGGACATTATACAGTAACACCAGGGGATGTGTCTGGGTGATGACTGGAGAGGTGACTGCTGGGAATGGAGCATTATACAGTAACACCAGGGGACGTGTCTGGGTGATGACTGGAGAGGTGACTGCTGGGAATGGGGCATTATACAGTAACACCGGAGGACGTGTCTGGGTGATGACTGGAGAGGTGAGTGCTGGGAATGGGACATTATACAGTAACACCAGGGGATGTGTCTGGGTGATGACTGGAGAGGTGACTGCCGGGAATGGGGCATTATACAGTAACACCAGGGGATGTGTCTGGGTGATGACTGTATCACTGTGTGTGTCAGGTTCCTATAAGGTGCCAGGATGTCGCTGTCTATGTCTCCATGCAGGAGGGGGAGTATATAGAGGAACACAGGGGTCTGTACAACGACGTGATAATGGAGAATCACCCGCCCACATCACTGGGTAAGAGTAGACTGTCATGTAATGTACAGGGGAGAGCAGGTATGGGGGCCCCCTATATACACACATCATCTGATAATCGCATATATACACTGTACTCAGTCACTGTGTGTCTCCTACAGATGGGCCCAGTAACAGAGATACCCCAGAGAGATGTCCCCGTCCTCTGTATTCCCAGGACTGTACAGAGGAGAATCACAGGATCCCACAGGAGGATCAGGTAGGTGGGATTTAGGGTCTCCCCAATATACCAAAGTGACTGTCACTATATGATATGTAGAGAAGCTGTGTGATTATACACTGATATTATACTGTTTCACCTCAGTCTAATCTGACTGTATGCAAATGTCATTATAGTGTTTCTTGTTTTTTTTTTAAGGTACAACGTCTGTTTGATATTAAAACAGAAGATATAGAGGGAGAAGAAGAGACGTATGTGACTGATATAAAGGCAGAAGATATAGAGGGAGAAGAAGAGACGTATGTGACTGATATAAAGGCAGAAGATATAGAGGGAGAAGAAGAGACGTATGTGACTGATATAAAGGCAGAAGATATAGAGGGAGAAGAAGAGACGTATGTGACTGATATAAAGGCAGAAGATATAGAGGGAGAAGAAGAGACGTATGTGACTGATATAAAGGCAGAAGATATAGAGGGAGAAGAAGAGACATATGTGACTGATATGAAGGCAGAAGATATAGAGGGAGAAGAAGAGACGTATGTGACTGATATGAAGAAAAAAGATATAGAGGGAGAAGAAGAGACGTATGTGACTGATATGAAGGCAGAATATACAGAGGGAGAAGAACAGATGTATGTGACTGATATAAAGGCAGAAGATATAGAGGGAGAAGAAGAGACGTATGTGACTGATATAAAGGCAGAAGATATAGAGGGAGAAGAAGACACGTATGTGAGGGGTGATCAGCAGTGTAAGGAGGAGGAGATCCCTACAGATATCAGCACAGGTGAGTAATAAACACTTATTACAGAAGTCACATATTCTCCTTGCTCAGTCACTACAGCAATCTCTTATCCTACACCCTCCTCCGCCATCAGCCCTGTTCTCAGTTGGGTGTTTCTAACACAAGGCTATCCATGACAAATATCACATGTAGAGAGTTATTACACACAACACTATAATGTTATTAAAAGTAACAAGCATAAGTTTATTATTAGTGATTATATATAAATGTGTATATATGTATGTATGTATATAATATAATTAGTATTGTTTTTTGTGGAGTGCCTAATTTATATGCATTTTGTTAGATGATGCAGGTATGAAACATTTTCTGCTATACAGTAGACCTGAGATCACCAAATACAATTCGTATAAGATTCAGAAATAAAATTAAATTTGAATCTAGAACTTCAAGTAAAATAGATTAAGAGCTTATCACAAGTACATATCTGTATAATCATAAGACAAGCGTTTTGCACTTGTTGTCACCCTTGCATGGGCGGACTTGTTCTTATCCACTCCAATTCACGCAATACAAATTGCGTACACCAACGCGTTTTGTCAATAGTGACTTCTTCAGGGGTGTTTTCTGTTAAAGGCTTTATCCTCAAATATCAATTGTGTAGATTTTAAATAATTGTGTAACCTTCAGACGGTGATTGTGGACTTGTTCATGATGAACACATTCCTAATTACTTGTGAATAATAGTTCCTGCTCTGTGCAGTTCTGAGGTTATGACTTTAGGGAATGTAATGGCCAGATCCAATATTGCTCAATTTAAGGTCTCCCAGTAGCCTTACTACATACATAAATGTGTCATTACTATTTTAACTAACAATAATAAACAGTGGAGTTTTAGTTCATGTATTGCTCAGTGCATTTAAGCCTGCAGCCCCCGACAAGGGACCCCACTATACTGCAGGTCCTACTCTATGGCTCAAAATAATTACCATACAAACAGCTATCGCATTAGTGTTAGACTTTAGGTATGCTCTCAGCGGCGGAACAGTGGCTGAAAGGCTTGGATTGGTTTTCAGAGCATCAGTCTGACGTGCCTCCACATCTCACGTGGCCTTCCAATTCACCAGATCTGGGACTGCTTGGCTGGGTCCGGCATTGTACTGTTGGTGCAGGTCCTGATGCGTTTGGAACGATTGGTGGTTGCTAGGCGCCCTAAATGCCTGTGGTCCCGATTTGTCATGATCTACTTTCACGACCACTGTTCTGCCGCTGAGATTCTTGGTGTCCAGGCTTCTTCCGCTGTAGATGGATACTACTCACTGTCTACAAGGGATCACCAACAAACAAAAGCCGGTCTCGGGCAAAACCAATGGCTCCCTTTTGCCAGTTGCATCACGTGCACGACCCATGGTTCCATCTGAAAAAGACACAATGTCTCAACAATTTTGCATTGTATCAATACCTCAGACATTTACAATGATCATCCAGTAGTTTTAGTGTCACCATCTACACGCTTGTGCACGTCCCGTGTCATTAATATACCCGGTGGAACTGCCCATGTCGCCATCCGTCGCTCACTTCAGTACATCAAAGTGACGTCATCTGACACATGCTATGTACGGGGACATGGAGAGAACCTCGTCCACGTGACCTATAGTAACCAATGGGGACAAAAGTATCAAGTAACCTGCCAACAAAACAGTGTAACAACACCGATCAATTTCTATCCTCTTAGATAGATATATATGTTCCTGTGGCAGGATCCACAGGTTATCCACAGGATAACATTGGGATATGATGACGTGACAGCGGATTTGCAACAAACGGTCAAAGCTTTCGGCCTCCCAGTATGCAACGGGCCTGTCCATATATCCCCGCCTCCTGGCTCAGGCAAATCAGTTTTTCTCCGGCTGGTTCCACAGGTTATCCACAGGATAACATTGGGATATGCTGGAGCGACAGCGGAAATAGCACCAAACAGTCACAAGCTTTCCGGCCTCCCAGGATGCATCAGGGCTCTTGCATATAATCCCGCCCACTGACTCAGTCAAATCAGTTTTTTGTTTGTTGCGGCAGGAGCCGAACCATGGTCACAGGGCTGCTGTTATGTCAGCCCTAAGCTTTTATTATTTTATTTTTATAGTCTGTTTTGAGTGATCTTTCTTAACAGCGTCTTAAACGCATACTAGAAGGAGTCGCTCCAACAACTCCCCACCGGGTCGCAACAATGCTTACCTTCGCGGTACAGTGCTGTCTCGGCGGGCGTCTGTGACTGATGTTCTATCAGGTCCAGCAGATGTTACCAGGCTGTGGCCGGAGCATGGGGAGAAGGTAGGGCATCGGTTTCTTTTTATTAGGGGTTTCCAGACACAGCCGCACTGTATTAGAGGAGACTACAAATAGTGGCTGATGCGCCACCACTCTTAAGTGCAACAGCGCTACGCTTTAGGGACTATAGGCGCCAGGACTAGGTTGAGGCTGCGATCCCTAGAGTTTATGTCAACAAGGGGAGTCAGGCGCTCTCCTGGTCGCCCCTCCCCCCAGTTCATGACCAGTTTCCGTGCGTCTCCCGTCCATGAACTGATGGCCTCACTTCCATCTCAGACGCTACCACGAGGGTACTCGGTCGCAGCTTGGGCCGCTGCGGTTGTGTACACTAGAGTTTCCGCCAAGACCGGGTCACAGACAGGAGCGTCTGCATACACTTATCACTTATCGTTCACTGAGCGTCTGTGTCCGTTATTGAGCGTCTGTGTCTCTCATCAGTTACCGGAGCGGTAGTGTACACTAGCAGCATCTGAATCTACTCAGCGTCTTTCAAGCGTATTGATAGATCATGGAAGTGGGGTGAGTCTCCCTGTATCCCACTCTACTGAGTAAGGGTTATACAGTACTAAAATTCCTTTTACTTGTTAGTATGAATTGTTAATTTTGGTACATATTGCATATGAGGCCTGTACAGTACTGTTGTTTTCTACAAAAATGTCTGAAAAACTTGTTAAAACATAAATACAGTAATTGTACTCCTACTTGTAAAGTAATTGTTTGTGGTTGATTATATTCTCATATGACAATGTTTAATATATAACATGTGACTGACTTCTAGTATGATTGCTGACTTTTATATGTTGTCAGTTTTATTCTGAACCTCAATTCAGGTGCACGGTTGTGGTCAGATTGATTTCACTTCTATATGTGTGTGTGTGTGTGTGTGTTTGATTCTCAGTCACAAATTGTGTAGTTGGTAAACACTGAAAAATTGACTATGTCTGTGAGCGGCAAAAGTGACGAGGATAATTTATCAGGCACTCCTACATCCTTAACATGTTTATCTTGTAAAATGGTGATTTTAGATGGAATGGAACAGTTTATTACTTATGATGGGTTATGTACAAACTGTTATGCATATCAGCAAAGTAAAAAGCAGACTCCGGTTCAACAACCAGTAGAACCACCATGGAGTATGTTCGCGCAAACCTTGTCTGCAATATTGTACAGATTAACTTCTGCAGTTCCACCCCAGGGAATAGGTTACACTATTAACCCATACATGCAGCTCCCTCCTTATGGTTTGGTTCCAGTAGCTTCTACAAGTAGCCAGGCTGTTAGGACCAGGGTAGATACATCCATGTTACAGACTACACAAGATGATACAACAGATGAGGATACAGTGTATTCTAATACCCCATATGATGATCAGTCGGAGGGTTTTAGCTCAGAGGATATAGCTGAGCTTATTGATGCAATGAAGGCTATTCTCTCTTTGGAGGAATCAGCCAAGACAGTGTCAAAATCTATAGCACCTGTGTTTAAATGAACAAAGACAGTTAGGACTGAATTTCCAGTATCAGAAGATCTGACGGAAATGATGGAAGAATCTTGGGATACGCCTGGTAAAAAATATAAGATTCCGGAAAAATCGGATTCTTATTATCCTTTTACAGCTGCGGATTGTTCAAAAAGAGAAGTTCCTCCTAAAGTAGATGCACATGTAGTGCGACTTGTGCGTAACTCTGTTTTACCATTGCCGTCCACTTCACTGACTGATGTTACAGATAGAAGAATAGATGGTTTATTGAAAAATATTTTTTTCTCTCTCGGGGGCTGTAGTAAGGCCAGCTATGGCTTCAGCCTGGATGACGAGAGCGATG
The DNA here is from genome assembly GCF_028390025.1 of Pseudophryne corroboree. NCBI lineage: Eukaryota > Metazoa > Chordata > Amphibia > Anura > Myobatrachidae > Pseudophryne > Pseudophryne corroboree. Next base: position 1,362,242 of record NW_026967505.1, read on the forward strand.
GTAGAATGGGCGGAGAAACTAGAAAAAGGCCTCTCCCCTTCCACAGGGGAGGCGGAATCTCTTATAGTCCGTATAAAACAAGCTGCGCAATATTTGGAAGAAGCAGCACTTGATATGGGTACAATTGCTTCTAAAGCATCAGCCTTGACAGTAGCTGCTCGCAGAGCAGTTTGGCTACGTACTTGGAAAGCGGATGCAGAATCCAAGAAGGTTCTGGAAGCTCTGCCTTTCGCTGGTGATATTCTGTTTGGAAAACAATTGACAGATATTCTAGAATCGGAAGCTGAATCCAAGAAGGTCAGATTTCCGGTTAGTTATAACCCTAAGACTAGGGGTTAGAAATTTCGGCCATTTCGATGGCAAGGCAGAGCAAAAGGGAAAGAGGAACCTAAGCAGCCCCAGTTCAATAAGTCAACTAGGGGTAGGAAGCAGTGGGCCAATAGACGACTGGCTTCCAAGCCAGAACAGAAGCCATCAGTCTGAGGGTACTGGCCTCCAGCTGGAGGATTCCAGGGTTGGGGGCTGACTCCTTCAATTTGCACATATATATGGCAGCAGTCGACGACAGATGCTTAGGTGCAGAAGGTGGTATCTCTCGGTTATGGTTTCCCCTTCAAGAGGCAGCCTCCTCAAAGGTTTTTTTGCACCAGTCCGTCTCGATAGATTCGAAGGCAGTGCCCTGCAGGAAGCGGTTCAGAAACTGCTTCAGTCTGGTGTAATTATCCCAGTACCCCCGACACAATGGGGACAGGGGTTTTACTCCAATCTATTTTTGATGCAGAAGCCAAATGGGTCATTCCGACCCATTCTCAATCTCAAAATGTTAAACAAATACATTTGGTTTCCAAGGTTCCACATGGAGACATTATGCTCCATAGTTTTGGCCATGGAACCGGGAGATTACATGGTATCTCTGGATATACAGGATGCTTACCTACATGTGCCTATAGCACAGTCTCATCAGTGTTACCTCCGGTTTGCCATCCTCCAGCAACATTTTCAGTTCCAGGCTTTGCCCTTCGGGCTAGCAACAGCCCCCAGGGTGTTAACCAAAATTATGGTGGTTATGGCAGCTTATCTCCTCAAGCAGGGGATAAGAATATTTCCATACCTTGACAATCTTTTAATCCTGGCACAATCTCAGGAATTACTTTTGAGCCATCTTCAACAGACAATAGTTTGTCTACAAAGACACGGGTGGCTCATAAACTGGGAAAAGTCGTCTGAGTCCGTCACAACGGATGGTTCATTTGGGGGCCATATTGGATTCAGGTCTACAGAGAATTTTGTTACCATGGAAAAAGATATCGAAGGTGCAAGTAATGACTCTGGAGTTGCTACAGTCAGACTATATCAGTCCATGCAGCAATGTGACTGATGAGTCTGATGGTGTCTACCTTCGACATGGTGGAATATGCACAATTCCACTCCAGACCTCTACAGCATCTCATTCTGACCCGATGGAACGGAAGACATCAGACAATAAAAAGACAGATGATTAATATTCCAGTAGACGTAAGAAGGTCTCTAGCTTGGTGGCTACAGACAGACCATCTAAGCAAGGGGAGACCTTTTTTGGGTAACGGATTGGCAAATCCTGACAACAGATGCCAGTCTTCAGGGCTGGGGAGCGGTGTTCGAAAGCCTCTGGTTCCAGGGAAAATGGACCATAAGGGAAAGTCGCCTGCCAATAAATCTGTTGGAAATAAGGGCCATATACATTGCTCTAGTTCAGGCAAAGGACAGTCTGCAAGGAAGACCAGTCCAGATCCGTTCAGACAATGCTACAGCAGTAGCATACCTCAATCATCAGGGAGGAACTCACAGCAAAAGATCGATGGAGGAAGTAACTCACATACTAAGGTGGGCAGAACTCCATCTCCCAGCATTGTCAGCAGTGTTTGTTCCAGGAGTGCTGAACTGGGAAGCGGATTTTCTCAGTCGACAACCATTCAGGAAACCGAATGGGCATTACACCCAGAAGTGTTTCAGACCATAGTAAACAGATGGGGGTTGCCAGAGATAGATCTCATGGCATCCCATCTGAACAACAAAGTTCCGATATACGGATCAAAAACAAAGGATTCCGGAGCAATCCTTGTAGATGCACTGTCAGTGAATTGGGAGTTTTGTCTTGCATATCTGTTTCCTCCAGTCTCCCTGTTACCCAGGGTAGTGAGGAAAATAAAGCAAGCAAAGGGAGCCATAATTGTAATAGCTTGGCCCAGAAGGCATTGGTACACAGATCTGCTAAGGATGTCCGTGGAAGCTCCAATACTGCTCCCTCAACGTCCAGATCTACTAATGCAGGGTCCTTATCACAGTCATCTGGATTGTCTGTCTTTGACGGCGTGGCTGTTGAGACCTCTATCTTAGAAGCAAGAGGATTTTCAAAACAAGTAATTCAAACTATGCTTAGAGCAAGAAAACCTTTTTCAGCTCGTATTTATCATCGAATATGGCAAGCCTATACTCATTGATGTAGCGAAAGAAGTTTGGATCCAAGATCTTTTAAAGTATCCAGGATTTTGGATGGCTTCCTTGAGAGTTCAGGTATCAGCATTAACTTTATGGTTTCAGAAAAAGATTGCTGACTTACAGGATGTGCGTACTTTTTTTCAGGGAGTGATACACATTCAACCACCTTTTGTTCCTCCTGCAATTCCCTGGGATTTGAATCTGGTTCTTAAAATCCTTCAGGGACCTCCGTTTGAACCTCTTAAGAGAGCAGATCTTAAATGGTTGACGGCTAAAGTTCTCTTTCTACTGACAATGGCATCAGCTAGAAGAGTGTCAGATTTAGGAGCACTATTGTGTAAGTCTCCTTTTCTGATTTTTTTTCCAGATAAAGCAGTTCTCAGAACTAGATCTGGTTATCTTCCGAAGGTGGTCTCAAAATTGAACCTTAACGAAGAGATTGTAGTCCCGGCTTTTCAGGTATCGGGACTTTCTGCGGGAGAAGCGTCGCTGGACGTGGTCCGTGCGTTAAGAATCTACGTGGATCGTACTAGTGCCATTAGAAAGACAGATTCTCTCTTCATTCTCTACGGATTTCACAGAAGAGGATGGCCTGCTAGTAAACAGACGCTGGCAAGATGGCTCCGAATGGTAATTTCAGAAGCTTATTCTCGTGCTGATCTCCCTGTTCCGGCTAATGTCTCTGCACACTACACATAAGGTAGGTCCTTCTTGGGCGGCACAACATGGGGCTTCAGCAGAACAGATTTGTAAGGCAACCACATGGTCTTCCATTAACACTTTCATTAGACATTACGCATTGGATACTTTTGCCTCTCATGACGCTAAATTCGGACGAAAGGTTCTCCTGTCTAATCAGGAGCGTACCCACCACTAAAAATGGCTTTGGGAATCTCAATGTTATCCTATGCATAACCTGTGGACCCAGCCGGAGAAGTAGACGTTATGGTAAGAACTTACCGTTGATAACGTGATTTCTCCTATGTCCACAGGAATCCCACCCTGACGCACCTGATTTGAGGATCTTTACAATCACTAAACCTCTTCCCTCTTGTATGGAAGGGTGTGCATGTGTGTTCTTATCGCCTGAACAGGGTTCTACATGATGTTCCTGCCTAAATTGCTGTGGAAACAACTTATTTGACTGAGTCAGTGGGCGGGATTATATGCAAGAGCCCCAATGCATCCTGGGAGGCCAGAAAGCTTGTGACTGTTTGGTGCCATTTCCGCTGTCGCTTCGGCATATCCCAATGTTATCCTGTGGATACCTGTGGACATAGGAGAAATCACTTTATCAACGGTAAGTTCTTAGCATAACGTCTATTTTGTTTGGTGCGGCAGGAGCCATAAGTTTTCTTATTTTATTTTTATAGTATTACTAATTTTTTTGAGTGATCTTTCTAAAAAAGCATCTTATACGCACCATAGAGTCGCTCCAACAACTCCCCGCCGGATGGCGACAACGCTTACCCACGTGTACAAGTGAGGCAGGCACAGGTTCTGGTAAACCTTCATGGGCTACTTTGCACAGACATTATCCAATGTAGCTATTCCCTATTAACTTATACATGCAAAATTCATTCTGAGGTTTATACACCTAGGGAATTGTCAGCCTCTCAAAACAGCAGGCTGAAAGGCTGGTGGTAAGTAAATCACATAGACATGATACAACATCTTCACAGTCTACACATGTTTTAGATGAGGATTCGTTGGAGGATGAGGACTCATTGCACTTCGGAAGGTCTGGACATACCTGACATACCTGAGCTAATTAGTTCTATGTAAGCCATTCCATCTTTAGAAAAGGCAGCGGAGCCTGTGTTAAAAACTATAAAAACTAAGACAACTGTGTTTAAACATCCCAAAACAGCTGATGGAAATTTTGGGTTACGCCCAGTAGGAAGTTAGAATTCCAAGAAATGGAATTCCAATTATCCTCGTCCAGTTGGGGACTGTTTAAAAAAAAAAAAAAAAAAGAGGTGGCTTCCAAAGTAGATTCGCAGGTCTTAGATTGGTCCGAAAATCTACATTACTTTTGTTTTCAACATCAATAAAAGATGTCACGGGGGTGTGGTCTGACTGGAAAAGCAGCAGAAAGCAGGATAAAGGAGCACCTGCTTATATAGGTCCTTTCTGCCTTTTACAGCTGTCATACGGGTTCTTCCAGGCCCTTTCTTGCCCCTCTGTGTGTTTTGACACCCCGGTGTGTAGGTTGCGGCCTACACCCGGATCCGAAGCTGCGGACTGAAGTTGTGCAGTGATCCCACCACAGACTGGACCTCAGCGAGGTAGCGCTGCTACTCACCATGGGTTGTGCGCCCTGTCCACTCTTGTGCCTAGCCGTGCTGTTGGAGCCGCGGGGAGAGGCTGACTGGGGATCAGCGGTGACCGCGGCGGGAAACACTGAGCGGAGCTGCTCTCCTGGCATCTGATGCGGCGCATACTACGGGGATTGGTGGCCGCAGCAGGGACGCGTCAGGTTAGTCAGCTCACCCGCCTGCAGCCTGCTTTCTCCTACTGTCCGGCCGTTGAAGCCCTGAGTCGTGGCAGCGGGGAATACATGGAGCGCTTGCCTGTCATCACTCCAGCAGTGTCCGGGCATCTCCCCCTCTCCTCCTAACCCATGGTGCTATGGGGGAATCTGGCGGAGCTGTGAATTATAGAGGACATACACGTGGGGTTCCTACGCAGCCAGATACTCTACCCTGTGCCACTGTATCCTAGTACCCCCTCCTCTCCTGCCTTATTACTGACCTGGTTCACCCACCCAGTTTTTTTTTATTTGGACTTCCCTGCCAGAAGTGGTCATCTTGAAAACTGGCAATATAACCACATGCCCTCCTGAAAACAACCGCTTCTCTGGGAGCTACAGACACTGCCAGCCCATGATCAGTGCCCTTCACTACAGTCTCTGTGATTTCCGGCAGGGACTTCTGCCGCTGCGGCAATACCTGGGCAGTAAGTGGTCACCTGAGCTGCTTTTATTATTATTATTGCCTGGCCCCCACTCCTGCTCTGTCGACTCCCTCTGGTGGCAGACTGTGCTGACTACATCCTCCGTACTGTTTGCTGCTGGGGGTTTTTTTCCTCCTGCTCCGCTCAATCACCGTAAGATCCAATTAGAGCTCTTGGGGCATCAGTATAGCTACGGCGTAACAGTCCATGTGTCCAGGACAGTAGCAGGCTCCAGTTGCCGGCTCCTATAAATTACTTTACCGCTCAAGGATGGCATCTTCTTGCTATTACCCATAAACAACTGACCTCACAATGTTTCTGTAACCGATGGCCACTGGGGTCTATGCTCACTGATGTCTCCCTATTTCCACACTTCAATACTTCTGCTATGTCGCTACTGGCCTCCTGATCTTGTTCTCTTATCTCCGTAATGTTATGCTGAAGAATGGGCAGAACTGGAAAATCATCTCATAAGAAAGCTAAACCTCGTCCTCAACAGGAATCCTCTCAAACTGACTTGAAACCTTTTCTTCTTCCTAATCAACTAACATTGAGCCCCAGTCCTGATCATTCAGAATCTTCTCCCATCCCGTCTTCTCCTCCAAGTCCTCCCATGATGGCTTAAATCCATTGTTTAAACTGGTTGTTTAAACCGATGGCAAGCCAGGTGGGATCTCTTCTTCTCTCGGTTCTCCTTTAAACTCTTTAACCGCCCAGGAACCTTATATCAAAGAGCAGATGAACTTTCTCGTTCTTTTCAAACGGATGATTAACTCAACTCCTCTGAGAAACCGTTTATTCTGAATCCAGCTTCATTTGCTTCAACTCGTACTGTTCCTCTACCTCTTCCAGGGAGAACTTTTGTAGCACAAAAATTTTGCAGGAAATTGCTTAAGTGGGCTCATTCTTCATTTTTATGGGTCATGCCGGTGGTCTTAAGACTCTCAAGTTCATTCAGCGATTCTACCGGTGGCCTCATCTTAAAACGGATGTCTTTGAATTTGTAGCAGCCTGTTCGAAGTGTGTTCAACATAAAAGTCCACAAGCATCTCACTCAGGTCTTCTTCATCCACTTCCAACACCTCAAAAGCCTTGGACTCACATCTCTATGGATTTCATAACCGATTTGCCAGTCTCCACAGGAAATAACACCATTTGGGTCATTGTGGAATGGTTTTCGAAAATGGCTCACTTCATACCCCTCACCAGTCTTCCCTCTGCTCCTCAGCTATCCCTCCTCAGCTATCCAAATAGTTTTTCTCATAGATTTTTCATTTGCATGGCCTTCCACAGGAAATAGTTTCTGATCAGGGTCCTCAATTCGTCGCCAAGCTCTGGAAAGCTCTCAGCTCTGTCCTAGGAATCAAGTTGAACTTCTCTTCAGCCTACCATCCCCAGACTGACAGACAGACTGAAAGAGTCGACCAAGATCTGGAAACTTTCTTACGGATGTTCATGTCCCCTGCTCAGGAAGACTGGATAGATTACCTCCCATTTGCTGAGTTTGCATACTATAACCTATATCATGCTTCTACCAATTCCACTCCTTTCTTCATTAACTATAGTTTTCATCCATGAGTTCCTTCCTTCTAATCTCTAACATCTCTTGAGGTTCCTGCTGGTGAATCCACTCTTCATCAGTTCACTAAGATTTGGAGACAAATTCATAAGGCGCTACTAAAGACTTCCCAGAAATAAAATACCTGCGCTGATCGGAAACGTAGGGCTGTTCCTAGTCTCAAAGTAGGAGATCGTGTTTGGATATCCACCAGAAACCTCAGACTCAAAGTTCCTACAAAAAGTTTGCTCCAAGATTCATCGGTCCGTATCCTATTAAGAGTGTTGAATCCTGTTTCTTACAATTAAGCAATTAAGGTGAAACTGCCTTCCTATTTGAAAATTCCCAATGCCTTTCACATTTCTCTGCTAAAGTCTCCTATACTAAATCATTTTCGGGCAGCTTTCCCTTAACCTCCTAAGGTTCAAGCTGCTCAAAATGAGGAATTCGAGGTTCATAAGTTTCTTGACTTCCGCAAGAGTTAGGGTCATCTCCAGTGTCTCATAGATTGGAGGGGATATGGTCCGGAGGAAAGATATTGGGTGGCTGCAGAGGATGGTCATGCTCCAAGACTGAGTTGTGCCTTTCATGCCAAGAATCCCACTAAGCAGCGTGGGTGTTCGGAGACCACCCTAAAAAGGGGGGTACTGTGAGCATCTGTAGTCTTACCACCGGTTCTGGTCCCTGCGGCCTTCCTCTTAGCTGGCTGGTGTCGCTGCAATGGATAGGAACTACAGCAGCAAGGTCCTCCGGTGTGGCTGCCGGGTGTCTGGTGTCCAGGGTCCGGGTCCTGGGGTGCGGAGCATGGCAGCCGGAGGTGTCTGTTTCCAAGTGTCCTGTTGCTGGAGTGCAGCGTCTGGGAGGCTGAGGCCAGAGGTAGTGGCTGTGTGCTGGTTCCACATGTGTCCTCTGTGCAGGGAGCCATCATGTTGGAGACCAATCCAAGACAATAGGTATCCTATTTCACGTCCAGCCAATCCGGTACAGGCTTCACTTATAAAAAGGGGTTGATGCTTAGCTATGTTGCCTGTGCTTCAAGTTACTTGCTGCTGTAAGGTGCCCTGAACTCTGTGCTCCCAGGTTAACCCCTGGTATCCTAGTTCTGTTGTTTCCACCTAGTGGTCAGTTCTGTTATTGCAGTCCTTTGCTCCCAGTCCACCTGCTCTTATGATTTAACCACTGGGCCCTCTATCTGGTAGAGGGTCTCCATTTGCTGATGGTGCTCACAGTGATCCTCTCTTCAGCATTGTTTAAAAATCACAAGTAATCTCCATTCCATGTTCTTCAGCATTGTTTACAAATCACAAGTCACTTCTTCATTCAGTATTCTTCAGCATTGTTTTCAAGTCATGAACCTTTCGTCTTTCATAATTCACTCAGACTCCTCTCCTAGTCGTTGTGTATGATTGAGGTCTCAAAACTGAATTCCTCTTTCTTCAGTGTATCATTCTCGGTCATTGACCTCATTGCCTACAGCTTCAATCCATGAGTAAGAACTACATTCAGCCACCTTGTTTCCTTCCTTTGCCGATAGCTGCTCCCTCAGTCAATTATCAGTCGTCAGATCCCCAACTCAAGCCAAGTGTGACATGGAAGAAGGGGAATTCCTGGTTTCTCTGGATATTAAGGATGCGTATCTTCACAACCCAATATGGCCACCTCTTCAGGCTTACCTCAGGTTTGCACTGCAGGACAGTCACTACCAGGTCCAGGCCTTGCCTTTCGGTCTCTCAACGGCATTGAGGGTGTTATCAGGGGTGATGGCAGAGATGTTGCTACAACTCCGCAAGCAGGACGTGAACATCGTTCTATACTTGGATGATCTCCTCATAATGGCTATATTCAGAGCACCGTTGATGGAAAAGATCAGCCTTCCAACACTCACGGATCATGGGTGGATTCTCAATCTGCAGAAATCCCACCTAGAACCTACGCAGAGGCTTCAGTTCCTGGTAATGATAGTGGACACGGTGTCTCAGAAGGTGTTCCTTCCTATGGACAAGGCAAAGATAATTCAGATGATGGTACGTTCCATTTTGAAGCTGGACAAAATCTCAGTACATCTTTGCATACGCTTACTGGGAAAGATTATGGCCTCCTACGATGAAATTCGGTACAGAAGATTTCATGCATAACCATTCTAGCTGGATCTGCTGAACAAATGGTCTGGATCACATCTGCACATGCGCCAGATGATATGCCTTTCACCAAATGCCAGGATTTCCCTCTTATTGTGGTTGCTGATCTTCCTCCTGGAGGGTCGACACTTCGGAATTCAGAATTGGATTCTGTTGACAATGGATGCAAGCCTCCATGGTTGGGGTGCAGTGACCCTAAGGGCTCAGTTCCAATGAAGGTGGTCTGATCAAGAGGCTTCCCTTCCGATAAAAGTTTTAGAACTCAGGGCGATTTACAATGCCCTCCTGCTGACCTCTTTATATCCTTCAGTATCAAGCCATACAGGTATGGTCGGAAAATGCACTAACTTTGGCGTACATAAACCAACAAGGAGGTCCAAACAGCAGAGCTGCAATGAGGGAGGTGTCACAGATACTCCTCTGGGTGGAGCGGAATCCCAAGGCCATTTCTGCCATATTAATTCTGGGAGTAGACAATTGGTGAGCAGACTTCCTCAGTAGACACTATCTGCACCTGGGGGAATGGGGCCTCTACCCGCAAGTGTTTCAGCAGATATTTCATCGGTGGGGCTACCCGCAAATCGACTTGTTGGTTTCTCAGCTCACCAAGAAGCTTCTGCATTACTGTTCTGGGATCCACATTTTGCAGCAGTGGACACTCTGGTGACACCGTGGATTTACTAGTTGGTGTACTTGTTCCCTCCAGTTCCTCTAATTCCAAGAGTTCTCAAAGGACTTAAAGGGACAGGGTTCAGGCAATTCTGATTGCCCCAGACTGGCCCCGCAGGGCCTGGTATGTATACATTCTAGCCTTATTACTCGTAGGCCCCTGGCCTCTGCCAATTCAGGATGATAGTCTTACGCAAGAGCCGTTCGTCTATCCAGACTTACCACGGCTACGTTTGATGCAATGGAAGTATATTGTGAGGATTTTCGCCAGGAAAGAGATTCCGAGGCAAGGTTATCTCGACTATGCTCCAAGCCGGCCAGATGGTCGCATCGAAACATTACCATCACATATGGAAGAAATGTCTCTCTTGGTGTGAGGGTCAACAGTATTCTGCTGTGGATTTTCATCTGAGACATTTCTTGCACTTCCTGCAGGCTGTTGTGGATGTGGGCCTACGTTTAGGCTCCATAAAAGTTCAATTTTCAGCATTGTCTTTTTCTTCCTGGAAACAATTGGCTGTTCTCCCAGTGGTCCAGATGTTCTTGACAGGTGTTCTTCATATTCGACCACCCTTTGTGCCTCCCACAGTGCCGTGAGTTCTCAATTTGGTTCTGGCCTTTCTCCAGTCAGTTTGCTTGAACCTTTCCACAAGGTGGACATGGAGTATTTGACATGGCAGGCTATCATGTTGTTGGCCTTGGCCTCAGTGAGGATTGTTTTGGAATTAGGGGCCTTATCATGTAAGAGTCCTTATCTGGTGTTTCATGAGGATAGAGTGGTGCTTAAAACTCGCTAGACATTCTTGCCTAAGGTGGTGTCGGCATTTCATATCAATTGGCCGATGGTGGTTCTGGTTGTCACTGACACGTCTGTTACACCAATGTCCTTAGACGTGTTTCGGGCTTTGGAGATTTATGTCAGCTCTTTTCAGAAAATCAGACTCGCTTTTTGTTCTCTATGATGCCTCAAAGATTGGTTGTCCTGCTTCAAAGCAGTCTATTGTGTGTTGGATCAGGCTTACGATCCAACAGGCTCACTCTTCGGTGGCTTTGCCGCTGCCGAGGTCTGTTCAGGCCCACTCCACACGGTCAGTGGGTTCTTCTTAGGTGGCTGCCCGGTGGTGTCTCGGCTTTGCAGTTATGCTGGACAGCTACTTGGTTGGGTTCGAACATGCTGTAAAGTTTTAAAGGTTTAATACCTTTGCTATTGAGCACCTTCAGTTTGGTCAATCAATTTTGATGGGGTCTCAGCACTCTCCCACCCGGTTTGGAGTTTTGGAACTTCCCCATGGTACGAAGACCATCCCAGTATCCTATTGGACATTAGTGAAAATAGGATTTTAATACCTACCAGTAAATCCTTTTCTCAAAGTCCATAGGGGATACTGGGCGCCCGCTTCTGTGCTTTGATATTTTACAGCAAGAGTTGTTCTTGTGTGTTGTAGTTTGGGTCTGCTTTTGCTGTCCCTATTTTCAAGTTGTGGTTAGTGTTGCTATCCTCTTGTTATGTTATGTGCTGGTTCGTTCTCACCACTTTCTTGTCTCTCTTCCTCCTTTCAAAGTATGTCCGTGTCCTCGGGTAAAGTTTTGCTAGACTGAGTCTACAGGAGGGGCATAGTGGGGAGGAGCCAGTACACGCTGAAGTTTTAAAGTGCCAGGCTCCAGTGGACCCCATCTATACCCCATGGTACTAAGACAATCCCAGTATCCCCTACGGACTACGAGAAAAGGATTTACTGTTAGGTATTAAAATACTTTTTTTTCAGAATAGCAGGGCCATCCTCGGTTGAAGGTATTGCTGCGAAGACGCTGTGTCCCATTACAATAACCTTAGTAGGAAATACCCATTTGTATTGTACATTTCCTTGGGTGGAATAGACGCCTTTTGGCCAGCGTCACTGGAGAAATATCTGGAAATATCTGCAAATTATCCAGGCACTCAGCTGTGGATGAGGAAGGCAAAGCAGCCTGTAGAATGAGTTCTTTAATATGAAAAAAGTGGACCCTTGTCAGTGTCCCTCTGTGCTTGGATAGGGGTCTGTTTGGAATTTAGGAGTCTATGGATCCTATCAATAAGAAGGTCAGCGGCAGAAGTCTTTGGTAAAAGTTTCTGAAAAGAGGACCGTGGCATTATCATAAAGCTCAGCTTCATAATATGAAAAAAGTGGACCCTTGTCAGAGTCCATCAGTGCTTGGATAGGGGCCTGTTTGGACTTTGGGAATCTATGGATCCTATCTATGGATCCTATCAATAAGAAGGTCAGCGGCAGAAGCCTTTGGTAAAAGTTTGTAACTCAATCTGGAACGCCCATTATTCTGATATTATTTCTCCAAGACCTGTCTTCTAAATCAATGACTTTATCACGAATAGAGACCATGGCCAGTATTTACTAAAAATCCGAGTTTGTCCGATTTGTGTTTGTTCCCAATCCGGGAATTCACTAAGCACAAATCTCGGCAGTGTTTGGACTATTCGTAATGGTTTGAATGACAACGTTCAGAAATACGAATGAATAGACCATCGGTCAAACGTGGCTGTTATTTCATAGAATACGGGAATTCACTATTCATTCGTATTTGGGTGTTAGTCTCTGAGGGCTCAAGTGCGTGTCTATTTTTTTCCAAATCATTAAAAAAAAGCAGCAAAAAAATAGACCTGCTTTTTCCAGTCAAATATGGGAAAGGGTGTGTTTAGTGTAAAAACAGAAAAAAAATTGCGTAGGGTCCCCCTCTTAAGCATAACCAGCCTCGGGCTCTTTGAGCCGGTCCTGGTTGACAACATATGTGGAAAAAAATGACAGGAGGGCTGATAGCCAAGTGTAAAATAAAAGAATATTGTTTTTTGCACAAGAACTACAAGTCCCTGCAAGCCTCCCCCGCAAGCTGGTACTTGGAGAACCACAAGTACCAGCATGCGGGGGTTAAACGGGCCCGCTAGTACCTATAGTTCTTCTGCAAAAAAAATACCCAAATAAAAACAGGACACACACACCTTGAAAGTACAACTTTATTACATACATTCCGACACAAACATACTTACCTATGTTCACATGCCGACTCGGCCCATGTCTCGATGGAGATTCCAGGGTACCTGAAAATAAAATTATACTCCCCTAAATCCTGTGTGTCGTGTCCTTTTGTAATAATCCAGGTACTTGGCAAAACAAAAAAACGGAAACCCGACCACGCACTGAAAGGGGTCCCATGTTTACACATGGGACCCCTTTCCCCGACTGCCAGGACCCCCCCTGATTCCTGTCAAAGAGGGTCCCTTCAGCCAATCAGGGAGCGCCACGTCGTTGCACTCTCCTGATTGGCTGTGTGCTCCTGTAGTGTCTGTGAGGCAGCACACGGCAGAGAAACAATGTAGTGCCTATGCGCTCCATTGTATCCAATGGTGGGAACTTTGCGGTCAGCGGTGAGGTTACTTTCGGTCAACCGCTGACCGCAAAGTTCCCACATAATATCTCTGCCGTGTACTGCCTCACAGACACTACAGGAGCACACAGCTAATCAGGAGACTGCCACGACACACTGTCAAAGTCGAAAAATATCATAATGCATATGTCTTGTACTAACCCCATGCACATGCCCGCTGCTCGTGCACTCAGTCCGCCGTACGTGCACATATCCGCAATTTGCGTAAGATCGCTCCGGCGCATGATATGAGTATTTACGGCGGAGTTTGTGAGCGTGTAGCTTGTTATTAGAACACAGCATATCTAACCCAAATAGGTTATTTTGTAGATATGGTTCCCCTAGACCATGTCAGCGAGTATTATTAGTTTAAACAGTTCCTGGACAGAGAGATTCACCTTTGCATGATAGGAAGGGTCAGATAAAGGTTGGAAGGTGATGTCTAGTGTCCAGCTGTGGGGTATTTTGAGGGTAACATTCCGGTGTTAGTTAGAGAAAGATCGCTTGCTCCTGTGTATAGTTATGTACAAAAGTAGATTAACTGTAATTACTGTAAATTACATATGCGGCGGGAATCCAGAGGATACCACCCACAAGAGCAGTTGGAAGAGACATCGCCTACCTTTTCAAATCCACCTATGACCTTTGCTGTAATGTGGAGACATATCTCTGTGTCCAATGAACAATGAGATTACAGTGACCATTATATTGTGTATGCATGTTGTGTATAAAAGGACCATTGTTGCCTGGCCGGTCAGAAGACTCTGAACGCTCTCTACCTGATGAGCGGAGGACCGAGTTCGGGTTGCGCTTGCGAATACTCTCACGTACGTACATTCTCTGTAGCCATTATTCTGTTTAGATTTATTTGTTAGTCTGTAGTGTATAACTTGTATTGTTTTACTTTTTTTGGAATCAATCCTCGGAGACCTTAGAACCCTGTGGTTTCAACAACAAACGGTGTTGTGTTTTCACTTTCCTGCCTGGGCTTTAAAGTAGATTAACCTGTTTAAGGTGTATCAGCATTGTTAAGGTGTACGCACTGCGTGTACTTTATACCGCCAGCGCTACTTAAGGTTTAAAGGTATTACATCGTTGCAGTACTTTGCTGCTAAGGTTTAAAGTATAAGCATATCATTACATTGTATCATTAACAAGGTTTAAAGGTTATCAATTGTGTGTGCGCTCGCTGTGTGTACTCCATACACTCAGCGCAGCGTCCGTACGCCAAGTGCGTACCACGTGCAGGACTCTGTACACAAATAGCGTACAAAGTGCGTAGCACATGCACATAGTCTAGCAGCCATAGCGGCTCAACGGTAATAGTGTACAAAGGGGTATAGCTTTGCGGTCTAAGATAATACCGGCATTATCAACACACACACACACACACATAGGAAAATGTCAGACACAGTTTCCCCCAGAGTACCTTCAGAGAGTCACAGAGTATAAGGAGCCAGCCACACAGCTCCCCTGTATGCAGTTATTATGATAAAAGCCTGGCGCTGACTAACCTTAATAGGGAGGACAGCGCTCCCCGTCAGTGTCCTAGTTCCTATGATCTGCAGGGAGAAAATGGCGCTGGTGAGTGCTGAATCCGTTCTGAGAGGAAGCCCCGCCCCTTGTAATGGCGCCCGGCTTCCCGCACTAATTGTTTATACTGGCCTGAGGATTTTAATGCTAACAGGAGCACCCTTAGGAGCTCAGTGTCCTGTCAGCGGAGTAGGGAACCATTAACTCTTCAGGAAGTTGGTTCCTATTCCCAACCCCCCCTAAGTCCCACGAGGCAGGGAGTCTGTTGCCAGCAGCCTTCCTGTAACCTAACTCTAGAAAATAAAAAAACTAAGAAAACTCCTAGGAGCTCCCCTAGCTGTGACCGGCTCCTCCGGGCACATTTTCTAAACTGAGTCTGGTAGGAGGGGCATAGAGGGACGGGCCAGCCCACACTATTAAACTCTTAAAATGCCAGTGGCTCCCAAAGGGCCTGTCTATACCCCAAATGTACCCCAGCATTCTCTAGGAAGTAAGAGAAAGTAGATTATAACCTAGCAGATGATGATGATGATTACAGGGTATTATATGGTGTATTGCATGTAAAATATCCTTGTTCCACACCTACTCTGCTGTAGCAATATACCTTATATAAGGGCGAGTAACACATGTACAGGCTTACCAGCATATGAGCACACACATAAAGGAATGCTACCTTACCAATGCTTCCAGAAGTAACGTTAGGAGACATTTCTCTGATCCATCAGCTCATATAAATGATGTTATTGTTCATCTAGAATCTCCAATTCATACGATATGTTCCCCATCCATTGTTTTACATTGGTGCTGACACAGGACTTGGCGAGTGACTTCATCTCCATTTATACTTCATGGTTAGTTACCAGTACAAGACAGAGATATATCTAAGTCGTATTATAATATTACATTTGTTATTGTGAGTGTTCTCATGAGGGTGGACACAATGATAGTCTGAGACATAATATTATAAAGCCTTCATTAGAAGTTATGTTTTATTATACACACACTTTTATAATTAAGTGTCCCAGAGAGTCGTCTTCTCCTATTGTTGACAAGATTAATATTGTTCCAGAAAATTTCACATTTCCATAATGTATTTTATTTCCAGCAGATGGACACACAAGCAGGAATATCTCAGAAGGACATCTAATGTTATCCCCGGATTGTGACATAAAAGATAATGACAGTAGACAGGATTCTCCAGGAGCTAATCCCATTACCCCAATTATACATCCAGCTCTATCAGCTGATCCCCCTGATCCTGGGGAATGTTCGCCTGATCACTCTGATATTGGTGCATCTGTTACAGCTCTGAGAGTAGATTCAGTGTTTCCCTGTTCTATAGATGCCAAATGTTTTACACAGAACACAAAGCCTATTAACCCACACACAGGTAAGGCAGGTGAGAGGCCACTGATATGTCTGGAGTGTGAGAAGTGTTTTACATACAAATCAGATCTTGTTATACATCAGAGAAGTCACACAGGTGAGAAGGCATTTCCATGTTCTGAGTGTGGGAAATGTTTTGCACGGAAATCACGTTTTGTTAGACATCAGAGAAGTCACACAGGTGAGAAGCCGTTTCCATGTTCTGAGTGTGGGAAATGTTTTGCACAGAAATCAGATCTTGTTAAACATCAGAGAAGTCACACAGGTGAGAAGCCATTTCCATGTTCTGAGTGTGGGAAATGTTTTACACGGAAATCAGATATTGTTATACATCACAGAACTCACACAGGTGAGAGGCCATTTCCATGTTCTGAGTGTGGGAAATGTTTTACACAGAAATCATATCTTGTTATACATCAGCGTACTCACACAGGTGAGAAGCCATTTCCGTGTTCTGAGTGTGGGATATGTTTTGCACACATATCAAATCTTGTTATACATGAGAGAAGTCACACACGTGAGAAGCCATTTTCTTGCTCTGAGTGCAGGAAAAGTTTTACCTGGAAATCCCTACTTGTTATACATCAGAGAAGTCACACAGGTGAAAAGCCTTTTCCATGTTCTGAGTGTGGGAAATGTTTTGCAAACAAATCAGATCTTGTTAAACATCAGAGAAGTCACACAGGTGAGAAGCCATTTCCATGTTCTGAGTGTGGGAAATGTTTTGCACAAAAATCAGATCTTGTTAAACATAACAGAAGTCACACAGGTGAGAAGCCATTTCCATGTTCTGAGTGTGGGAAATGTTTTACACGAAAATCACATCTTGTTGGACATCAGCGAAGTCACACAGGTGAGAGGCCATTTCTATACTCCAAGAAATAAATCATCTCTTTTTGCACACAATAGACATCACTCAGGTGAGGAACCATTTTAATCTTCTGGAGTATACTTATCATTGCCATGCGTTGTTCTTCAAGGTTCTTATCCTATCTCCTATGCTTTTTGCAATATACATGCTACCGCAGGGTGAAATAATCAGCTGTCATGCCCTCATCTACCACTGCTATGCAGATGACCTGTCTCTTGCTCCAGGTACTGAGAACCTAGTACCAATCCTAAATGGTTGTCTAGCTGAGCTCCAGGTGTGGGTGATGCCAGTTGGCTGTGACTCAGTCCTGGTGAAACAGGTCTTTATGGTAGAATCTCACCAACAAAGGGCAGAGCTACAGCTCAGCTTTGCAAACCAACCAGAATTACGCTTGGGGGTTCAGAGTTACAAAATGCTGATCATGGGGGTGATTCCGAGTTGTTTGCTTGCTAGCTGATTGTAGCAGCATTGCACACGCTAGGCCGCCGCCCTCTGCGAGTGTATCTTCGTTTAACAGAATTGTGAACGAAAGATTAGCAGAATAGCGAATAGAAAATTCTTAGCAGTTTCTAAATAGCTCCAGATTTACTCCTACACTGCGATCAGCTCAGGCCGTTTCGTTCCTGGTTTGATGTCACAAACACGCCCTGCGTTCGGCCAGCCACTCCCCCTTTTCTCCAGACACTCCCGCGTTTTATCCTGGCACGCCTGCGTTTTCTGCACACTTCCAGTAAACGATAATTTTTCGGCCAGAAACACCCACTTCCTGTCACTCCCACTCCGATCACTTCAACTATGGAAATTCTTCGTTCTGCCGTGAGTAAATCTACAAAGTTTTGATCTAATATACTTAGCGCTCTGCATACCATGCGCATGCGCATTTTCGCATTAATCGCTCCGTTGTGAAAATCAGCAACGAGCGAACAACACGGAAATTACCCCCCATATGCGAAATCTTGGTGTCCTGGATGGTGTTGTCACACTTAGACATTAGGTATCAGCCACAATCATTTCCTCATCTGAGGAACATAGCCAGACTCCAGCACTTATTTCCCTCAGAAGATCTACCTACCGTCATACATGTACTTGTATCATCATGCATAGACTACTGCAATGTCCTCTACCTGGGTCTCCAAGCAATAGAATTGCACCGGTTGTAGCTTGTACAGAATGCAGCAGCCAGGCTGTTACCTAACCAGCCCGTTCCTGTCACATAACACCCATTCTCTGCTCCCTTCACCGGCTGCCTGTAAGATGGTGACTCTATTACATAATCTTACTGACTCTCCCAGCCCTACATGACCAGGGTCCATGGTACCAGAAGCAGCTTCTGCCTCCTTACTGCCCTGCTTTCTTACTTCCATCTGCAGATGAAGGACTGTTACCAGCAGTACCAAGAATCCCCAAGCAGTGCTGAGATGTCAGCGGGGAGACAGGGTGGTGGCACTAGTGCTGTAGTAGGGGCTTCCAGAGGCAGTGTCTATGGGTAATATTGTCCCCAAGCAGTGCTGAGGTGTCAGAGGGTAGACGGGGTAGTTGCAGTAGTGGGGGAGGACAGGGTGGGTGGCAGTAGTGTGGGGAGACAGGGCGGGTGGCAGTAGCGGAAAGAGAGGGTGGATGGTCACAGTGCAGTATCAGGGGCTGCTGGAGGCAGTAAAGAGGTGTATGATTCCTGCACAGAACCAGTTGATAATTAGACTTATTGATGATTATGCTTCCTTATTTCTAATTAATCCCTTGTATGTGTTACTGTTATTTGCTGTGTCAGCCTTTATGTGTGTTCTGTGTAATAATCCTGAAAGTAGTGCTGCTACCGATCTCATATCATTTGTAGTAACTTGGAATAGATGAGATATGAGGTGCACTCTGGAAGCTTATAGGGGGTTAATCAGAGATGAACGCAGATGTGACATCACGCAGCCCCCGGAAAATGGTCCCGGCCCACCCGCATTCACCCCTCAGGTATGCGACCACAATGTGTCTCTGCGGCCTCTACACGTGCATTTTGTCACCACCGGCAAACTTCTGCGGGCCACTATTGCGGTTGGGTCTGAATGACACCCATAGTGTTTTGGATCTCCTGATATGCATCTGTTTTACTTACCTGCAATACTATAATGTAACTTGAATTGTTGCTGTGCTTTAAGGATATTTTATCCATGTTGTGCAGAGTAAAGTATTTTTTAAGTTTAAAATATGTGTATTAAAGACATGAAATAAAGTTGTTTAAAAACAAAAGATTTCCATTGAGTCTTTTTATGTGTCTGTGTATTATCTTATTCCCAGATAATTGTCGCTATGGTGACAGAAACAATTTCCTGTTAATGTGTCACTTGTATTGTTACTTTTGTGTCCAGCGAGTGGGCTCGGAAATATTATCCTTTTCCTCGCAGCCCCAGTTGCTGGAGAAAATAAAGGAGGAGCTGTTGGCGGGTCACGTTCCGCTTGAGCTGACAATTTTCTCACCAGCAGGTCTTTCAACCTCTGCAGACTTGTGTCCGGAAAGAGAGATACAACGTAGGCTTTAAACCTAGGATCGAGCACAGTGACCAAAATGTAGTGCTCTGATTTCAACAGATTGACCACCCTTGAATCACAGCAAAGCGAATGAGGGGCTCCATCCACAAGTATTTCCAGGGAAGACGTTAAGTCTGAGGGACTATGCACAGGCCCAAATGATAATTGTTTTATGATCCTTCTATGTATGAACCAACCGATAGAGGGAATAATCCGAAAGTGTTAATACCAAAGATTAGCTAATCTGGTTGGAGGTGCGCCATTAAGCAAATTGCAATGACTGGTTAGGTGGTTTAGAAAAAACACTAGTGGGTTTATATCTAAAGAAGCCTTAATGTGTGGTGCACTCCTTTTTCTTTATGTTTAATGAATAAATGAAAACATAACTTTAATTATTTTTATTTAAGATAGATTTTTCAGTAGGCATGACATAAGGCAATTGATTGTCAGCCTGGAATGACAAAAAATTAATGAAAGATATCAAATAATTTATATACCAGCACTACCTATGTATGGGTATATGGGTAGAGCAATAACTGATATAAGCAAGTGAAATATAAAAGGGATTTAAACACAGGTTTTATTTATCAAATTTATGAGATCCTTTCACGACGGGGTTGTGATCTCAGAAAAAAACCTGTTTTAAAGCTGCTCCCTGCAGAGCGTTACTACTGCATACAACCTAAGTGCTCCCTGCAGAGCGTTACTACTGCATACATCCTAAGTGATCCCTGCAGAGCGTTACTACTGCATAAAACCTAAGTGCTCCCTACAGAGCGTTACTACTGCATACAACCTAAGTGCTCTCTGCAGAGCGTTACTACTGCATACAACCTAAGTGCTCCCTGCAGAGTGTCACTACTGCATACAACCTAAGTGCTCCCTGCAGAGCGTTACTACTTCATACAACCTAAGTGCTCCCTGCAGAGCATTACTAATGCATGCAACCGAAGTGCTCCCTGCAGAGCGTTACTACTGCATACTACCTAAGTGCTCCCTGCAGAGCGTTACTACTACATACTACCTAAGTGCTCCCTGCAGAGCGTTACCACTGCATACTACCTAAGTGCTCCCTGCAGAGCGTTACTACTGCATACAACCTAAGTGCTCCCTGCAGAGCGTTACTACTGCATACAACTTGAGGGCTCGTTACTACTGCATACTACCTAAGTGCTCCCTGCAGAGCGTTACTACTGCATACAACCTAAGTGCTCCCTGCAGAGTGTTACTACTGCATACAACCTAAGTGCTCCCTGCAGAGCGTTACTACTGCATACAACTTAAGGGCTCGTTACTACTGCATACTACCTAAGTGCTCCTTGCAGAGCGTTACTACTGCATACAACCTAAGTGCTCCCTGCAGAGCGTTACTACAACATACACCCTAAGTGCTCCCTGCAGAGCGTTACTACTGCATACAACCTAAGTGCTCTCTGCAGAGCGTTACTACTGCTTACAATCTAAGTGCTTCCTGCAGAGCGTTACTACTGCATACAACCTAAGTGCTCCCTGCAGAGCATTACTACTGCATACAACCTAAGTCCTCCCTGCAGAGCGTTACTACTGCATACAACCTAAGTGCTCCCTGCAGAGTGTTACTACTCCGTGCAACCTAAGTGCTCCCTGCAGAGCGTTACTACTGCATAGAACCTAAGTGCTCCCTGCAGAGCGTTACCACTGCATACAACCTAAGTGCTCCCTGCAGAGCGTTACCACTGCATACAACCTAAGTGCTCCCTGCAGAGTGTTACCACTGCATACAACCTAAGTGCTCCCTGCAGAGCGTTACTACTGCATACAACCTAAGTACTCCTTGCAGAGCGTTACTACTGCATACAACCTAAGTGGCCTTTTCTGGTAACCACTATGTCTTACAATGACCAGTACAAGACACCTTACGCCCTTCAAGGTTTGTCACCAACCAATGCCTGTCGGTGACCTTTCCAGTTTCGGAGGAGCTGGATGCGCTCATAACGGCGGCTTGAAACATCCGGATGCAAAATTTCAGGTATCAGGAAAAATGTCTTCCTATCATTTTCCCGCAGATAACAGGAAGCGTTATGAGACCTCTCCGATTGTAGATCCTTCGGTGTCTCGTCTAAGAAGACGGTTCTGCCGGTTCCTGGAGCGACTTCGCTGAAGGAAGTGTTGGATAGGAAGTTGGAATCCACCTTGAAGACTATTTACTCGGCGGCGGGGGTATTACATCGCCCGGCGCAGGTAGGTTGTTGGGTCAACAAGGCAATGGAAGCTTGGGCAGAAAAATTGTCCTCTGGACTTCGTGATGATTTGCCAGTGGATCAACTTATTCTGTTGGCAGAACACATTCGCGAATCAGCCCTTTATCTTTGCGAGGCTTCCAAGGACATCTGTATTCTCGGAGCTAGGATTTCCGCTTTAGCAATTTCGGTCCGCAGAGCTCTCTGGCTGCGGCAATGGCAGGTGGATACAGAGTCCAAAAGGGCAGCAGATGCATTGCCCTTTACAGGAGAGGTCCTGTTCGGTAAGGATCTGGATGCCTGGATTTCTCAAGTCAACTTATCTTCCTTCTGCTGCTCGAGCCTCTCACGGGCCCTATAGGGGTCCCTCCTTTCAATCCTTTCGTGCCCCTTCTAGGTTTCGAGGGCAGGGGAGGAGCTTCCGTCGCCATGGCCATAGAGGTAGAGGCAGAGGTTCCACAGCCTCAACCCAGTCAGAGGTTAAGTCCTCCACCGCTACCACCGCATGACGGGCTTCCATCCCACCTGGGAGACCACAGGGTGGGAGCTCATCTGTGGGATTTCAGGGAGGCCTGGGTACAATCCTGTGCAGATGCTTGGATCAGGGATCTCATCATTTGCGGTTACAAGCTCGATTTTCAAGCCCGACCGCCTCAGCGTTTCTTCACCATGGGTTTACCAGTTTCTGATGACAGAAGAGTTGCCTTGCAGGCAACAGTCCAGAAGCTTCTATCCGCAAAGGTACTGATCCATGTTCCTTCTCATCATCGGAAATAGGGCTATCACTCAAGCCAATCCTGAACTTGAAGGATCTCAATCCATGTTTGAGGATATTCAAGTTCAAGATGGAGTCCCTCCAGTCTGTTATTGCGGGGTTGGTGTGAAACGAGTTTCTGGCATCCTTAGATATCAAGGATGCATACTTACATGTTCCCATTTGGCCTCCTCATCAGGCTTTTCTCCGGTTCGCGATACAGGATGCTCATTTCCAGTTCCAGGCCCTTCCATTCGGTCTCTCTTCTGCTCCCAGAGTATTCACAAAGGTCATGGCGGTCATAATGGCACTACTTCGGAAGCAGGGTGTGATGATTGTCCCCTATCTGGACGATCTACCTATAAAGGCACGCTCTACAGGCCTGTTACTTCAGAATAGCCGGATAACTGATGAAGAAAAATCAGGAATGAGGTAATAAGGATGTGAGTCACTTGTTGTTATAAGTTATACGTTTGGCAAAATCACATTTATGAAAGACGCTGCTACGCTGTCTATTGGAGACTCTTTTTGTGGCCACAAAAGAGCAGCCCGGGCTTTAAATTGGGAGAAATAAGATAGAGTTGTTGAAAAACGGGAAGTGACTTGTCAAATTGTAATGATGGTACCGCAGTGAATTGTATGCTTAGCATTTATGGGCGACCGTGCGTCCAGTTTATTTCAAAGTGGAGTGACATCACACAGAATGAGGCAATACCATTTCCTATTACGGGAAGATTTGTGGAAAAAAGAAATGTGTAACTGGACTGCAGATAATGTTAAGACTAACCTCTGTATTAACACATGTACTGACATTGCAAACTCACATAACAATCCTCCACCATACAATAATATCACATCATTACCAGCATCACTATACCCTGTGAAAGAATTACAGTCACTACAAAATGCACCTAATGATATTTCAACTATTGAGGATGACACAACTCTTATCCAGTTTGCTGTTTCTCAAAATACACTTTCTCACGTTCCAGAGGCGTCTCATATTCCACAGCCACCAGCTTCTGGCACTTCTCCAGCAGCACAGGGCGCGCTGAGCTCAGCCCCCCCTCCACTCACTGGCAGCACGCAGCAACCACACAGTTCACCCACTACATATAGCTATGCCCACGCAAGCCCACAACAAGAACAGCATAGGAAATCAACACAGGATGTAGACACATTACATGACAATATCCAGCAACTGGCATCTATAATATCAAGTGACTCTTCTGTTTCACATCTTTCTGCTTCTTCCCCTGATTTCTATCAGCTTCCAATACCTAAGCTTTCCATTGCTACTCCACCGGTGGCCTCTCCTGTATATATAAGTGGTAATCAGGCATGTCTTAATGTCACCAGTACACCTCAGCAAATTGTACAGTCAATTAGAACACTCAGACAGGGACCAAGGTTTAATTACAGAATACTAAATAACACAGGACAGCGGGTATTTCATCGCACAGGGAAACAAGAAGTAATTGACACTGACACTCAAGATCAGCTTGCAGCATACACCATACAGGTACCCACAGATCAGAACTTATGGAAACTAATACTGATACTATAGCATTGAACCCTATGCGTACAATAAAATTACCAGGTAGAGCAGAAGTGAAAGGTGAAAGAGATACCATTGTTAAAACACAAACAAACTATAGCAGCGCTAATAATTAATCAACACATGGGATTGAGTGAAAAGTATATATAGCAATTTAATATAATGGCAATTTCTGCCTAATAAAACAAAGGTGCACAGTTATTATACTGCAGTAGTTAAAAAGCTTGGGTCTCATTTAAGAATGCCTTTGATAAGCAGTCCGTTCCTATTACATGAACTGGATAAGCAGATAAACAATTGTGAAATAAAGACTGACTGCGCAGTCTGACCTTCCAACTTTACCCGTGCCGCTAGAGGTGAAGTCCCTTGGGAATAATTGTGGTATTTGTACATCCAAACGGGTTTCCTCAGTATGATGCGGTGTCCTCTTAATAAAGGCAGTAAGTAGCGGGATGTTGAAGAGTTATTTCTTCCGTGTATCTGCAACAGTGGATGTCCAGTTCTGGTCCGGATATAGGCAATGAAATGGCAGATGATGACTGAAGGGAATTTAACCCTATTTGTGCCTCCTCGATTTAACCATCTCTGGTACCAGTGAAAGCAGTTCTTAACCCCATACAGACAGCACACGAGTCAGTGGTTAAGAATTACTCTGCTTTATTATAAGGAACAAAGGTTTATAAAGGCAACGTACATGGGTGTAACTGACATGTTGTTACACTCTTATTGGCTCGTTAGTAGTTACCAGGCAGAATAGAAAAAGCTTGTGCATCAGGCGGTTTTCAATATATGGGTTTTCTACAAAGTCTTAAACCTCTAGTAGAGTTATTAATCACAAACAGAAATAGAGATAACAGTTTTGGCCTGGAATGCAACCCTCCCCTGAGAGGGAGTCACAGACAGGCCTTGAATTGTATGAACAGATAAAGGTACCCTGTACAAAGTGGTACGTATATCTATTCAAACCCATAACAGTTCATATAACATATTTAACCCTTCTATCCCCTCTTAGAATCATATATTTATATAACATGATTCTTTTCATAGAGCTTTTTATTTCTATATTCAGTTTGGTATTGCTTATAGGCTGCAGTGGAGTTAGGAGGGATTGTAAGGACGGCTTCATACATAAGCGATGTTTTCAATACCTTTTGTGGCGAGTTTTCTGCAGCAGGGTATAATGCAAAAGAAAACAACACAAAAAATTGCTATCACAATCAATATGTAGATTCCTAGTTGAACAAGACCCTGTTTCCAATTTTCAAACCAACCAAAGTATTGGCTCCATGGGTTATCAATACCTGAATTCCTTTTTAGCTCTATGGATAAATCATCTAGTTTTTTTATGGCTAAGGTAACTTTACCATTAGGGCCTGTATTGTCAGGTATATAGGTACAACACCCTTCTACCTTACTAATGTAAACACAAGTACCACCTTTTTTGCTAGTATCATATCAAGGGCCATTTGGTTTTGGAATGTCATCTGGGAAGTGGCTTCTAGTTGCTCAGAAAGACCCTTAAGAGCATCTTTTGTGTCATTTACAAATCTCTGCTGATTATAGTAGATACAATTAATCCATGCAACATTTTTATTAGCAGTTATTATAGGGATTAAGGATTCAAATCTTGCAGCTACTTCATCTCTAGCTTTGAATTTGTCTGGCACCCCTCTTGGGACCCCTATTGCATCAATATATACATGTGGATCAAAAACTACCTCCTGGGAGTTCCCTCTTCCTTCTATTGGGGGAAACAACAGGAGGGGATATTTGTTCATCATCTGGAAGAATGTGGAGGGGCATAATTATTTTGGCAAAGGCGCATTTCCCTTTCCATGCAGTGTCTAATTTAGTTCTTAGCTTCATATCTCCACAGATGTAATAAATGTCACCTAAAGGCTTAGTTTGATTAACTAAGACGGTAGTTCTTTTTTCTGTACAGTACCCTGGAGGAAAGATTTTTAAATCCTTCCCTGAGGTAGTGTTTGATATATAGCAGGTGTAATTACCTGGGTATATGGTTATTGTGTTACCAGGGTTGGGGTTTTTTGAGAGTAAGGGGTATTCCTTTTTCCATGTTTCACAATCACTGTCATTGGTTTTTGTATCATTGTAGAGACTAAAAAGAAAACAGCTTTCTTGAGATAGTGGGATATTTAAAGGGACCGTGCCTAAATGAGGTCTAGATTTACCACATACATAACAATTGCTCACATTATGCTTCTTTATATTATATCTCATCCATTCCAACCCAAAAATTAATATCAGAAAATCCAGTCTCAATGGCCATAGTGTCTTCAAATGTGGGGCTATCTATGGCTATTATATCCTTGAATGTAGTTATGTGAGGCATGATGGGGTTGGGCCGTGGTTTGTTAGATTTGAGCAGGGCGTACATGTCTTTTAGGTGAAATGTTTGTATTTTGACTATAATGTCCACTTCCCCATCATTAAGGACTTGTTATTTTTATCCTTCTTGCTTAAAGCCTCACTGGGTTTGTGACCCCAATCAATACCAATGTTCCATCCCACGGCTCCCCAATGATCACAGTTCTTTCCCCAATTCTTGCTGGTAACACAAACATAAACAATTTCTGTTCCTATACCTTATCTATTTGCTCTAATTTTCCACATATAGTTTGAAAGAAAATCTTTATATTCTACAGTATATGTGGCCACATGAGTGCTGGATGAATTATACCATAGGGAGGTTTGTCCATTCGTTTGTGTAATATCTACTTCAGTTCTGGATATGGGTGTCTGATAGGCAAGTATAAGTAGGGTAATCAGAGTCCATATTTGAGTAGAATTCTGGGTTTGTTTTGTCAGCAAAAGGGTCCTCTTCTCCATGTTGGAGGTCAGGGCTGTCTGCCCCCGTTAGTACCTCTCTGGAATCTCCCTCACGGTCTGGTCTGGGTACCTTCTTTACTCGGGATGGATGAATCCAGGTGGGCCCCTCTTCGGTAAGGACAGCCGTCCTGGTCACTGCCACAACTTCCGTCTCTGGACCATAGGTGAAATCTCCTGGACCTTTATTCCTCGGGAGCACTTTCACAACGACTTTGTCTCCGACTTGAAAAGGATGTGTCGGTTCCTGTGGATTAAAAGGATTTTTACAAACAACCTTGTGTTCAATTTCATCTAGTTTCGTTATAAGGGACCTAACATATTCTTCCTTTATAAGTTCTAAATCACCTTCCTGTACTATTAATGGTTTCTTAGCCCAAGGTGTAGGGAAGGGCCTACCCATAAGTATTTCAAAGGGTGAATAACCTAGGGTCTTCATTCTGATTTCTGCTAGGATAATGGGAAGGACCTGTTTCCATTTGTGGAAGGTACCTCCTGTGGCCTTCCTAAGTTTGTCCTACCCCATGGTAGTGAACAATGAACAAAGGGGCACTTGTTTGGGGTATACAAGGTTTCCCCTCTTTGCAGATTAATCCTAATTTGGGATTTTTCTGCAATACAGGATATATCCAGTCATCCAAATCCTTGTTGGAGGCTGTGGCCTGTAGTTCCGTGATAAGATATTGATTATTAATGGCAGGGGGGGGGTCATGACAGTCATATGGGACTGGGCAATGGGTTGTAGAGCTGCTTCTTTGGCAGTTCTGTCAGCAAGGGCATTTCCTTCTGATATGTCGTCCTTGCCACCAGTATGGGCCCTACAGTGCAAAATTGCAATGTCAGAGGGCAGTGTGGTGGCATGGAGGAGGTTTGTTTTGGTACATTTGGCAGGCTCTGGTAAGGGCTATGAGCTCTGCAGCCTGTGCCGATTGGTAAGGTATGGGCTTTGCTTCAAGAATGTCATTGGGCAGGCGCACAACGGCATAACCTGCTTGGTATGTGGAGTCATTTGGTCTGCTACAGGAGCCATCAACAAAGACATTATCTGAACCGGGTATTGGCACAGGGGACATGTCTAATCTCGGGGAGGTCTCTGATTCTATTGATGCTGAGCAATCATGGTCGTCAGGTATGTCATCTTGGGGACCCTTTTGTCCTAGGCGTGCATTAAGAATGGGTGCTGGGCCTGATGACGTGTTTGCATATTTGATGATGAGGGATGGGTTGCTTTGTAATAGGACTGCATACCCACTAAGGCGTTGGGCTGACATATGCTGTGTATGCAAGCCGTTAAGTATTGCTACTGCATCATGTGTTGTGTGTAGAATTGTTGTGTGACCTAAGGTGAGTGTAGTTGCCATCTCAGCCACCATTGCACAAGCTGCCAGTGCTCTGAGGCAGGCAGGCAGGCATACCTTGGACCGACACAGGAATACCACAGGGCGCAGTTTGCCTCCATGTAAGTTAGTACCCCCGCCATGGTTTACAGTTGTCCCTTGCATATAAATGAAACGGCAGTACAGTTTGGGAGGCTCAGTGCCGGACTTTTTACCAACATACATTTTAGACTTTCATATGCAGTTAACATTTCTTGTGACCATTGAATCTGTTTAGGTTTGTTATTGAGAGTGGCTTGTCTCAAGATATTGTCATATTAGGAACAATCAGATATCCACTGTCTGCAATAATTAATCATGCCCAGAAAGTTTCCTTCTGAGTAGTTGGGGTGACCAGGCCCAATACAGACTGAATGCGTTGTGGACTGATTTTCCTTTCTCCCTCTGTGAGTACAAAACCCAGATAATCAACATGCTTTTTACACCATTGCATTTTTGCTTTTGACACTTTGTGTCCACATTCACAGAGCCAGTTTAACAGTTTGACTACAGAGAAGCAGATCATCTGCATGCTGTAGCAGGACAGGACCATAGGGGGGGTGCCAGGGAGCCAATGTGGCTTGGAGTACAATGCTATACACAACAGGTGAATAAACATACCTGTGGTAATCTGCACCATGTTAACTGCTTGCCCTCAAAAGAAAAAGCAAAAAGTAACTGTGTCTGGGGGGTCCACTGGTATGCTGAAAAATGCATTTTTTTAAATTAATCACTGAAAAAAAATGCAGCATCTACAGGGATGGCTGAGAGGAGTGAGTTTACATCAGGTACAATTGGTGCAATGGGAACAATTAGCTGATTAATTGCTCTAAGATCTTGCACAAACCTTATAGTCCCATCTACTTTTGCTACAGGGTTAACTGGTGTGCAGTATGGGGATACTACATGTCTAAGAATGCCTTGCTCTAAAAATTGCTGTACCATAGGTCTAAGACCTTCTATTTTTTCTTTTAGGATTCATGGTACTGGTCCCTACACAGGACACTGGTGGTGGCTTCACTGTCCTTCCAGTGACCAGTGAGCTGCATGAAAGTCGGGACACTCTCCTCCGGGCCCCGTCAGCGGGGCTGTCCCTGTCAGTCAATTTGGAACCTTGGGGCGTCTCTGGGAGTATTGTTAGTGTGGGCAGGTTCAGGCAGCAGTGGTTGTTTAAGTATGCTAAGGGTTAAGGACAGTCCCTAGCCCAATGTCCATCCTTGCCGCAATTAAAGCAGGATGTATGTCATCTGCTCGGAGGTGCAGGGGGACCCCTATTCTATGGGATGTCCCGCTGGGGGTGAGGGTTCCTGTACTGACAGATTTCCTCATTTCAAAACAACCTGCTGCTTTTTTTTTTTTTTCATATAAATGTTTTTCAAAATCTTTAAAATTATCAGAAATCCAACTGGAAACACTCTGTTTTACAGTTAATGACACTGTTGGCAACAAGTTGTTTATAAATGTAGAAATTAGTAAGTTGTCGGTATTAACTAGGGTGAGACCTGCCTCCTCTGACCAACACTTTTAAATCACTTCCAGAATTCAGTCACATTCTCACTAGGTTTCTGTTTGCAAGCTACTGCTGCTGCTGGGACAGACGAGGGGAGGGGAGGGGGGTATGCAGTCTCTTTACTCTGGTCTGATCTCATATTATCAACAAGTAACTAACGTGTCTAAACTGAATTAATAACAATCTTTATCATAAAAAAACCAAAACATAGATTGTTCCAAACACAGTATCGTATAATGCGTGTACACCATACTTGCCCACCCACGCAATATATTTCTAAAAGAATTCACAAATAATAGGGAAGGGGAACAAGTCTATGTATGCATTCGGCTGATCTGATCATAAATCATTGGTAACATGTGGGATTACACATTCCTACATAAACTACCAGAGACAGAACAGAGAAGATTGTTATTATTATTTATATGGCGCCACAAGGGTTCCGCAGCGCCCAATTACAGAGTACATAAGCAAATAATCATCTAGGAAAACAGCAACTTACAGTTGGCTACAATATAGGACAAGTACAGGGTAAATAAACATAGCTACATCAGCAGATGACACTGGAATAAGTATCAGGTGGCAGAAAGCTGCTGGATTTGGTGCAGCTGAAGATTATTAAAGTAAGAAAGGATAAGCACATGAGGGAGGAGGGTGAGTACAAAAGATAAGGAATAACAGCACAACTTGTGATACCAAATGTACGTACACTTACTACCCGTACAATTAATATCTCTGCAATCGTGGACAATGTTATTTGTTACAAATCAACTTTCAAATGTACTTAAAATCACTGTAAACAACAATGTCCTCTGACACTCAGCGCCCGTGCACTTACCACCCGTTCACTGAGTGTCCTTAATAGAAAAAATTACAATATAAGTACTTATAAGACAAACATACAAACATTTAGGTGATCAAATCGAGGAGGCGTTGTTATTTGGACTTCTCGTCCATCTTATGGTATCCCAGATACCTTTGCTTTTTAAAGATTTCGTGGACCCCTGGTCCTGGTATCCCTGATACCTGTATATGGCGCCCGGCGCCTTTAAGAAAACAAGTTTCTTTTCTGCCAAGTCCCCGACTTGGATTGTATTTTTGGTCACGTGTTCCCGGAACACGGAATGAGTTCATATCTAGTAGTAATCGCAATCCCTGAACGGAAAAGACAGACAATAAAATTCTCTATCTTACCGGGCAGGGGACGATCACCTAGATCCCGGACCTAGCCCCCAGCCGAAGGGAATTTAACCCTTTTTGTGCCTCCTCGATTTAACCATCTCTGGTACCAGTGAAAGCAGTTCTTAACCCCATACAGACAGCACACGAGTCAGTGGTTAAGAATTACTCTGCTTTATTATAAGGAACAAAGGTTTATAAAGGCAACGTACATGGGTGTAACTGACATGTTGTTACACTCTTATTGGCTCGTTAGTAGTTACCAGGCAGAATAGAAAAAGCTTGTGCATCAGGCGGTTTTCCATATATTGGTTTTCTACAAAGTCTTAAACCTCTAGTAGAGTTATTAATCACAAACAGAAATAGAGATAACAGTTTTGGCCTGGAATGCAACCCTCCCCTGAGAGGGAGTCACAGACAGGCCTTGAATTGTATGAACAGATAAAGGTACCCTGTACAAAGTGGTACGTATATCTATTCAAACCCATAACAGTTCATATAACATATTTAACCCTTCAATGACCCAATAGAGTGGTTCTGACGCGTTTCACTGTACAACCTACAGCTTTTTCAAAGAGCAGAAGTGAAAGGTGAAAGAGATACCATTGTTAGCCTGGCTGTGCCAGCCTCCTCAGTGGAGGTCAGTTACCCATTATCAAAACCTGAGTTGTTAAGTATAAAAGCTGGATTCCCCGACCCAAGAAAGAACTCTAATGCCACTTGTAGGTACCTCTCACAGGAGTATTATGTACATAAGTTTACTTGCAGGGATCTAGAGCAGATATTATATACATGTTTACCGGAAGACTTAGCGCAATTCCTTGCTACAAGCATTGATCTTGCCACAAATGATTTCAGCGACCCAACTAAGGCCAAAATAGATGCACTAAATACTAGACTGCGGGAATTATACCCACCAGTCCCCAAATGGGACGACTTGTTTACAGTCAGACAGGCAGATAATGAAACAGTGGATGAGTATTTTGACAGATTTAAGTTAATGGTGCCCACATTTACTGCAGGTGAAGTGATAGTTAAACCAAATGAGGCTTCCACCATGCTGGTCAAATGTTTTGTTGAAGGTCTAAAACCTGCAGTAATGACAGCTCTCAAAACCACTAAATTAGCATGGAGAACCTCCCCAATAACCACTGTAGTGGGGGAAGAAAGAGCGCATGAACTTAATCTTGACAAACCCGCCCCAGTCCTTGTTGTAGATCACATTCCTCCTGCACAAATTCAGCAACAGACAAATATATCCAACCCACAGACAGTTCAAAACACTCAGGGGCAACTTACACAAAGCCATTGGGACCCCAGACAGCCAAGGCATAGCCAGCAGAATAGAAACTCATGGCAGGGATCGCAGGGAGGTAAGTACACACCTAGAAACATAGGTCCGGTATACCAGGGCCCCAGACACCCAGACCTAATGGCATGCTTTGCATGCGGTAAGTACGGCCATAGAGCTAGATATTGCAGGAGTCAGGTGATCTCACAGCACAGATTATACCCACATGGAAATGTGGGGACACCCAGCTGCCCCACACAGACTCCTTACCACCAGTATGATAACCAAGGACCCCATGTGAGCAATCAGGGCGGCACACACAATCAGGTGTCACGCTGGCAGCGGCAATCATACTGAAGCCATCCAGTGTCTTCATTATGCAGCGTGCAATGCCAACACATTGAGGAACCCACGGTTACTGTGCATGGAAATAATGAACCTGTTTCTTTTTTACTAGACACTGGAGCGGCTAAG
This sequence comes from Pseudophryne corroboree, assembly GCF_028390025.1. Lineage (NCBI taxonomy): Eukaryota > Metazoa > Chordata > Amphibia > Anura > Myobatrachidae > Pseudophryne > Pseudophryne corroboree. Next base: position 1,394,972 of record NW_026967505.1, read on the forward strand.
TCACTACTTACCACTGCACTACCTTCACAGACGCTTTCAGGGCACACGGTCCCAGCGGTCGGAGTCTCAGGACAATTACAGCACTTACCAATACTAGCTGATAGTAATATACAGATAGGATCATTGAATGATACACACGCTTTCTTACTAGCATCCAACGCACCAGCAAACTTGCTGGGCTGTGACCTACTATGTAAACTCAAAGGCACCATTTACTGCACAGCGGATGGTATTTACTTAGACATTCCCAAATCACTAGAAAGCAATGCACAAGTGCTGTCAGACACACCAGTCCCACTCCTGTCATTGCACCTTGAGCAAACCAACTCCCATATGCGTGAAGACATCCTGCAAGCAGTTCCCAGCTCCTTATGGGCACAGTATAAGGATGAGGTAGGCTTACTTCAAGATGTGGACCCTATTATGGTAAAGCTGCAGCCAGGGAAGTCCCCACCATGCATCACGCAGTACCCGCTGAAACCGGGAGTGGAGGAAGGGGCATACCCATCCATCCGCTCACTTCTGGATCAGGGGGTCTTGCGCAAATGCGTCAGTGCTGCAAATTCTCCGATCTTTCCAATATGGAAACCGGGCCCCGCACAAACTTACTGTATCGTGCAGGACTTGCGCGTGCTTAATGCAGTCATACAAGAATGCCACCCTGTGGTGCCCAACCCCACTATGATACTTACACAGGTCCCACCAGATGTAGAGTTTTTCACAGTTATTGACCTATGCTCAGATTTTTTCTCCATTCCATTACTTACAGACTGTCAGTACCTGTTTGCGTTTACATTTAAGGGTCCACAGCATACCTGGACTCATATGCCCCAGGGGCTATGGGATACTCCTACTTATTTTAGCCAAGCCCTCCATGATAAATTGCAGAATTGGTCCCCAACACATAACTCAGTGCTTATTCAATATGTTGATGATTTGTTATTGTGTTCACAGACAGAGGAGGAATCGTGGGAAGACTCAGTGTCCCTGTTGACTTTCCTCACCTCCATGGGGTTGAAAGCCAGCAAAGCCAAACAGCAGCTGTCCCAGCAGAAAGTGCAGTACCTAGGTCACTGCCTCTCCCAAGGACAGCACCATCTCCTACCATCATGCATCCAGGCCATACAGAATATGCCTCTGCCACTCACCCAAAAGCAAATACGCACCTTTCTAGGGATGACCTCTTTCTGTAGACACTGGAGCGGCTAAGTCACTACTTACCACTGCACTACCTTCACAGATGCTTTCAGGGCACACGGTCCCAGCGGTCAGAGTCTCAGGACAATTACAGCACTTACCAATACTAGCTGATAGTAATATACAGATAGGACCATTGAATGATACACACACTTTCTTACTAGCATCCAATGCACCAGCAAACTTGCTGGGCTGTGACCTACTATGTAAACTCAAAGGCACCATTTACTGCACAGCGGATGGTATTTACTTAGACATTCCCAAATCACTAGAAAGCAATGCACAAGTGCTGTCAGACACACCAGTCCCACTCCTGTCATTGCACCTTGAGCAAACCAACTCCCATATGCGTGAAGACATCCTGCAAGCAGTTCCCAGCTCCTTATGGGCACAGTATAAGGATGAGGTAGGCTTACTTCAAGATGTGGACCCTATTATGGTAAAGCTGCAGCCAGGGAAGTCCCCACCATGCATCACGCAGTACCCGCTGAAACCGGGAGTGGAGGAAGGGGCATACCCATCCATCCGCTCACTTCTGGATCAGGGGGTCTTGCGCAAATGCGTCAGTGCTGCAAATTCTCCGATCTTTCCAATATGGAAACCGGGCCCCGCACAAACTTACTGTATCGTGCAGGACTTGCGCGTGCTTAATGCAGTCATACAAGAATGCCACCCTGTGGTGCCCAACCCCACTATGATACTTACACAGGTCCCACCAGATGTAGAGTTTTTCACAGTTATTGACCTATGCTCAGATTTTTTCTCCATTCCATTACTTACAGACTGTCAGTACCTGTTTGCGTTTACATTTAAGGGTCCACAGCATACCTGGACTCATATGCCCCAGGGGCTATGGGATACTCCTACTTATTTTAGCCAAGCCCTCCATGATAAATTGCAGAATTGGTCCCCAACACATAACTCAGTGCTTATTCAATATGTTGATGATTTGTTATTGTGTTCACAGACAGAGGAGGAATCGTGGGAAGACTCAGTGTCCCTGTTGACTTTCCTCACCTCCATGGGGTTGAAAGCCAGCAAAGCCAAACAGCAGCTGTCCCAGCAGAAAGTGCAGTACCTAGGTCACTGCCTCTCCCAAGGACAGCACCATCTCCTACCATCATGCATCCAGGCCATACAGAATATGCCTCTGCCACTCACCCAAAAGCAAATACGCACCTTTCTAGGGATGACCTCTTTCTGTAGACACTGGATACCAGGATATGCTGCTATAGCACTACCTCTCCAGGAACTGGTAGCCATAAAAAAGCCTGATCCTGTCATACATGATGACACCACACTACTAGTGTTTCATCAGTTGAAGGAAGCCCTCACTGCCACCCCAGCCCTAGGCTTCCCATGTTACACTAAACCATTGTTTCTCTTTTGTACAGAGCTCGACGGCTGTGCTGCTGGAGTACTAACTCAGAAAAATAGGGACTGTCACTGCCCAGTGGGATATTACAGCACACAGCTGGATACAGTAGATAGGGGTGTGGTTCCTTTTGTCGACAATGTTTAGGTCGACCACTATAGGTCAACAGTCACTAGGTTGACATGGATGGAAGGTCGACAGGGTTTCTAGGTCAACATGTGCTAGGTCGACAGGTCTAAATGTCGACATGAGGATTTAAAAAAAAATTGTGTCGTTTTCTTCGGAAAGTGACCGGGATCCCAAATTAGTGCACCGCGCCCCCTCGCATGGCTCGCTCCGCTCGCCATGCTTCTGGCATGGTGCCTTCGCTCCGCTACCGCTTCGCTCGGCACACTTTACCGTTCCAATCATAGTCCACGTGGATCATTAAGTATGAAAAAATATATATATATATAAAAAAAAAACATGTCGACCTTTATACCTGTCGACCTAGCACATGTCAAACTAGAAACCCTGTCGACCTTCCATCCATGTCGACCTAGTGACTGTTGACCTATAGTGGTCGACCTAGACACTGTGGATCTTCAGATTGGATCCCGTAGCTAGGGGGCTGCCGCAATACTTGTGCGCGGTGGCTGCAGCAGCTACACTTGTTGACAAGACAGCAGACATAGTTCTAGCACACACTCTACCTGAATGTCCCGCACGCAGTTGCAGCTTTACTAAACGGTTCCACCACAAAACACATCACAGCTTCCAGGATAACCAAATGGGAACTCGCGCTTCTTATGCCCCCTAACATAATATTGCAGCGCTGCACAACTTTGAATCCAGCAAATTTCTTCCCAGGTGTGACTGGACAGTCACAAAGTGGGGAGAAGATAGATGATCATGATTGTGAAAAGCTGACCCAGACTTTATGCCCTCCAAGACTAGATATGAGACACTGAGATACAGAATGCAGACCTGAACCTGTATGTTGATGGTAGCTGCCTCTGCCAGAATGACATGGGCATTCTGACATCTGGATACACCATAGTGGACGATACACGTCATTGAAGCACTCCCGATTCCACCACCCCACTCTGCTCCAAAAGTAGAACTCATAGCATTGGGAAGGGCATGTTACTTGGCACGAAACAGAATTGTTAACATTTATTCAGGAAGTGAGCAAGGCCGACGTACGGGCGAAAAGCGTCTTCCATCCCGCTCACCTGCCCTGCTGTCTGCCAACATGGACTGATCCTCCTGCCACCTCTTACAGCCTACTCGTCTGAGCCATCTTCTGTCCCGCTCGTCTGCCCTGCTGTCTACCGAAACGGACTGATCTTCCTGCCGTCTTCCGCAGCCGACCTGTTTGAGCCATCTTCTGTCCCGCTCACCTGCCCTACTGTCTGCCTAAACGGACTGATTCTCTTGCCGTCTTCCGCAGCCGACTCCTCCGAGCCGTTCCACAGGGTCATACTCTCCAGGGAAACAGGAATCTGCATTGCGCTACACAGCATTAGAGTGACTCCCAAACCTCTCAGTCTGTCCCCTTATGAGGTGTTATTCGGAAAACATCCCAACCTGATGATAGGCCCAGAAGAAAGCCACTCCACTCTACATGATCTAACCACAAAATATGTCCTAGACTTGCATGAACAATTCAAACAGATACACAAGGGACTAATTCTCTCTAAAGCTGCTAATCAAAGTGACTTGAAATGCCATGATGTGAAACCAGGAGAATTTGTGATGGTTAGAAATTTCTTACGCTCTGGTTCATTTGTAGACAGGTGGGAGGGCCCATACCAAGTACTGTTGACCATGCCCACGGCTATAAAGGTGGCAGAGAAATCGGCTTGGATACATGCATTGCAAGAAAGTGACTGAGGACGGAAAGAGCAAAGAGTCCCAGAAAAGCCCACCAGAGGAAGAAGCTGCAGAAACATTGAACTTGCAGGCTCTTTTTGAGGAACCCCAGTAACCAGAGACTAAGAGATAAAATGGCCTGGTTTGGTAAGATGTATGTTGAAAATGATATGGGACAATCCGTGTTGCTAAACCCCAACCAGGTGCAGAAAAGATTCAGAATGGCTACCGAAATTGGAGTATTGGTTCTAAGCCTGGGAGTAATAATATGGATGGGGGATTGTTGACTTACTACTTACTAACTAGGATGACTGAGGGTCCAAGGCAGGGGCAGTCTGATGGGGTGCATGAGGTGGCTTCCCCAGAGGGTATGTTTCTGATGACCTTTGAGGAAGTAATACATCCCTATCCTAGTCATGTACCTCTCATCACACCCCTAGACACAAGAAACAAAAGAAAAGAGGAAAAACAAGAGTACCCAAACAGATGTCAACAGCTACCCCTGATAGCCAGATGTATTTGTAAATATTACGGACGAAACCTTGAACAAAGATGGATAGATTGGTGCCACGATGATCCACTGCTTTTTGGAGGTACACGCACAGTCAGGGCCCCCATAGAACAGACCGAGTGCCACAAGATGGTAAATGTGTATAGATGTATCTGTGTACACTGTGGGAGAATCCCCCAGAATGATTGTATAGTATGGTGTTATGAAGGTGAGGAGAGGAATCAGACACAACACTCAGACACACACCATACACTCCATGATCAGGAATGGCTCCCCGTGGAAAGGGAAAATAAGAATAAAAACACAAAGACAGATGAAAGCCCCTATGAGGGCCCAGTGAGAAAAGCTAGGGTATATGAGAGGAACACCTTTGTAGAACTGGCCCCAGCGGCCGCCCATAGTAATGCTTTCTGTGTAGTACCACCCAAACATGTGGGAGAAGCTTATAAGACCTGCTTTATATGCATTCCAATAACAATAGAAGAAATGCAGAAGATAGAATTGCTACCAGGAAAAATATCACCTTTATAGACATTAACATGGAAACATTAGGGACCAACAACCCAGGAAGATAAAATCGGGCAGTATCTCACCACCAGGTATAAGCTGGAGATACAGCCTAGTATATCTGAAAAGAACTGTTGGGATATTGTTGGTAAGCCACAGTTTAAGTCTTTAGGGGTTACCCCAAAATGCACTTGGTAACAATAAGCAGCCCTGGGATTGACATATACATGCCCAGGGGCTTATTATTAGTATGTGGGGATATTGCATATTCTTATTACCCAGCAGATCACATGGGTATTTGTTATTTGGGCAGACTCACCTTTGTAGCAGCTCACACAAACATAACTACTTTGGACTCTCACAGTAAAGAAAAAAGGTCTTTAGATCCTGATTGCCGATCAGACTTACCATTACTCAGCAAGGCACAATACTCAGCATTAGCCTTTTCACTCATAGGAGTCCCAGGACTCAGCCTGTATAACACAAGGGTGATAAATAGCATAGCTTGTGGATTGGCTAAAACCATAAATGCCACCAGTACGGCTATTGCTCTTATAAATGAAGAACTCAGAGAAGTAAGAGATGGTATGATACAAATAGAGTAGCCACTGACTACCTGTTACTTAAAGCAGGAAGTGGTTGTGAACAATTTAAAGGAATGTGTTGTTTTATCATCGCAGATAATTATAATCCCATTGAACAAAAGGTTAAGTTATTGCAGGATATACAAGAACATATGGCCCAATCGGCTGATTGGGACCCCTTCGGATAGATGGGAGCCGGAATCTCAAAATGGCTTTACCACATACTACACTTCAGATGGATGGGAGCTTTACCACATACTACACTATGCTATGATAATAATACTTATAATTTGTATAAGTTATGTAACAATCAAATGCCTGCCTGTCCTTGGACGATCGTGTGGGAGAGTACTCACACGGCCTGAAAGGAAGCCAAGAACCAAGCTTATGGTAATGACTCCCATTACCTACACTGCAGTAGCCACACACAGTGAATCAGTAGTATTATCACACACAGTAATATAGTAGTATTATCACACACAGTGAATCAGTAGTATTATCACACATAGTAATATAGTAGTATTATCACACACAGTGAATCAGTAGTATTATCACACATAGTGAATCAGTAGTATTATCACACACAGTCAGATTATCAGAAATATACCCTAATAGGTGCTTACACGCTCATGCTTCATATATGTACACTTAGTAAGAAGGAGCCTCCACCTATAGCCAGGTTGAAGAAGAAAAGAACACATTCTGTCGCTACCTCTTTCATTTCTCTTATCTGTCCAAGTTTTCTGGAGGGTTGAGACTTTTCACATCGATACTCAATGGACTCGTGCCGGCGATTGCATCCAGAGAACGGGTTTTCCTTTTCCTATCTCATATCTCACACTCATTTGAAAATTAATTTTAATATAATGAATATTTGATTTACTATATGTTGTGTTTAGAGATTAAACAAAAGACAGGAATGATGGAGGAAAAATCAAATATACATCTGTATTGCCTCAGAAATTGTGCTTTCAGACTTATAGGCCCTACACACTGGCCGATTTTCACTCCCCCCGTTACTGCCCCCCTGCCGCCGGGTCGCTCGTCGGACGTATCCGCCGTCCGGCAGCTCGGCGGCGGGTCGGCCAGTGTGTAGGGCCCCTTATAGTTATATATCTGTAATTGGCACTTTAATTCCCATAATGCTCAGTCTTTCTTACAGTGGAGTTTTCTGTCATCCTTTGTCCTAGCTTGTGACTAAGACTGTACGTGTCTAAATAGAGAGCCTTGTATTTAGATAACCAGAACTTAATAACATTTTATGGGGTTTGATAAATAAATATCAGATGAACCTTCGGCTCTGAAAAGAGCACCATGACATAGGAACAGGAATAACCTCTTTGCTGACGAAGCTTATTGAGCGACTCTATTGAAGACTCATGGAACCAGTCTGCCATCTTCAGAAGATCAGCCATTTCATCTAGCCCAGCTGACCATATTTGAGATTTCCTGTTGGTGACCAACAACCAATCTATAATCCCCTTGTTATCTGATTACACGCCCCTTTGATTAATGAATGATGAATTATTGTATAATTCTGTACTATATATGTAAGCCTGAAATCCCCTGAAGGGACGGACATCATTGATGAAGTCTGTGTAGGGTCACGTCTCTCTGCGCAGAAAAATATAGGCGTGGCCTCTTCTTTGATAATAAATTCTATATGCTGAATATTATCACAATGGAGACTCCCCAATTCCTCTAAAATAATTAGGCATTAACATAGTGATTGACATTAAGTGGGTGTTTCTGGGTGTCAACTGACCGTTTTCATGGAGTGTTCAAAAAAATGCAGGCGTGCCAGGAAAAACGCAGGCGTGGCTGGCTGAACGCAGGGCGTGTTTGTGATGTCACATCAGGAACAGAACAGTCTGAAGTGATCACAAGCGCTGAGAAGGTCTGGAGCTACTCTGAAACTGCGCCAAATTATTATGCAGCCGCTCTGCGATCCTTTCGTTCGCACTTCTGCTAATCTAAAATACACTTCCAGTGGGAGGCGGCTTAGCGTTTGCACGGCTGCTTAAAACTGCTAGCGAGCGAACAACTCGGAATGACCCCCACAGTTCTCTGTACTGGACGATACTCTTTTTTTACATTTATAATTAATTTTTTTTTCTAACTTTTTTTTTTTAGCTGTTTGAAAAATAGTTGTTGCCCTTACCCTAGTCTCTTCCTCCAAGTGACCTGTATTGAGGTCATTAGTACCACAGCGTTGGTTTCTTGACCTCATTGTACCGGACTTCTGATCATTGTGATCTATGCACTTCTTATGTTCCTTATAAAAGCACTGTTCAGAAATCTGCACTTTATCTTCTCTCCCCAATGTATGGTGGCAGCGCTGATATTCTGTGGGATACGCCTGATTCCCCTACTGGTTACTGTTGGTATAGTCCTTGCTACAAAGGCTCTTGTTCTCCTGATAGAGTCACTGAATCCAGACCAGAATTGGTGATTTTCTTCTGTTTTTTATATATAAAGTTTTTTTTACTTGCATTGTGTTTTTCTTGTTTAATTAATGGTTGTTAATGCAAATGTCATTTTGTGTAACATATTTTTGAAAAAATCAGAGGGTCAGCGAGACATTGTATCATTTACTATTTGCTGCTAATGCCCCAAAAACAACCGGACCTCCCAAATGTAAGTAGAAGGAACTGAAGCAGGTATCTCCCATACCTTCATACATGGACATTTCCAGGTAAGGGTCAGGTAAGTTTTTTTTTTTTAAAACAAGAACCCTAATTCACCTACAAGTTGTCAAAGTCAAATTGCACATTTTGATATTTAGAATACACTATGGAATTTACCAATGGATGCGTCTACGATGCATGCGTCAAATACGAATGCTAATGGCTAATACGGTAGGGGGCGCGAATGCCCGTAACGGCAAGTTACTGTGCGCATTACGGTATAAGATGCATTTGTTAATAAATATACTGTAACAAAATAGCTAATATTTCTTACATACACTCAAATGTATTACAGCCAGAAATACAAATTCCTATAGTGTGTAACATACAGTATCAGATTGCTCTGTCCAAACAGCCATTGTTTCCATGGAAGATAGACCTTGGACTGTGTGAATGTGTAAATACCGTTGTTTGCCCCAATTGCTAACACGAACAATTGCGTCTTGGTCCCGTGTTGCTCTAACAAACAAGAAGCCAGATACGAAACAATAGCTAAAGATATGCAGATTCTAGATTGTGTGCTTAACACACATTCATGCACACCAGAATCCTGTGTATATATATTCAATAATATACAGACCAGATATTGATACTTGTATTAAGAGTGATATGTCATATGTATTATGTATTCTGGCTTTATGGTTTACACAGCACTGACCTGTCCCCTACACAATGAGTTATACATAGCCTTTACACAACTGGTTAACTGTGTGTATATATATATATATATATATATAGGTATTGTTCCATTGAATATTAAGGACACCGTGTATGTATACCGTGTGTGGGATGAAATTGTTCAGGGTCACATAAGTAATAATTCGGTGGTTGTGAGGATATTGTCACATATTACGGCAAAAAGTTATTAGCAATACCAGATTCATGTATATTACTGTATGATACTGTGGTCGGTTTGAACTGGTCTTTAGCTGGGAGCCCAGAAGTAAACTGTAATCACATCACAAGATTAGGTGTCGCTCAGTGTTCCAGCTGACCAATGACCCACGGTGTACTGAATATGTCCCACCCCTGGACCAATGGAAGATCTTACATTCCCCATTGTACTGTTATTGGAGCATTGTATAAAAGGACGCACCTGGGCCAGGTTTCAGTCACCTTTCTCAGAGGTCATCTTGTAAGACGACTGAGGCCTGGAATCCGGTGGCGCAGCGTATGTATGAAGGTAACTTACTATTGTATTGGTATAGTTGTATTGCTAATTGTACTCGCATTTATTTCCCGTCTGTTGTATATTATTGTACGTATTACTGTATCTTTGAATTGTATTGTGTTGCTACAGTGTAGCATTGTTATCCCTTTGTGTCCGCTAGGGACTAATATATATGGTTATTGGGTTGGACCTCTAATCCTAATTTACCCCTCTGTCTCCACTAAGTTATTTTGTTAATCTGGCGAAGCGTCAGGGACACTTCCGACAATATACTAAGGTCTAAGTGTGTGTTATATTGCTGGAGCCATATATATTCACCAAGGTGTTACAAGAGCATCACACCGCTCAAAAGGTGCGCTAAGTGGTGCTACACATATCATAACATTGAGGAAACTGCGCAACTGATTTATTGTCCATCGGTTTACTTTAAAAACAGTTTATCACAAAGTAAAAGAAAAAAACAGAATAGTTGAATAGACATAATTTATTTAAAACCAACAAATGATAAAATTAATTACACAGAGACCACCCCTTCCCCCCATAATATCATCCCACTATTCAAATGAGCTGTCAAAATCGGACACAGCCAAAATTACACCGGAAATCTTTTGTTTTTAAACAACTTTTTTTCATATCTTTAATACACATATTTTTGTCTATATTTTAAACTTAAAAAATACTTTACCCTACACAACAGCCTATGGGGGTCATTCAGACTCTTCCGCAATAGCGTCTCCGAGCAGTTTACCCGGTGCTGGCAAAATACACATGCACAGCGGCCACACAGACACACATTGTGGTTGCATCCCTGAGGGGTGAACGCGGGCGGGCCGGGACCATTTCCCTGGGGGGGTGGGGGTGGGGGGATTGGGCTGTGTGATGTCACATCTGCGATCATCTCTGATTAACCCCCTATAAGCTTCCAGGGTGCACCTCATATCTCATCTTTTCCAAGTTACTACAAATGATATGAGATCGGTGGCAGCACTACTTTACTACATAAAGGGTGACATAGCAAATAACAGTAACACATACAAGGAATTAATTAGAAATAAGCATAATAATCATTAGGTCTAATTATCAACTGATTCTGTGTGGGACACATACACCTCTTTACTGTCTCCAGCAGCCCCTGGTACTGCACTGTGACCACCCGCCCCATCTCCCCCCACTATTGCCATCCACCCCGTGTCTACCCCACTACTGCCACCCACCCTGTCTCCCTCCTCAGCCCTGCTTGGGGATGTTTACCCACATAGACATTGCCTCCAGCAGCTCCTACTACTGCCCCTGCCCTGTCTCCCTCCTCAGCCCTGCTTGGGGACAATATTACCCACTTAGACACTGCCTCCAGCAGCCCCCCGCTACTGCACTACTGCCACCCACCCTGTCTCCCCGACATCTAAACACTGCTTGGGAATTTATGGTACTGCTAACAGTCCATCAACAGATGGAAGAAACCCAGGCAGTACGGAGGCAGCAGCTGCTTCTGGTATCATGGTCATGCAAGGCTGGGACTCAGTAAGATTACTTAATAGTGGGTCTAAATTCAGTAAGGATAGCAGATGCTGCTAATTAGCAATCCTTTTCCTAGCATGCTAGAGGCCGCCCATCGCAAGGCCACCCAGCATGCTGACCACCGCCTCCCCCCTTGATGAAGCAGAAATTGCGAGTGCCTCACAATTTCTGCTTTATCGTAGAAATTAGTGAAGCCTCCTGCTGCCGCTGCTTGCGCAGGAGGCCCGCTGCATTCTTCTTGATCACGGCGGCTGCATGTGATGTCACACAGCCGTGATCATGCCCGTTTGTCCACCTCTGCCCTCCGTTCACGCCACACTGCCCCCGCACCGATCCGTCTCTTCCCTGAAAATGGAACATTGCCCGCCCACCCCCGTGACTGCCTCTGCCTGACAGGCAATCACATTTTCTGCGTCCCCTCTGCAGAAAATGCAGATGCATGCACGGGATGGGCGCAGTGGATGCATCCGCAACTTTTTCTCAATAATTCCGTTTGGATCACACATTGCGATCAAACCTGAATTAGGCCCTGAGTCACCATCTTACAGGCAGCCAGTGAAGGGAGCATAAAATGGGTGTTATGTGGCAGGAACGGGCTGGTTAGGTAACAGCCTGGCTGCTGCATTCTCTACAAGCTACAAGCTCTGTAATTCTTTTGCTGGGAGACCTAGGTAGAGGACATTGCAGTAGTCTGCGTGATGATACAAGTACATGTATGACTGTAGGTAGATCTTCTGAGGGAAATAAGTGCTGGAGTCTGGCTATGTTCCTCAGATGAGGATCTGATTGTGGCTGATACCTGATGTCTAAGTGTCACTTAACCATCCAGGACACCAAGATTCTGCAAAGGATCAGCATTTTGTAACTCTAAACCCCCAAGTGTAAGTCTGGTTGGTTTGCAAAGCTGAGCTGTAGCCCTGCCCTTTGTTGGTGAGCTTCTACCATAAGGACATGTTTCACCAGGACTGAGTCACAGCCAACTGGCATCACCCACACCTGGAGCTCAGCTAGACAACCATTTAGGATTGGTACTGGGTTCTCAGTATCTGGAGCAAAAGACAGATCATCTGCATAGCAGTGGTAGATGAAGGCATGACATCTGATTATTTCACCATGCAGTAGCATGTATATTGCAAAAAGCATAGAAGATAGGATAAGAACCTTGAAGAACAACGCATGGCAATGATGAGTATACTCCAGAAGATTAAAATGGCTTCTCACCTGTGTGTCTTCTCTGGTGTGTAACAAATTGTGATTTGTGTGTAAAACATTTCCCACACTCAGAACATGGAAATGGCTTCTCACCTGTGTGACTTCTGTGATGTATAACAAGAGCTGAGTTGTGTGCAAAACATTTCCCACACTCAGAACATGGAAATGGCTTCTCACCTGTGTGACTTCTATGATGTACACCAAGAGCTGATTTGTCTGCAAAACCTTTCCCACACTCAGAGCATGGAAATGGATTCTCACCTGTGTGACTTCTCTGGTGTGTAACAAATTGTGATTTGTGTGTAAAACATTTCCCACACTCAGAACATGGAAATGGCTTCTCACCTGTGTGACTTCTGTGATGTATAACAAGAGCTGAGTTGTGTGCAAAACATTTCCCACACTCAGAACATGGAAATGGCTTCTCACCTGTGTGATTTCTATGATGTACAACAAGAGCTGATTTGTGTGCAAAACCTTTCCCACACTCAGAGCATGGAAATTGATTCTCACCTGTGTGACTTTGCTGATGTGTAACAAGATGTGATTTCTGTCTAAAACATTTCCCACACTCAGAGCAAGAAAATGGCTTCTCACCTGTGTGACTTCTATGATGTATAACAAGAGCTGATTTGAGCGAAAAACATTTCCCACACTCAGAGCAAGAAAATGGCTTCTCACCTGTGTGACTTTTCTCATGTATAAAAAGATCTTTTTTGTGTGAAAAACATTTCCCACACTCAGGACATGGAAATGGCTTCTCACCTGTGTGACTTCTCTGATGTGTAACAAGTTCTGATTTCTGAGTATAACTTTTCGTGCACTCAGAGCAAGAAAAAGGCTTCTCACCTGTGTGATTTCTCTGATGAATAACAAGATGTGATTTGTGTGCAAAACATTTTCCACACTCAGAACATGGAAATGGCCTCGCACCTGTGTGACTTCGCTGATGTCTAACAATATCTGATTTCCGGCCAAAACATTTCCCACACTCAGAGCAAGAAAATGGCTTCTCACCTGTGTGACTTCTGTGATGTATAACAAGTTGTGATTTCCGGGCAAAACATTTCCCACACTCAGAGCAAGGAATTGGCTTCTCACCTGTGTGACTTCTGTTATGACTAACAAGATCCGATTTTTGTGCAAAACATTTACCACACTCAGGACATGGAAATGGCTTCTCACCTGTGTGACTTCTCTGATGTATAACAAGTTGTGATTTCCGGGCAAAACATTTCCCACACTCAGAGCAAGAAATTGGATTCTCACCTGTGTGACTTCTGTTATGACTAACCAGATCTGAGTTTTGTGCAAAACATTTACCACACTCAGGACATGGAAATGGCTTCTCACCTGTGTGACTTCTCTGATGTCTAGCAAGTTGTGATTTCTGTGCAAAATATTTCCCACACTCAGAACATGGAAATGGTGATGTACCTGTGTGACTTCTCTTATGTGCATCAAGAGTTGATTTGTATGTAAAACAGTTCCCACACTCAGAACAGGAATATGGTTTCTCACCTGTATGTATTCTCTTATGTATTACAAGTTGTGATTTATATGTAAAACATTTCCCACACTCAGAACATGGAAATGTATTTTCACCTGTGTGACTTCGCAGATGTGTAACAAGTTGTGATTTCCAGGTAAAACATTTCCCGCACTCAGAACATGAAAATGGCTTCTCACCTGTGTGCCTTCTCTGATGTGTAACAAGACCTGATTTGTATGTAAAACATTTTCCATACTCAGAACATGGAAATTGCTTCTCACCTGCCTTAGCAGGCTGATGGGTAATAAGCTTTGTATTCTCTGTAACACATTTGGCATCTATAGAACAGGGAAATATTGTATCTACTGTCAGAGCTGTAACAGATGCACCAATATCAGAGTGATCAGGAGAACATTTCCCAGGATCAGAGGGATCAGCTGATAGAGCTGGATGTATAATTGGGGTAATGGGAGTAGCTCCTGGAGAATCCTGTCTACTGTCATCTTTTATGTCACAATCCGGGGATAACATTAGATGTCCTTCTGAGATATTCCTGTTTGTGTGTCCATCTGCTGGAAATAAAATACATTATGGAAATGTGAAATTTTCTGTAACAATATTAATCTTGTAAACAATAGGAGAAGACGACTTTCTGGGACACTTAATAGTAAATGTGTGTATTAAAACATAACTTTTAATGAAGGCTTTATAATAATGTATCCTAACATTACTCCTGGAAGCATTGGTAAGGTAGCATTCCTTTATGTGTGTGCTCATACGCTGGTAAGCCTGTACATGTGTTACTCACCCTTATATAAGGTATATTGCTACAGCAGAGTAGGTGTGGAACAAGGTATTTTACATGCAATACACCATATAATACCCTGTAATCATCATCATCAACTAGGTTATAATCCACTGTAACACCCCCATCTGCAGTGTCTTACCTCTGTTCTCTCACTAGTAATAAGGATGATGTGTGTACGGTAAGTATGATACAGAGAATTACATATCAGGATCTATACAGCTGCCGCCATACTTCTGCTTCTCATACGTGTGCTACTGGCAGCAGTGAACATCTGAGTGAGAGTACAGGGAAGACAGCAGAGTCTGATGAGAAAGAGATTGGATCTGCCTTTGCAGGGATGTACCACACTTGTTAGTATATAAAATAATAAATAAGAGGGGCCTGAGTCCATCCAGACGTGCTTTCTGGAGTTCTCCTCACTAAGTGGCTTATCTACCCTCCTTGATAGCTCTCAGCCACCGGCTGGGACCAAGACCCAATCTATTAAGTACCCCACTCCTCCTGCCCTAAAGCCGCTCACTCTGCTCAGTCCGGCACCGTTCACTGCTGCAGCCTAGTGACACAGCTGAAGCCATGGGCTGTATTCTGGGGCTAAGTGCGCCCAGTCTTTCTTGCACGCTCCGCGCTTTTGCCTCAGGTGGGAGCACTGGCTCTTGCTACTGCAGGGGGCAGAATGGGCTGCGCACAGTCACTGGAGCCCCTTGGAAAGTGAGGTGATCAAGCACTCTTGCTCCATTGCCCTTTCTCTGAATTCCACTAGCCGATCTGCTTAGGTATCCGTGTCGCCCCCCCAGGGATGTTGGACCTTCGGCCCTGCTAGGTATGAAACATGGCTGCTGCTAGTAGAGAGGGTGGGGCTTGTGGGTCTCACCGGTTCTGTACATAGGTCCACTGGTAGGCCACCCTCTTTGATGCCAACGCCCTTAGCACTCTCTACCTCCACCAAGCTCACGAGTGCCGCCCTCATGATGCTTCTGGACGTGTTGAAAAAGGATATCCACACCCTTCTCCTGATACACGATCTCCAGATCATCCTTAGACATTCCGCTGAAGTCCGCCATCTTGTGCGTTCTCCTGCGCTGCAGTTACTCCTCTCCTAACTCGGCTTCTCCAATCAGGTGACTGAAAAGCCACCTAAGATTATCCCACCGCTATGCCAGCAATTTCTGTGACCGGACGGTTCTGTATGAAAGCCCTCGCATCTTGCCCCAGTCACGGAATGGATGTTTAGGTCACACGGGATCTGGCCACTTAGGAGATTCCCACTTACCATCAGTAACCACCTATTACTGACTCCACCCACTGCGCAGTGGGTGGGTACTACGCTGCCACCAGATTCTTTGTTGCCATGGAGTCTGGAACCATGGTACTGCTCTGTATGCGTCGACACGCTGTCTTACCACACCTGCATGGTGTTGACAAATCACTACTAGTCACTGGACTAGGCCTCCACACGGTAGCTGGTGGGAGGCGGATCTTGGAGATGCTGAGTGGACCCTAGACAGCCGTAAAACTGAACTATGTTTGGCATAGCACTGCAGGTCACAAGATGAAGCGGTCGTCTTGAGGCAGATGTTTATTCACTCAAACAGTCTTAAAAAAGACTCTTCCCTATTGCTAGGGGCAACAGCAATACAGCAAAATGTTTACAGCAGAGTGAAAATGGTATAATACCTCTGGAGGCTCACAGGCCTCCTCTTTTTTTCTTACTCCAATACACATACCACAGGGGGTAAGTCCACCGTGCTGTTCTCAACCAATCATTGTTTACCCATGTGATGTGCATGCCTTGGCCACATGCACAGCTAACATTGTCCTCTGTGGACGGTGGGGAGTAGTCACTCTCCTTTGACCGTCCCATCCCGGAGGGTTGTTATCCGCCCTGGTGACGTTCAGTCTAGGCAGGGGGAAGCTTTCTCATCTAAACTACTTCCATGAATCTGCCCGGGTTCACCATCTCCAGCCTAAACTTGGGCTCCAGAGATGGGAGGCCTAGATCCCCGGTTAGGGTTTCCTGCCCACCGAGGGTGATCCCTATGGAGCTCCAGAAAACCATTCAGCTTGTTTTAAAGCTGAGCTGCTCCTCTCTCTCCCCATGATACTTCCATGTGGGAGGCTAGAGAGGAAGGCATTCCATTTTTGGGGAAAAGTACTGGAGGAATCCATCTGCCGGCACAGTAATGGATTCCCCCCCTCCTGGGACACACAACCAAGTAAGTGCATTTCACTTTAAATACAATTCAAGTACACTATACACATTGTTGCTTAAATATACACTGAGCCAGTGCCCTGCACAGGCTCCAAATACCCAGGCACTGCAGTGCCTCACCATACTATTATATATATATATATATATACACACATACATACACACACATATATATACACATACATATATACACACATACACACACATATATATACACATACATATATACACACATACACACACATATATATACACATACATATATACACACATATATATACACATACATATATACACACACACACACACACGCACACGCGCACACATATACACACACACACACACACACACACACACACACACACACACACAGTGTTCGCAAATGTATTTTACCCAGATCAGAGGACGGGGACTCACTTTTCTAAAACGTGTGGGTCCCCGAAAGACGCGCTGCACTGCTGCCAATTCCTGGCTCTCAATTGACTGCACTTCCTGCCTGTAAAAGAGGAGGTGGAGCCTTACCACTACCAGTCCTCTGGTGGTGCCTCCCCCTCCTGGTCACATGCAGCCGCGGATTCACACGGGGGCCGGGCAGAGAGTGAAGACGACTCTACGGCTGCTCTACGCTGTGCTGCGGGCAGGAGGTGAGCGCCGGTGACAGCATAAGTGCTGTGGGGTAGGGTAAGTAGCCTAGGAGCGGGTGGCTGAACTTGGTGGTGGCTTTCATTGCATGCCTTGTGTGTCTTCTGGGAGTGTCATGGGCTTGTAGACCGACCTCAGTGGTTGTTTCAGGCGTCCACTACAGTAAGTTTCCCTGATATTCCCAGCGCCATTCACAACTAGACCAAGCTAAGGATCTATGAGTATATAACATGAATCTAATGTGCAGGCACTGCTGCTACCTGTGGTGCACCCGCTACTTCTGGGATCATCCTGTCAAGCTGCCTAAAACGTCTGCTTCGGTCAAAAGCATTTATACAAGTGATCTGAGCCAGGGCTTCATCATATAAGCCTAGAAATGAAAAACCACACCGGCATCCTAAATCGCAGCACTGCCTACGTCTAACCCTCCCACACACAGCCTAACCCTAACCTCCCCCCAGCACTGCCGACACCTAACCCCCCCCACACACAGCCTAACCCTTACCTCCCCCCAGCAGTGCCAAAACCTAACCCCCTTACCCACAGCCTAACCCTAACCTTCCCCCAGCAGTGCCTAAACCTAACCCCCCTTACCCACAGCCTAACCCTAACCTCCCCCCAGCAGTGCCTAAACCTAACCCCCCTTACCTACAGCCGAACCCTAACCTCCCCCCAGCAGTGCCTAACCCTATCCCCCCCTTACCTACAGCCTAACCCTAACCTCCCCCCAGCAGTGCCTAAACCTAACCCCCCCTTACCCACAGCCTAAACCTAACCCCCATTACCCACCACCTAACCCTAACCTCCCCCCAGCAGTGCCTAAACCTACCCCCCCTTACCCACAGCCTAAACCTAACCTACCCTCCTTAGTGCCTAACCCTAACGTCCCCCCAACAGTGCCTAACCCTAACCCCCTTTCCCACAGCCTAACCCTAACCTCCCCCCAGCATTGCCTAAACCTAACCCCCCCTTACCCACAGCTTAAACCTAACCCACCCTCCTTAGTGCCTAACCCTAACCTCCCCCCAACAGTGCCTAAACCTAACCCCCTTACCTACAGCCTAACCCTAACCTCCCCCCAGCAGTGCCTAAACCTAACCCCCTTACCTACAGCCTAACCCTAACCTCCCCCCAGCAGTGCCTAAACCTAACCCTCCTTACCCACAGCCTAACCCTAACCTCCCCCCAGCAGTGCCTAACCCTATCCCCCCCTTACCTACAGCCTAACCCTAACCTCCCCCCAGCAGTGCCTAACCCTATCCCCCCCTTACCTACAGCCTAACCCTAACCTCCCCCCAGCAGTGCCTAACCCTATCCCCCCCTTACCTACAGCCTAACCCTAACCTCCCCCCAGCAGTGCCTAAACCTAACCCCCCCTTACCCACAGCCTAAACCTAACCCCCATTACCCACCACCTAACCCCAACCTCCCCACAGCAGTGCCTAAACCTACCCCCCCTTACCCACAGCCTAAACCTAACCTACCCTCCTTAGTGCCTAACCCTAACGTCCCCCCAACAGTGCCTAACCCTAACCCCCTTTCCCACAGCCTAACCCTAACCTCCCCCCAGCATTGCCTAAACCTAACCCCCCCTTACCCACAGCCTAAACCTAACCCACCCTCCTTAGTGCCTAACCCTAACCTCCCCCCAACAGTGCCTAAACCTAACCCCCTTACCTACAGCCTAACCCTAACCTCCGCCCAGCAGTGCCTAAACCTAACCCCCTTACCCACAGCCTAACCCTAATTTCCCCCAGCAGTGCCTAAACCTAACCCCCCCTTACCCACAGCTTAACCCTAACCTTCCCCAGCAGTGCCTAAACCTAACCCCCCTTACCCACAGCCTAACCCCCCCTTACCCACAGCCTAAATCTAACCCGCCCCCTTAGTGCCTAACCCTATCCCCCCTCACTGCAGCCTAACCCTAACCTCCCCCACCCCATACCCTATACCGCCCCCCTGGGTGTGCCTAAACCTATCCCCCCTCCCGCACGCTAAACTTGTGGCGGCGGGATCCTGATCTCCTCGGGATGCCGGCATCGGTATTCTGGCGGCTGGCGGATATATATTAGCTTTGTAAGTGTGCGATCGCTTGTGCGGCGGAGCGTTGCAAAAAATTTTTGTGCAGTTTCTAAGTTTCTAAGATCATTTCTGTCTTTTTGGAGCCGGAATTGACGTCAGACACCCGCCCTGCAAACGCCTGGACACGCCTGCGTTTTCCCAAACACACCCAGAAAACGGTCAGTTGCCACCCACAAATGCCCTCTTCCTGTCAATCACCTTGCGACCAGCGTTGCGAATGGATTATTATTGTATTAATATATATATATATATATAATATAATGTATAATAATATAATATATATATATATATATATATAATGTATAATGTATTATTTACTAATGTGTTTAGAAGCATTTATTGTCCTGTTTTTTTAATCATATAAGTGCTCTACCTGCTGCAATGTGTATAACGTGCTCTACCTGCTGCAATGTGTATAACGTGCTCTACCTGCTGCAATGTGTATTACGCGCTCTACCTGGTGCAACGTGTATAACGTGCTCTACCTGGCGCAATGTGTATAACGTGCTCTACCTGCTGCAATGTGTATAACGTGCTCTACATGCTGCAATGTGTATAACGTGCTCTACATGCTGCAATGTGTATAACGCACTCTACCTGGTGCAATGTGTATAACGCGCTCTACCTGGCGCAATGTGTATTACGCGCTCTACCTGGCGCAATGTGTATTACGCACTCTACCTGCTGCAATGTGTATAACGTGCTCTACCTGCTGGAATGTGTATAACGTGCTCTACCTGCTGGAATGTGTATAACGTGCTCTAACTGCTGCAATGTGTGTAACGTGCTCTACCTGGCGCAATGTGTATAACGTGCTCTACCTGGTGCAATGTGTATAACGTGCTCTACCTGCTGCAATGTGTATAACGTGCTCTACCTGCTGCAATGTGTATAACGTGCTCTATCTGGTGCAATGTGTATAACGTGCTCTACCTGCTGCAATGTGTATAACGTGCTCTGCCTGGTGCAATGTGTATAGCGTGCTCTACCTGGTGCAATGTGTATAGCGTGCTCTACCTGCTGCAATGTGTATAACGTGCTTTACCTGCTGCAATGTGTATAACGCACTCTACCTGCTGCAATGTGTATAACGTGCTCTACCTGCTGCAATGTGTATAACGTGCTCTACCTGGTGCAATGTGTATAACGCGCTCTACCTGGTGCAATGTGTATAACGTGCTCTACCTGCTGCAATGTGTATAACGTGCTCTACCTGCTGCAATGTGTATAACGTGCTCTACCTGCTGCAATGTGTGTAACGTGCTCTACCTGCTGCAATGTGTGTAACGTGCTCTACCTGGCGCAATGTGTATAACGTGCTCTACCTGGTGCAATGTGTATAACGTGCTCTACCTGCTGCAATGTGTATGACGTGCTCTACCTGCTGCAATGTGTATAACGTGCTCTACCTGGTGCAATGTGTATAACGTGCTCTATCTGGTGCAATGTGTATAACGTGCTCTACCTGCTGCAATGTGTGTGACGTGCTCTACCTGCTGCAATGTGTATAACGTGCTCTACCTGCTGCAATGTGTATAACGTGCTCTACCTGCTGCAATGTGTATAACGTGCTCTACCTGCTGCAATGTGTATAACGTGCTCTACCTGGTGCAATGTGTATAACGCGCTCTACCTGGTGCAATGTGTATAACGTGCTCTACCTGGTGCAATGTGTATAACGTGCTCTACCTGCTGCAATGTGTATAACGTGCTCTACCTGGTGCAATGTGTATAACGTGCTCTACCTGCTGCAATGTGTATAACGTGCTCTACCTGCCGCAATGTGTATAACGCGCTCTACCTGGTGCAATGTGTATAACGTGCTCTACCTGCTGCAATGTGTATAACGTGCTCTACCTGCTGCAATGTGTATAACGTGCTCTACCTGGCGCAATGTGTATAACGTGCTCTACCTGGTGCAATGTGTATAACGTGCTCTACCTGCTGCAATGTGTATGACGTGCTCTACCTGCTGCAATGTGTATAACGTGCTCTACCTGGTGCAATGTGTATAACGTGCTCTATCTGGTGCAATGTGTATAACGTGCTCTACCTGGTGCAATGTGTATAACGTGCTCTACCTGCTGCAATGTGTATGACGTGCTCTACCTGCTGCAATGTGTATAACGTGCTCTACCTGGTGCAATGTGTATAACGTGCTCTATCTGGTGCAATGTGTATAACGTGCTCTACCTGCTGCAATGTGTGTGACGTGCTCTACCTGCTGCAATGTGTATAACGTGCTCTACCTGCTGCAATGTGTATAACGCGCTCTACCTGATGCAATGTGTATAACGTGCTCTACCTGCTGCAATGTGTATAACGTGCTCTACCTGGCGCAATGTGTATAACGTGCTCTACCTGGCGCAATGTGTATAACGTGCTCTACCTGCTGCAATGTGTATAACGCGCTCTACCCGGTGCAAGGTGTATAACGTGCTCTACCTGCTGCAATGTGTATAACGTGCTGTACCTGCTGCAATGTGTATAACGTGCTCTACCTGGTGCAATGTGTATAACGTGCTCTACCTGCTGCAATGTGTATGACGTGCTCTACCTGCTGCAATGTGTATAACGTGCTCTACCTGGTGCAATGTGTATAACGTGCTCTATCTGGTGCAATGTGTATAACGTGCTCTACCTGCTGCAATGTGTGTGACGTGCTCTACCTGCTGCAATGTGTATAACGTGCTCTACCTGCTGCAATGTGTATAACGTGCTCTACCTGGTGCAATGTGTATAACGTGCTCTACCTGCTGCAATGTGTATAACGTGCTCTACCTGCTGCAATGTGTAGAATGTGCTCTACCTGCTGCAATGTGTATAACGTGCTCTACCTGGTGCAATGTGTATAACGTGCTCTACCTGCTGCAATGTGTATTACGTGCTCTACCTGGTGCAATGTGTATAACATGCTCTACCTGCTGCAATGTGTATAACGTGCTCTACCTGCTGCAATGTGTATAACGTGCTCTACCTGCTGCAATGTGTATAACGTCCTCTACCTGCTGTAATGTGTATAACGTGCTCTACCTGCTGCAATGTGTATAACGTGCTCTACCTGCTGCAATGTGTAGAATGTGCTCTACCTGCTGCAATGTGTATTACGTGCTCTACCTGGTGCAATGTGTATAACGTGCTCTAACTGCTGCAATGTGTATAACGTGCTCTACCTGCTGCAATGTGTATAACGCACTCTACCTGGTGCAATGTGTGTAACGCGCTCTACCTGCTGCAATGTGTATAACGTGCTCTACCTGCTGCAATGTGTATAACGTGCTCTACCTGCTGCAATGTGTATAACGTGCTCTACCTGCTGCAATGTGTATAACGTGCTCTACCTGCTGCAATGTGTATAACGTGCTCTACCTGCTGCAATGTGTATAACGTGCTCTACCTGCTGCAATGTGTATAACGTGCTCTACCTGCTGCAATGTGTATAACGTGCTCTACCTGCTGCAATGTGTATAACGTGCTCTACCTGCTGCAATGTGTAGAATGTGCTCTACCTGCTGCAATGTGTATAACGTGCTCTACCTGCTGCAATGTGTATAACGTGCTCTACCTGCTGCAATGTGTGTAACGTGCTCTACCTGCTGCAATGTGTGTAACGTGCTCTACCTGCTGCAATGTGTATAACGTGCTCTACCTGCTGCAATGTGTATAACGTGCTCTACCTGCTGCAATGTGTATAACGTGCTCTACCTGCTGCAATGTGTATAACGTGCTCTACCTGCTGCAATGTGTATAACGTGCTCTACCTGCTGCAATGTGTGTAACGTGCTCTACCTGCTGCAATGTGTATAACGTGCTCTACCTGCTGCAATGTGTATAACGTGCTCTACCTGCTGCAATGTGTGTAACGTGCTCTACCTGCTGCAATGTGTGTAACGTGCTCTACCTGCTGCAATGTGTATAACGTGCTCTACCTGCTGCAATGTGTATAACGTGCTCTACCTGGTGCAATGTGTATAACGTGCTCTACCTGCTGCAATGTGTATAACGCACTCTACCTGGTGCAATGTGTGTAACGCGCTCTACCTGCTGCAATGTGTATAACGTGCTCTACCTGCTGCAATGTGTATAACGCACTCCACCTGGTGCAATGTGTATAACGTGCTCCACCTGCTGCAATGTGTATAACGTGCTCCACCTGCTGCAATGTGTATAATGTGCACTACCTGCTGCAATGTGTATAACGTGCTCTGCCTGCTGCAATGTGTATAACGTGCTCTACCTGCTGCAATGTGTATAACGTGCTCTGCCTGCTGCAATGTGTATAACGTGCTCTACCTGCTGCAATGTGTATAACGTGCTCCACCTGCTGCAATGTGTATAATGTGCACTACCTGCTGCAATGTGTATAACGTGCTCTACCTGGTGCATTGTGTATAACGTACTCTACCTGGTGCATTGTGTATAACGTGCTCTACCTGCTGCAATGTGTATAACGTGCTCTACCTGCTGCAATGTGTATAACGTGCTCTACCTGCTGCAATGTGTATAACATGCTCTACCTGGTGCAATGTGTATAACGTGCTCTACCTGCTGCAATGTGTGTAACGTGCTCTACCTGCTGCAATGTGTATAACGTGCTCTACCTGCTGCAATGTGTATAACGTGCTCTACCTGCTGCAATGTGTATAACGTGCTCTACCTGCTGCAATGTGTATAACGTGCTCTACCTGCTGCAATGTGTAGAATGTGCTCTACCTGCTGCAATGTGTATAACGTGCTCTACCTGCTGCAATGTGTATAACGTGCTCTACCTGCTGCAATGTGTGTAACGTGCTCTACCTGCTGCAATGTGTGTAACGTGCTCTACCTGCTGCAATGTGTGTAACGTGCTCTACCTGCTGCAATGTGTATAACGTGCTCTACCTGCTGCAATGTGTATAACGTGCTCTACCTGCTGCAATGTGTATAACGTGCTCTACCTGCTGCAATGTGTATAACGTGCTCTACCTGCTGCAATGTGTATAACGTGCTCTACCTGCTGCAATGTGTATAACGTGCTCTACCTGCTGCAATGTGTATAACGTGCTCTACCTGCTGCAATGTGTGTAACGTGCTCTACCTGCTGCAATGTGTGTAACGTGCTCTACCTGCTGCAATGTGTGTAACGTGCTCTACCTGCTGCAATGTGTGTAACGTGCTCTACCTGCTGCAATGTGTGTAACGCGCTCTACCTGCTGCAATGTGTATAACGTGCTCTACCTGCTGCAATGCGTATAACGTGCTCTACCTGGTGCAATGTGTATAACGTGCTCTACCTGCTGCAATGTGTATTACGTGCTCTACCTGGTGCAATGTGTATAACATGCTCTACCTGCTGCAATGTGTATAACGTGCTCTACCTGCTGCAATGTGTATAACGTGCTCTACCTGCTGCAATGTGTGTAACGTGCTCTACCTGCTGCAATGTGTGTAACGTGCTCTACCTGCTGCAATGTGTATAACGTGCTCTACCTGCTGCAATGTGTATAACGTGCTCTACCTGCTGCAATGTGTATAACGTGCTCTACCTGCTGCAATGTGTGTAACGTGCTCTACCTGCTGCAATGTGTGTAACGTGCTCTACCTGCTGCAATGCGTGTAACGTGCTCTACCTGCTGCAATGTGTATAACGTGCTCTACCTGCTGCAATGTGTATAACGTGCTCTACCTGCTGCAATGTGTATAACGTGCTCTACCTGCTGCAATGTGTATAATGTGCTCTACCTGCTGCAATGTGTATAACGTGCTCTACCTGCCGCAATGTGTATAACGTGCTCTACCTGCTGCAATGTGTATAACGTGCTCTACCTGCTGCAATGTGTATAACGTGCTCTACCTGCTGCAATGTGTATAACGTGCTCTACCTGCTGCAATGTGTATAATGTGCTCTACCTGGTGCAATGTGTATAGCGTGCTCTACCTGGTGCAATGTGTATAGCGTGCTCTACCTGCTGCAATGTGTATAACGTGCTTTACCTGCTGCAATGTGTATAATGCACTCTACCTGATGCAATGTGTATAACACGCTCTCCCTGGTGCAATGTGTATAACGTGCTCTACCTGCTGCAATGTGTATAACGTGCTCTACATGCTGCAATGTGTATAACGTGCTCTACCTGGTGCAATGTGTATAACGTGCTCTACCTGGCGCAATGTGTATAACGCGCTCTACCTGCTGCAATGTGTATAATGTGCTCTACCTGCTGCAATGTGTATAACGTGCTCTACCTGGCGCAATGTGTATAACATTCTCTACCTGGCGCAATGTGTATAATGTGCTCAACCTGGTGCAATGTGTATAATGAGCTCTACCTGATGCAATGTGTATAACGTGCTCTACCTGATGCAATGTGTATAACGTGCTCTACCTGGTGCAATGTGTATAGCGTGCTCTACCTGCTGCAATGTGTATAACGTGCTTTACCTGCTGCAATGTGTATAATGCACTCTACCTGATGCAATGTGTATAACACGCTCTCCCTGGTGCAATGTGTATAACGTGCTCTACCTGGCGCAATGTGTATAACATTCTCTACCTGGCGCAATGTGTATAATGTGCTCAACCTGGTGCAATGTGTATAATGAGCTCTACCTGATGCAATGTGTATAACGTGCTCTACCTGATGCAATGTGTATAACGTGCTCTACCTGGCGCAATATGTATAACGTGCTCTACCTGGTGCAATGTGTATAACGTGCTCTACCTGGCGCAATGTGTAGAACGCGCTCTACCTGGCGCAATGTTTATAACATGCTCTACCTGGTGCAATGTGTATAATGCACTCTACCTGGCGCTGTGTGTATAATGTGCTCTACCTGGTGCAATGTGTATAATGAGCTATACCTGGTGCAATGTGTATAATGAGCTATACCTGGTGCAATGTGTATACATACCATGCTCTACCTGGCGCAATGTGTATAATGAGCTATACCTGGTGCAATGTGTATAATGAGCTATACCTGGTGCAATGTGTATAACGTGCTCTACCTGGCGCTATGTGTATAATGTGCTCTACCTGGCGCAATGTGTATAACGTGCTCTACCTGCTGCAATGTGTATAACGTGCTCTACCTGCTGCAATGTGTATAAAGTGCTCTACCTGCTGCAATGTGTATAACGTGCTCTACCTGGCGCAATGTGTATAACGTGCTCTACCTGCTGCAATGTGTATAACGTGCTCTACCTGCTGCAATGTGTATAACGTGCTCTACCTGCTGCAATGTGTATAACGTGCTCTACCTGCTGCAATGTGTATAACGTGCTCTACCTGCTGCAATGTGTATAACGCGCTCTACCTGCTGCAATGTGTATAACGTGCTCTACCTGCTGCAATGTGTATAACGTGCTCTACCTGCTGCAATGTGTATAACGTGCTCTACCTGCTGCAATGTGTATAACGTTCTCTACCTGCTGCAATGTGTATAACGTGCTCTACCTGGTGCAATGTGTATAACGCGCTCTACCTGCTGCAGTGTGTATAACGTGCTCTACCTGCTGCAATGTGTATAACGTGCTCTACCTGCTGCAATGTGTATAAAGTGCTCTACCTGCTGCAATGTGTATAACGTGCTCTACCTGGCGCAATGTGTATAACGTGCTCTACCTGCTGCAATGTGTATAACATGCTCTACCTGGTGCAATGTGTATAACGTGCTCTACCTGCTGCAATGTGTATTACGTGCTCTACCTGGTGCAATGTGTATAACGTGCTCTACCTGCTGCAATGTGTATAACGTGCTCTACCTGCTGCAATGTGTATAACGTGCTCTACCTGCTGCAATGTGTATAACGTCCTCTACCTGCTGCAATGTGTATAACGTGCTCTACCTGCTGCAATGTGTATAACGTGCTCTACCTGCTGCAATGTGTATAACGTGCTCTACCTGCTGCAATGTGTATAATGTGCTCTACCTGCTGCAATGTGTATAACGTGGTCTACCTGCTGCAATGTGTATAACGTGCTCTACCTGCTGCAATGTGTATAACGTGCTCTACCTGCTGCAATGTGTGTAACGTGCTCTACCTGCTGCAATGTGTATAACGTGCTCTACCTGCTGCAGTGTGTATAACGTGCTCTACCTGGCGCAATGTGTATAACATGCTCTACCTGCTGGAATGTGTATAACGTGCTCTACCTGGCGCAATGTGTATAACATTCTCTACCTGGCGCAATGTGTATAATGTGCTCAACCTGGTGCAATGTGTATAATGAGCTCTACCTGATGCAATGTGTATAACGTGCTCTACCTGGCGCAATATGTATAACGTGCTCTACCTGGCGCATTGTGTATAACGTGCTCTACCTGGGGCAAAATATGTATAACGTGCTCTACCTGGCGCAATGTGTAGAACGTGCTCTACCTGGCGCAATGTTTATAACATGCTCTACCTGGCGCTGTGTGTATAATGTGCTCTACCTGGTGCAATGTGTATAATGAGCTATACCTGGTGCAATCTGTATAACGTGCTGTACCTGGCGCTATGTGTATAATGTGCTCTACCTGGCGCAATGTGTATAATGTGCTCTACCTGCTGCAATGTGTATAACGTGCTCTACCTGCTGCAATGTGTATAACGTGCTCTACCCGGTGCAATGTGTATAACGTGCTCTACCTGGTGCAATGTGTATAACGTGCTCTACCTGGTTCAATGTGTATAATGTGCTCTACCTGCTGCAATGTGTATAACGTGCTCTACCTGGTGCAATGTGTATAACGTGCTCTGCCTGCTGCAATGTGTATAATGTGCTCTACCTGGTGCAATGTGTATAACGCGCTCTACCTGCTGCAATGTGTATAACGTGCTCTACCTGCTGCAATGTGTATAACGTGCTCTACCTGGATCAATGTGTATAATGTGCTCTACCTGGCGCAATGTGTATAACGTGCTCTGCCTGGCGCAATGTGTATAAGCAGCACTACTGAGTGGTGCAATGTGAATTGGTACTATGATGTGGCCACGCCCCTTCTCAACGAAGTTATTCCCCTAAATTTTTACTGCACGCGCTCCGCGCACACTGACTTTGCTTTTCGCTATGGGAAGGGGAGCACCAATTCACTTTCTGACAAAATATTTAGTTACATGTCTGGTGCAGAGTGTCCGGTATAGCTACACAGCCCAGCAGCACTGTCACACCCCCCCTCCCCCTTGCAGCACTGTCACCCCTCCTCCCCCTTGCAGCACTTTTGTAGTGTTCAAATCAAGTCTGAGTTTTTATATTTAAATCATTAATAAGAACCTTAATTCCGTTGGAAACCAGAAAAGGACAGGTAGGACCCCAACTTTCAAAAGTGAGGGGTCAATGAGACCCACTTTTTTGGGGGCTCATCGCGATCACTCCCTGGAGCGCTGAGGTGCCCGGACCCCAGCGCCCTACTACTACCCGCCGCATAGGGAGCCGGTTAGCCTGGACCCCGTGAGCAGCGCACATCCCTGCAGCCATACGGTCAAGCTGCTCCCACAACAGCTCAGTGGGGTTGAGATCTGGTGACTGCACTGGCCACTCCATTACAGACAGAATACCAGCTGCCGGCTTCTTCCATAAATAGGTCTTGTATAATTTGGAGGTGTGCTTTGGGTCATTGTCCTCTTGTAGGAAAAAATTGGCTCCAATCAAGCGCTGTCCACAGGGTATGGCATGGCGTTGCAAAATGGAGTGATAGCCTTCCTTATTCACAATCCCTTTTACCTTGTTC
The DNA here is from genome assembly GCF_028390025.1 of Pseudophryne corroboree. Lineage (NCBI taxonomy): Eukaryota > Metazoa > Chordata > Amphibia > Anura > Myobatrachidae > Pseudophryne > Pseudophryne corroboree. The sequence continues at coordinate 1,424,514 of NW_026967505.1, forward strand.
AAATCTCCCACATTACCAGCACCAAAGCAGCCCCAGACCATCACATTACCTCCACCATGCTTGACCGATGGCATCAGGCACTCTTCCAGCATCTTTTCACTTGTTCTGAGTCTCACAAATGTTCTTCTGTGTGATCCAAACACCTCAAATTTTGATTCATCTGTCCATAACACTTTTTCCTCTGTCCAATGTCTGTGTTCTTTTGCCCATATTAATCTTTTCCTTTTATTGGCGTTTTCTTTGCCACTCTGCCTAGAAGGCCAGCATCCCGGAGTCACCTCTTCACTGTAGACATTGACACTAGTGTTTTGCGGGTACCATTTAATGAAGCTGCCAGCTAGGACCTGTGAGGCATCTGCTGCCAGTTAGGACCTGTGCGGCGTCTATTTATCAAACTAGAGACTCTAATGTACTTGTCTTCTTGCTCAGTTGTGCACCGGGGCCTCCCACTTCTCTTTCTACTCTGGTTAGAGCCTGTTTGTGCTGTTCCCTGAAGGGAGTACACACCGTTGTAGGAAATGTTCAGTTTCTCAGCAAGTTCTCGCATGGAATAGCCTTCATTTCTAAGAACAAGAATAGACTGTTGAGTTTCACATGAAAGGTCTCCTTTTCTTGCCACTTTCAGAGTATAATCGAACCCACAAATGTAATGCTCCAGACACTCAACTAACTCAAAGACAGCCCAGTGTTATAGCTTCTCTAACGAGCAAACCCATTTTCAGCTGTGCTAACATAACTGCACAAGGGTTTTCTAATCATCCATTAGTCTTCTACCACGATTAGCAAACACAATGTACCATTAGAACACTGGAGTGATGGTTGCTGGAAATGGGCCTCTATACAACTCTGTAGATATTCCATTAAAAACCAGACGTTTGCAGCTAGTACAATCATTTACCATATCAACAATGTATAGTGTATTTCTGATTAATTTAATGTTATCTTCATTGAAAAAAACAGTGCTTTTCCTTAAAAAATAAATGTCTAAGTGACCCCAAACTTTTGAACGGTAGTGTATGATCTGGTGCATCTGAAGATGTGAACCGGACCACTAGCTCAGGAGATCCAATGAAATGTTCTGGCATGGAACCTTCCGTACTGGATACCCTTGTATGAGGCTAACATCTTTCCCAACAATCTTATGCAAAGATGGATGGAGATCTGATTCAGTCGTATAACTGCTCGGACCATATCCTGGAGCGTCCTTGCCTTATCCTCTGGGAGGAACACTTTCTGAGCCACTGTATCCAGAAACATTCCCAGGAACAGGAGCCACTGAGTAGGCTCCTGTTCCTGGGAATGTTCCTCAGAAGTAGGGACTTCTGTAAATTGAAGATCAACCCATGATGTGACAGAAGCTGAATAGTGCGGTCTATGTTGAGCAATAGAAGCTCCCTGGATCTCACCTTTATCAAGAGCTCGTCTAGGTAAGGGACAATATTGATCCCCTGGACTCGGAGCTGGAACATCATCTCCGTCATCACCTTTGTGAAGACCCTTGGAGCTGTGGCCAGGCCGAAAGGTAGCACCTGGAACTAGTAGTGATCATTCTAGCAGGGCAAACCGTAGGTAAGCCTGGTGAGGCGGTCAAATCGAGATATGGAGATAAGCATCCTTTATATCAAACAAAACCATGAACTCCTGTTCTTCCAGACCCGCAATCATTGCTCACAAGGATTCCATTGTGAACTTGAAAACCTTTAGTGAAGGATTCAAGGATTTTAGATTCAAAATAGGCTTTAACGAAACCGTCCGGTTTTGGTACCACAAACAGGATGGAGTAGTAACCCAATCCCTGATGTTGTAGTGGCACTGGAACAATCACTTGGGACTGGGCCAACTTTAATATGGCCTGTTGCAGCGTTACTCGTGTATCCTGCAAAACTAGTAAACTTGATTAGAAAAATCGTTGGGGAGCAGCACTGCTGAACTGCAGCTTGTAGCCAAGAAATTAGGTCCTTTACCCAGGCATCCTGGCAGGAGCTTTCCCAGATGCGGCTGAAGTGACGCATGTCAGTGTCCGGAGCCTTACCTCCGGCGCGGTCTCATGGGTGTTGCGATCCCGGTGGTTGGCGCAGTTGCGGCGGCACGGAGCTGCTTGCAGTGGGTCCTTGGGCGCATGTGCGGCTTCCGGAGGTCAGGGGCCGGTGACCCGGATGCTGCGGCGGGTAGTTGCTGCAGCAGAGCCCTCTGGTGGTGAATCTGTCTCAGGAAGTCAAGGCCGGAGCTGGGTTAGCTTAAGTGCTGCAGCTGAGAATGTCCCCAGTGCTGGGGGTGGCCATGTTGGAGACCTGAGATTTACCAATGAAATCCACACTCTGTATCCAGCCAATCCAGTGTAGTCTTCCCTTATAAAAGGGAGACTGGCTCAGGGAGAGAGTGCCAGTGCTTCGAGTTACTTTCCTGTGAAAGTTGCTACAGCTCTGTGATCCCAGGCTGCTCCTGGTTCCCTGGTTCCCATCATCTGTCCATGACCTATCACTGCTGCAGTCCTGTCGCTTAACCCGGCGCCACTCGTGGAGGCGCTCACGGGGCTCCCGGTCGTAAAGGGGCTTCGGGTTCTAAACGTTGGTTCCTACGAGCGTCTCGCAAGCTCAAGCCACAGTCTTTGCTTCTTCCAGATTTGAGTTTTCAGCCTCGCTTTCCAAGCCCAAGCTACACTCTTAATTTCTTCAAAGTCAGAGTTTCTCAGCCTCATCTACCAGTCACAAGCCACAGTCTTTCAGTTCTTCAAAAACCCAGTCTCCTTCAGCCTTGTCTACCAACCACAAACCACAGTCTTTCAGTTCCGCAATACCGGTGATCTTCAGCTCCATTCCTCACCTCCGTGTCTTTCAATTCCTCAAGTATCGGTGTACAGTTGTTTCTTCATTAAAAACACAGTTATCCTTCTACAGAGTTCTCATTCTTTTTATGCCCTCCAGCCAATTCTAACACCCACTAGGCCTCCACTTCATGAGGAAGAACTACATTCAACCTACTCGTCTACTTCCTACACAGTCAGCTGTCCTCCCAGCCCAAGCTCGATTGTTGGAACCCCCAATCCCCGCCAACGCAGTCGAGATCACACCCCGAGATTCCCTCAGGGTTGGGGGGGGGGGGGGGGGGCACCATCATGCCAAGGCCCTAGTGGAAGCTGAACTGGTGCTTTGTTACCGAGAACCTGCGGCGGCTGGTTTTCTTGTTTTGCCTCTGGTGCCTCTCACTCATTTGAGGTGCCAACGGCTCTTGATCTGAACCTGGCAGTCCGAAAGGACTGGGTAAGACCTCCCGGGGTGGGAACGCCTAGCCAGTGGGGCCCCAGAGGGAGAAACGTGGATTTACCCACAGTAACCTTTGAAATCCATGTATCCAACTCAACCCCGAATAGCCACTCCCCTGAGAAAGGAAGAGACTCCACACTCTGCGCTTGGAATCTGCGTCCGCTATCCACTGACGCAGCCACAAAGTTCTGCGCGCCGACACTGCCATGGCAGTAGTCCTAGTGTTAATAGCACCTATTCCCTTGAGAGAGTCACACAGGAGGCGTGCAGTGTCCTGAATGTGCTTTATGAGAGTCACCAGGGACGTATATCTCCAGCAAGGCTTCCTTGAATTTGACTCGCCCATGTATGAATGGCATGTGTCATCCGGCAACCCGCTATCACAGGTCTTTGTGATACACCAGCTGCTGTGTAAATAGACTTTAATGTAGTCTCTATTTTCCTATCCCCAGGGTCCTTTAATGCAGAGGAGCCAGGGACTGGTAATAGCACTTTCTTTGATAGGCGAGAGACTGATAAGTCTACTGCCGGGGGCTCTCCCCAGTGTTTCCTACCATCAGGAGCAAATGGGAAAGTGTGCAGAAACCGATTTGTCACCTGGTATTTTTTATCAGGATTTTTCCAGGTTAACTTAAACATGTCATCTAGTTCCTTAGAATCGGGGAAAGTGACACTAGTTTCTTTTTCTGTGCTAAGAAAAACGACCGCTGTACGGCAGCGTCTTCCAAAGGGACTTTTATCACATCCCTGATAGCAAGTATAAGGGGCTCAATACCCTGTGCAGAAGGTAAATCCTCTTAATAGGATCCCATTCCTCCCCCTCCTCCTGTACCTCGTCCTCAGATTCTGAGAGTAAATCGTGCAGCCCACAACTATATGGACCTGAGCTAGGGGGGGGGGGGGGGGACGACGGACTGTTTATTATCGGCCTTTGCAGCTAGGTCTGCTACAGCCTGCTGATTATTAGCAGTGAGCTGGGATGACATGTCTGCCATCACGGTTTTTATGTCACTGAGCCAAGATGGCTCCTGACCCTCCCCCCAAGTCTCCTCACTAACTTGGGAGGACTGGCTGCATTGTTCACATGAGTGGGAACCAGCCGCAGAGGGAGAGAATCACAGATAAGTATATTAAATAGCAAGCCTGCCCAGACTGGTATGTGAAAAGGACACACAGAGAGAGAGGAACGGCACACCCAAAGCCTGTCAGACCCATTGAGACTGCAGGCTGTTTATCACAGTATAACACAGGAGTCTTGTCCTTTTTAGGACACTATAGTGTGTATAATAGCGGCTCTCCCCTTATTTACACCGCTGTACCAGTTTCCTGTGTATCACAAGTGTCTGGAGGGGCTGTGTGTCCTTGCTGCTGCAGCTGTAAGCAGAGGAAGGTGCCAAAACGCCGCTGCACCCGCTTTAGGTAGCTCCGCCCCCTGTAACGGCATTGGAGCTCTATAGATATTTATACTGGCAGTGTCTCCTAACAGGTGTAAAACGTAACATGAATGCCTGTTTCCACCACCGCTGCCACTGTACACAGGGGGGCTATAGCGGATCCCTCCGTAGAGCGTCCGTATGCCGCCCCTGTAATCGCGCCGCACCAAGAGCCGGGGACCCCCTTGTGGGTCCCCTGGTTTGTACTCGCCACTCTTCTGACCTCCCGCCATTGTTAGGGGTGTGCGGCGTGCTGCGATTGCATTTGGAAGAAATTTAAAGTGCATCAGCTCCTTTGGACCCCATCTATACCCCATTGCAATAAGTCCCCAGTATCCCTTATGCATGTTAGAGAAAAAATAAATAAAGAGTAGTTTAAATATAGACCGGCGTGTGCTAATAGAGACACTCTCAGGGCATGTTATACCATAGACAGAGGTACTGCTAGCGACACACAGTGACATGATGTGAGGGGGAGAGCAGGAGTATAATAGGGGCTGATGGCTCCTGATGTATGAGATACACCAGAGAGTGTGGGGAGGAGACTGGTCAGATCTCTGGGCTGGTAACACAGTGACATGATATGAGGGGGAGAGCAGGAGTATAATAGGGGCTGATGGCTCCTGATGTATGAGATACACCAGAGAGAGTGGGGAGGAGACTGGTCAGATCTCTGGGCTGGTAACACACAGTGACATGATGTGAGGGGGAGAGCAGGAGTATAATAGGGGCTGATGGCTACTGATGTATGAGATACACCAGAGAGTGTGGGGAGGAGACTGGTCAGATCTCTGGGCTGGTAACACACAGTGACATGATATGAGGGGAGAGCAGGAGTATAATAGGGGCTGATGTCTCCTGATGTATGAGATACACCAGAGAGAGTGTGGGGAGGAGACTGGTCAGATCTCTGGGCTGGTAACACACAGTGACATGATGTGAGGGGAGAGCAGGAGTATAATAGGGGCTGATGGCTCCTGATGTATGAGATACACCATAGAGTGTGGGGAGGAGACTGGTCAGATCTCTGGGCTGGTAGCCCACAGTGACATGATGTGTGGGGGAGAGCAGGAGTATAACAGGGGCAGATGTCTCCTGACTCCACCACTGGGCAGATACATTTCCCTCATTAGTCTGTACTGAGCAAGGAGAATATGTGACTCTTTTCTGTAATAAGTGTTTATTACTCACCTGTGCTAATATGTGTAGGGATCTCCTCCTCCTTACACTGCTGATCACCCCTCACATACGTATCTTCTTCTCCCTCTATATCTTCTGCCTTCATATCAGTCACATACGTCTCTTCTTCTCCCTCTGTATCTTCTACCTTTATATCAGTCACATACGTCTCTTCTTCTCTCCTTATATCTTCTGCCTTCATATCAGTCACATACGTCTCTTCTTCTCCCTCTGTATCTTCTACCTTTATATCAGTCACATACGTCTCTTCTTCTCTCCTTATATCTTCTGCCTTCATATCAGTCACATACGTCTCTTCTTCTCCCTCTGTATCGTCTGCCTTTATATCAGTCACATACGTCTCTTCTTCTCCCTCTATATCTTCTACCTTTATACGAGAAAGACGTTCTACCTAAATAACCCAAAAAATACAATGGCATTTGCATATTGTTTGATTAAATTGAGGTGAAACAGTATAATATCAGTGTATAAGACACACAGCTCCTCTACACATCAAATAGTGACAGTCACTTTGGTATATTGGATGAGACCCTAAATCCCACCTACCTGATCCTCCTGTGGGATCCTGTGATTCTCCTCTGTACAGTCCTGGGAATACAGAGGACGGGGACATCTCTCTGGGGTATCTCTGTTACTGGGCCCATCTGTAGGAGACACACAGTGACTGAGTACAGTGTATATATGTGATTATCAGATGATGTGTGTATATAGGGGTCCCCCATACCTGCTCTCCCCTGTACAATACATGACAGTCTCCTCTTACCCAGTGATGTGAGGGGCCGGTGATTCTCCATCATCACGTCCTTGTACAGACCCGTGTTCCTCTATATACTCCCCCTCCTGCATGGAGACATAGACAGTGACATCCTGACACCTTATAGGAACCTGACACACACAGTGATACAGTCATCACCCAGACACTTCCCCTGGTGTTACTGTATAATGTCCCATTCCCAGCAGTCACCTCTCCAGTCATCACACAGACACGTCCCCCGGAGTTACTGTATAATGTCCCATTCCCAGCAGTCACCTCTCCAGTCATCACACAGACACGTCCCCTGGTGTTACTGTATAATGCCCCATTCCCGGCAGTCACCTCTCCAGTCATCACTCAGACACATCCCCCGGTGTTACTGTATAATGTCCCATTCCCAGCAATCACCTCTCCAGTCATCACCCAGACACATCCCCCGGTGTTACTGTATAATGTCCCATTCCCAGTAGTCACCTCTCCAGTCATCACCCAGACACATCCCCCGGTGTTGCTGTATAATGCCCCATTCCCAGCAGTCACCTCTCCAGTCATCACCCAGACACATCCCCCGGTGTTACTGTATAATGTCCCATTCCCAGCAGTCACCTCTCCAGTCACCACCCAGACACGTCCCCTGGTGTTACTGTATAATGTCCTATTCCCAGCAGTCACCTCTCCAGTCATCACTCAGACACGTCCCCTGGTGTTACTCTATAATGCCCCATTCCCAGCAGTCACCTCTCCAGTCATCACCCAGACACATCCCCTGGTGTTACTGTATAATGTCCCATTCCCAGCAGTCACCACTCCAGTCATCACCCAGACACATCCCCTGGTGTTACTGTATAATGTCCCATTCCCAGCAGTCACCCCTCCAGTCATCACCTAGACACATCCCCTGGTGTTACTGTATAATGTCCCATTCCCAGCAGTCACCTCTCCAGTCATCACCCAGACACATCCCCTGGTGTTACTGTATAATGTCCCCTTCCCAGCAGTCACTTCTCCAGTCATCACCCAGACACGTCCCCTGGAGTTACTGTATAATGCCCCATTCCCAGCAGTCACCTCTCCAGTCATCACCCAGACACATCCCCGGTGCTACTGTACTCCCAAGTCTCCTCAGACCCCAGTCATGTCCCTGTATTATTACTATAGATAAAATTAAGATTATTGTGACGCTCCCAGATCCCCTCACCTCCCCAGTCATGTCTCTGTATTATTACTATAGATAGAAGTGACGTTATTGTGATGCTCCCAGATCCCCTCACCTCCCCAGTCATGTCCCTGCACTATTACTGTAGTACCCTAGTGATCTGAAGGCCTTTGGACACTATGAGGGGGCAAATCAATTAATGAATGTGTAGCTCTATAAGGTAATAGAGATGCTGCCAACTGATGTATACCATATATGTGATAATAACTTGGATCTTTCTAGTGATCCAATAATGTATAGTGTTTATGCATGTTATTATTCTGTGCCTGCTGAAGGTGAGGGGACTCTGGTAAGCGTGTAGTGCGCGGGGGGAGATCATGGAGAAGCTTCCAGAGGTCCCGTGTGCTGAGAGAGGTGGCTGGGCGCGTGTAGCGGCGGTTTTGTTGGTGGACTGACAAAGGGGAGAGAAAAAGGCTGGCGGCTGAGACGAGGGAGCTTACAGGAAGGCGGTTCCCTGCGAGTGAGAGAGCCCCTGTGGGGGAAAGGAATTGGATGTCTCCCGCTGCGGGTGAGAAGCGCTGTGTTAATTTCCCCTGGTGGACGCCGAGCAGGGACGTCCCGGTGGCTGGTTGTCACGGAGAGTGCTGGGGGGCGGAGCGCTGGTGGGGCAGGCTAGTACATGGGAGGAGACCGCAGTGCAGGCAGCAGATACCAGGAGTCCAGCAGTAGCAGACAGTGTCCCCCCCCAGAGGCAGAGCTGTGCCCCTCATCCCATCCAACCCGCGGGAAGAGCCCGCTTGTTGGAGGAGGCGGAGTCGGGGGGAGGTCCAGACCGGGCACACTATCATTGTAAGTGCAGGATGCCCCCATATAAATCCTGCTAATCTGCATACTCCCCTATCATCCTTTAACTATTAAAGTACCACACCAGTAGCACAGGGACCAGCAGCATCGGTGGATCTGAGGAGTATAAATAGCACCTCTAGAGACTCCATATCCATTAGATAATGACCAGGCGGGTAGCAGTCATAGAGTGCGGTGGTGTATAATGATGAAAGCAGCTAGGAGAGGGCGCAGGGTCACCTAAACTTGGAAATGGTACACTGGGGAGACTAAGCACCCCTCACCTATCAGAGACAGGTCCCAATAACCGGGACTTCTGTATGTTCTGGAGCCACCCCCATGGATCTACAGTGGGGCTATGCTTATACTGGGACAGGTAACACAGATCATCACCCCACTATATGTAACGAGTAGACCACGGGTGTCAGGGATTCCAGGGTGGAGAGCTCCACGTACTACCTTCCTGTTTCAGGTTGTCTGGGAGCGCTACAATTAGATCTTCCATGGAAACCATGATATTCATTGCCGTGAAGTAGGGATTGCTCAACAATCGTGAGGACAATTGCTCCAAGTGGATACCCATATAACCCAGAGTACTTCTTATATACAGACACGAAAGGGCCCCAACCGTGCACGATTATAGTAAGAGAACCCGGGTGGTTTTTCAAACGCAGCCCCACAACTTTCTTGTGGAGTCGTATGTTCTGTATTGTATGCATTACCTTATGTATAGGTGGGGTATATTATTATGTATAGGTGGGGTATATTATTATGTATAGGTGGGGTATATTATTATGTATAGGTGGGGTATATTATTATGTATAGGTGAGGTATATTATTATGTATAGGTGGAGTATATTATTATGTATAGGTGGGGTATATTATTATGTATAGGTGGGGTATATTATTATGTATAGGTGGGGTATATTATTATGTATAGGTGGGGTATATTATTATGTATAGGTGGGGTATATTATTATGTATAGGTGGGGTATATTAGTAGAATGGTTCATGGTTTGAGTATTATATGATATAACTGTATAAGGTGGCCTATAACTTCTTACATATAAAACTAGTATACTTACGGGTGGAACTGTCTCCGTATCTGTGGAAGAGCCTGAAATCACAAAGGAAAGGTACGATAGGTAAATGTGCATCTATCTGGTTACATCACATACTAATGTTATAGGCGACCACTACAGGGGTAGGGTATTTCTTAAGCAATTAGAGTATTGGGCTCTAAATAGCTTTGGTGGAGGCACGTTGCACATATACACTGTACCCCCAGGTAAAAGAGGGGTTACATTACTATAGATATGTGATGTCACTGTGACGCTCCCAGTTCCCCTCACCTCACCAGTCATGTCCCTGTATTATTACTATAGATATGTGATGTCACTGTGACATTCCCAGTTCCCCTCACCTCACCAGTCATGTCCCTGTATTATTACTATAGATATAAGTGACGTCACTGTGACACTCCCAGTTCCCCTCACCTCCCCAGTCATGCCCCTGTATTATTACTATAGATATAAGTGATGTCACTGTGACGCTCCCAGTTCCCCTCACCTCACCAGTCATGTCCCTGTATTATTACTATGGATATAAGTGATGTCAATGTGACACTCCCAGTTCCCTCACCTCCCCAGTCATGTCCCTGTATTATTACTATAGATATAAGTGATGTCACAGTGACACTCCCAGATTCCCTCACCTGCCCAGTCATGTCCCTGTATTATTACTATAGATATAAGTGATGTCACAGTGACACTCCCAGGAGTCTGATATACATTTGCTTCATACTGAGCAATATTTTCAATCCTCACAATTACATATAATAAAATTAATAATAATAATAATAATAATAATGACACTAAAGGCTGCACCCCAGTATAAAAATAATAACAGATGTCTTTAAAAGCAGGACACATCAGACCATTCCTCCTGTATTGTAGGACATCACCACCACTCCCAACACATAATAATAATACCAGGACACCACAAGCTGGTGTCCCTGTATAATAATAACTGTACACAAAAACCTGCTCCACCTGTATAACACTAATAATAACAGGACACCACAGGCTGCTCCTCCTGTATAACAATAATAATAATAACAGGACACCACAGGCTGCTCCTCCTGTAAAATAATAAAAACAGGACACCACATGCTGCTCCCCCTGTATAATAATAATAGGACACCACAGGCTGCTCCCCCTGTGTAATAATAATAATAATAATAATAATAATAATAATAATAACAACAACAACAGGACACCACAGGCCGCTCACTCTGTATAATAATAACAGGACACCATAGGCTGCTCCCACTGTATAATAATAACAACAACAGGACAACACAGGCTGCTCCCCCTGTATAGTATTAATAACAGAACACCACGGGCTGCTCCCCTGTATAATAATAACAGGACACCACAGGCTGCTCCCCCTGTATTATAATAATATCTGGACACCACATGCTGCTCCCCCTGTATAGTAAGACGCCATTACCTGATTTCCAAGGACACTGGGAGGCTGCAGCAGTCGATGAAAACTCACTTCCTGCATGTGGAACGCACAGTCCGGAAGTCAGGTGGAACGCACAGGCAGGAAGTAGGGCATGATTGGCAAAAGCTGCTTACAGGTTACTGGCCCCTCCCCTCGTACACCACTCCCACAGCCCCGCCCTCTGTTATTACTATTACAATACATGTCCTCAGTGCTGGAGGCCGGCGGCCATTTTCTTGTAGACCAGTCCGGCATCAGCAATAGATCTACCATCAGCAATAGGTTCCCTGTCCGTGTAGTGACGTCAGGAGCGGCGGCCATTTTCCCCTGGTCTGAGCTCCGCCTTCCTTCTATCATTCCCACAAGGCAGCAGGAGCAGAGAGCAGCCATTGCTGTGTCTGGCAGCAGGTAATGATATTATTATTATTATTCTATAGGCTGAGCAGCTCTGGTGTCAGGTTCTGTACTACAGGGGGAGCAGCCTCTGGTGCCTTGTTGTAGTGCAGCTGGAGCAGCCTCTGGTGCTGCATTATCCCTGTACAGGTGGCTGACACTCTAGTGTCCTATTACTGTAATACAGGTGGCGCAGACCCCGCCGTTACTGTAATCAGTAGCGGATCTTGCCACGGGCAAGCAGGACTTTTGCCCGGGGCGCCGCCTTCCGGAGGGCGCAGGGCGCCCTCCGGAGGGCGCCGCACCAGGGCAAGATCCGCTGCCCCCGCTGTCCCCCTGCTGCCGCTGTCCGCCGGGAAGGGAAACTAGACGCGTACGCGTCTAGTTTCCCTTCGTAGAGAGGTCCTTTACTGTGCGGTGCGCGATGACGTCATCGCGCACCGCACAGCCAAGGTCCTCTCCACGAAGGGAACTAGACGCTACGCGTCTAGTTTCCCTTCGTGGAGAGGACCTTTGATGTGCGGTGCGCGATGATGTCATCGCGCACCGCGCATCATTCCAGTCTGTGCAGGGGGCGTAAATGACCACGCCCCCTGTACGAAGCCACGCCCCCTGATGCCGCCCGGGGCGCCAGGCGACCCGGAACCGGCCCTGACTGTAATACAGGTGGAGCAGACCCCGCCGTTACTGTAATACAGGTGGGGCAGACCCCGCCGTTACCATAATACAGGTGGCGCAGACCCCACTGTTACCGTAATACAGGTGTATCAGACCCCGCCGTTACTGTAATACAGGTGGAGCAGACCCCGCCGTTACCGTAATACAGGTGTATCAGACCCCGCCGTTACCATAATACAGGTGTGTCAGACCCCGCCGTTACTGTAATACAGGTGGAGCAGACCCCGCCGCTACCGTTATTCTATACATAAAATGGCATTGTACTATACAGTGGAGCGCTATGTGTTGTACTACTCTACGGGGGGAACGACCTGTGGCATCCTCCGATACAGGGGTAGTGGATTATGACATCCTACTACACAGGGGGAGCAGCCTGTGTTGCCCTTTTATACAGGGGTAAGTGCCTGTGGTGTCTTGTTACTATTATTATATAGGGTGAGCGGCATGTAATGTCTTTCTATACAGAAGGAGTGGCATGTGTTGTCATAATATACAGGGGTAGCATCGTGAGCTGTCATAGTATACAGCGGGAGCAGCCTATGTTGTCATAGTATACAGGGGAAGCAGCCTGTGTTGTCTTAGTATACAGGTAGAGCGGCCTGTGTTGTCATAATATACAAGGGTAGGATCCTGTGCTGTCATAATATACAGGGGGAGTGGCCTGTGTTGTCATAATATACAGGGGTAGCATCCTGTGTTGCCATAGTATACAGGGGGAGCAGCCTGTGTTGTCTTAGTATACAGGTAGAGCGGCCTGTGTTGTCATAATATACAAGGGTAGGATCCTGTGCTGTCATAATATACAGGGGGAGCGGCCTGTGTTGTCATAATATACAGGGGGAGTGGCCTGTGTTGTCATAATATACAGGGGGAGTGGCCTGTGTTATCATAATATACAGGGGTAGCATCCTGTGTTGCCATAGTATACAGGGGGAGCAGCCTGTGTTGCCTTAGTATACAGGTAGAGCGGCCTGTGTTGTCATAATATACAAGGGTAGGATCCTGTGCTGTCATAATATACAGGGGGAGCGGCCTGTGTTGTCATAATATACAGGGGGAGTGGCCTGTGTTGTCATAATATACAGGGGGAGTGGCCTGTGTTGTCATAATATACAGGGGTAGCATCCTGTGTTGCCATAATATACAGGGTTAGCATCCTGTGATGTCATAGAATACAGGAGGAGCAGCCTATGTTGTCATAATATACAGGGATAGCATCCTGTGCTGTCATAGTATACAGGAGGAGTGGCCTGTGTTGTCATAATATACAGGGGTAGCATCCTGTGCTGTCATACTATACAGGAGGAGCGGCCTGTGTTGTCATAAAATACAGGGGGTAGCATCCTGTGCTGTTATAGTATACAATGGTAGCATCCTGTGCTGTCATAATATACAGGGGTAGCATCCTGTGTTGTCATAATATACAGAGGGAGTGTCCTGTGTTGTCATAATATACAGGGGTAGCATCCTGTGCTGTCATAGTATACAGGGGTAGCGGCCTGTGCTGTTATAGTATACAATGGTAGCATCCTGTGCTGTCATAATATACAGGGGTAGCATCCTGTGTTGTCATAATATACAGGGGGAGTGTCCTGTGTTGTCATAATATACAGGGGGAGCATCCTGTGCTGTCATATTATACAGGGGTAGCGGCCTGTGTTGTTATATACAGGGTTAGCATCCTGTGTTGTCATTGTATAGAGGGAGAGTGGCCTGTGTTGTCATAATATACAGGGGGAGTGGCCTGTGTTGTCATAATATACAGGGGAGTGGCCTGTGTTGTCATAATATACAGGGGTAGCATCCTGTGTTGCCATAATATACAGGGTTAGCATCCTGTGATGTCATAGTATACAGGAGGAGCGGCCCGTGTTGTCATAATATACAGGGGTAGCATCCTGTGCTGTCATACTATACAGGAGGAGCGGCCTGTGTTGTCATAAAATACAGGGGGTAGCATCCTGTGCTGTTATAGTATACAATGGTAGCATCCTGTGCTGTCATAATATACAGGGGTAGCATCCTGTGCTGTTATAGTATACAATGGTAGCATCCTGTGCTGTCATAATATACAGGGGTAGCATCCTGTGCTGTCATAGTATACAGGGGTAGCGGCCTGTGTTGTTATATACAGTGGTAGCGGCCTGTGTTGTTATCGTATTGCGGGAGAGTGGCCTGTGTTGTCATAATATACAGGGGTAGCAGATTATACTGTCATAGTATACAGGGGAGCAGCCTGTGCTGTTATAGTATACAGGGGGTAGCATCCTGTGCTGTCATAGTATACAGGGGGAGCAGCCTGTGTTGTCATAATATACAGGGGTAGCATCCTGTGCTGTCATAGTATACAGGAGGAGCGGCCTGTGTTGTCATAATATACAGGGTTAGCATCCTATGTTGTCATAGTATACAGGGGGAGCTGCCTGTGTTGTCATAATATACAGGGGGAGTGGCCTGTGTTGTCTTAGTATACAGGGGAGCAGCCTGTGTTGTCATAATATACAGGAGAAGCGGCCTGTGTTGTCATAAAATACAGGGGGTAGCATACTGTGCTGTTATAGTATACTGGAGGAGCGGCCTGTGTTGTCATAATATACAGGGGTAACATCCTGTGCTGTCATGGTATACAGGGGGAGCGACCTGTAGTGTCATAATAGACAGGGGGATTGGCCTGTATTGTCATAATATACAGGGGGAGTGGCCTGTATTGTCATAGTATACAGGGGTAGCATCCTGTGCTGTTATAGTATACAGGAGAAGCGGCCTGTGTTGGCATAATATACAGGGGTAGCATCCTGTGCTGTCATAGTATACAGGAGGAGCGGCCTGTGTTGTCATAATATACAAGGGTAGGATCCTGTGCTGTCATAATATACAGGGTGAGCGGCCTGTGTTGTCATAATATACAGGGGGAGTGGCCTGTGTTGTCATAATATACAGGGGGAGTGGCCTGTGTTGTCATAATATACAGGGGGAGTGGCCTGTGTTGTCATAATATACAGAGGTAGCATCCTGTGTTGCCATAATATACAGGGTTAGCATCCTGTGATGTCATAGTATACAGGAGGAGCAGCCTATGTTGTCATAATATACAGGGGTAGCATCCTGTGCTGTCATAGTATACAGGAGGAGCGGCCCGTGTTGTCATAATATACAGGGGTAGCATCCTATGCTGTCATAGTATACAGGAGGAGCGGCCTGTGTTGTCATAAAATACAGGGGGTAGCATCCTGTGCTGTTATAGTATACAGGAGGAGCGGCCTGTGTTGTCATAATATACATTGGTAGCATCCTGTGCTGTCATTGTATACAGGAGGAGCGGCCAGTGTTGTCATAATATACAGGGGTAGCATCCTGTGCTGTCATAGTATACAGGAGGAGCGGCCTGTGTTGTCATAAAATACAGGGGGTAGCATCCTGTGCTGTTATAGTATACAATGGTAGCATCCTGTGCTGTCATAATATACAGGGGTAGCATCCTGTGTTGTCATAATATACAGGGGGAGTGTCCTGTGTTGTCATAATATACAGGGGGAGCATCCTGTGCTGTCATAGTATACAGGGGTAGCGGCCTGTGTTGTTATATACAGGGTTAGCATCCTGTGTTGTCATTGTATAGAGGGAGAGTGGCCTGTGTTCTCATAATATACAGGGGTAGCATCCTGTGCTGTCATAGTATACAGGGGTAGCGGCCTGTGTTGTTATATACAGTGGTAGCGGCCTGTGTTGTCATCGTATTGAGGGAGAGTGGCCTGTGTTGTCATAATATACAGGGGTAGCAGATTATACTGTCATAGTATACAGGGGAGCAGCCTGTGCTGTTATAGTATACAGGGGGTAGCATCCTGTGCTGTCATAGTATACAGGGGTAGCGGCCTGTGTTGTTATATACAGTGGTAGCGGCCTGTGTTGTCATCGTATTGAGGGAGAGTGGCCTGTGTTGTCATAATATACAGGGGTAGCAGATTATACTGTCATAGTATACAGGGGAGCAGCCTGTGCTGTTATAGTATACAGGGGGTAGCATCCTGTGCTGTCATAGTATACAGGGGGAGCAGCCTGTGTTGTCATAATATAGAGGGGTAGCATCCTGTGCTGTCATAGTATACAGGAGGAGCGGCCTGTGTTGTCATAATATACAGGGGTAGCATCCTGTGCTGTCATAGTATACAGGAGGAGCGGCCTGTGTTGTCATAAAATACAGGGGGTAGCATCCTGTGCTGTTATAGTATACAATGGTAGCATCCTGTGCTGTCATAGTATACAGGAGGAGCGGCCTGTGTTGTCATAATATACAGGGGTAGCATCCTGTGCTGTTATAGTATACAGGGGAGCGGCCAGTGTTGTCATAATATACAGGGGTAGCATCCTGTGCTGTCATTGTATACAGGAGGAGCGGCCAGTGTTGTCATAATATACAGGGGTAGCATCCTGTGCTGTCATAGTATACAGGAGGAGCGGCCTGTGTTGTCATAAAATACAGGGGGTAGCATCCTGTGCTGTTATAGTATACAATGGTAGCATCCTGTGCTGTCATAATATACAGGGGTAGCATCCTGTGTTGTCATAATATACAGGGGGAGTGTCCTGTGTTGTCATAATATACAGGGGGAGCATCCTGTGCTGTCATGTGTTGTTATATACAGGGTTAGCATCCTGTGTTGTCATTGTATAGAGGGAGAGTGGCCTGTGTTGTCATAATATACAGGGGTAGCATCCTGTGCTGTCATAGTATACAGGGGGAGCGGCCTGTGTTCTCATAATATACAGGGGTAGCATCCTGTGCTGTCATAGTATACAGGGGTAGCGGCCTGTGTTGTTATATACAGTGGTAGCGGCCTGTGTTGTCATCGTATTGAGGGAGAGTGGCCTGTGTTGTCATAATATACAGGGGTAGCAGATTATACTGTCATAGTATACAGGGGAGCAGCCTGTGCTGTTATAGTATACAGGGGGTAGCATCCTGCGCTGTCATAGTATACAGGGGGAGCAGCCTGTGTTGTCATAATATAGAGGGGTAGCATCCTGTGTTGTCATAGTATACAGGGGGAGCAGCCTGTGTTGTCATAATATAGAGGGGTAGCATCCTGTGCTGTCATAGTATACAGTAGGAGCGGCCTGTGTTG
The DNA here is from genome assembly GCF_028390025.1 of Pseudophryne corroboree. Lineage (NCBI taxonomy): Eukaryota > Metazoa > Chordata > Amphibia > Anura > Myobatrachidae > Pseudophryne > Pseudophryne corroboree. Next base: position 1,441,868 of record NW_026967505.1, read on the forward strand.
GCATAATATACAGGGTTAGCATCCTATGTTGTCATAGTATACAGGGGGAGCTGCCTGTGTTGTCATAATATACAGGAGGAGCGGCCTGTGTTGTCATAAAATACAGGGGGTAGCATACTGTGCTGTTATAGTATACAGGAGGAGCGGCCTGTGTTGTCATAATATACAGGGGTAACATCCTGTGCTGTCATAGTATACAGGGGGAGCGACCTGTAGTGTCATAATATACAGGGGGATTGGCCTGTATTGTCATAATATACAGGGGGAGCGGCCTGTGTTGTCAGAATATACAGGGGTAGCATCAGTGGTCAAAGTGGAAATTTTGAAGTGGGGGTATGCAAAAGTCAAGGACTCAATCATGCGCGTGCGCTCCAGAAAAGGGGGCGTGGTCACTTAAAAGGGGGCATGTTTAGTGTAGTAGAACCCCTTATACTATCTAGTACTGGTGCCTCTTTCACATTATAGCACACTAAATAAGCGGGAAGTCGGCACCAACCCCCACAGATACATCGCCCCCGTATGTGTGTATACTGCCCCCCTATGTGTGTATACCGCCCCCCTATGTGTGTATACCGCCCCCCTATGTGTGTATACCGCCCCCCTATGTGTGTATACCACCCTCCTATGTGTGTATACCGCCCCCCTATGTGTATATACCGCCCCCTATGTGTGTATACCTCCCCCCTATGTGTGTATACCGCCCCCTATGTGTGTATACCTCCCCGTATGTGTGTATACCGCCCCCTATGTGTGTATACCGCCCCCCTATGTGTGTATACCGCCCCCTATGTGTGTATACCGCCCCCCTATGTGTATATACCGCCCCCTATGTGTGTATACCTCCCTCCTATGTGTGTATACCGCCCCCCTATGTGTGTATACCGCCCTCCTATGTGTGTATACCGCCCCCCTATGTGTGTATACCGCCCCCTATGTGTGTATACCTCCCCCTATGTGTGTATACCGCCCCACTATGTGTATATACCGCCCCCTATGTGTGTATACCTCCCCCTATGTGTGTATACCTCCCCCTATGTGTGTATACCGCCCCACTATGTGTATATACTGCCCCCTATGTGTGTATACCTCCCCCTATGTGTGTATACCTCCCCCTATGTGTGTATACCGCCCCCTATGTGTGTATACCTCCCCCTATGTGTGTATACCGCCCCCTATGTGTGTATACCGCCCCCTATGTGTGTGTACTGCCCCTATGTGTGTATACATCCCCCTATGTCTGTATACCGCCCCCTATGTGTGTATACCGCCCCCTATGTGTGTGTTCTGCCCCCATATGTGTGTATACCACCCTCCTATGTGTGTATACCGCCCCCATATGTGTGTATACCACCCTCCTATGTGTGTATACCGCCCTCCTATGTGTGTATACCGCAACTCTATGTGTATACCGCACCTCTATGTGTGTATACCGTCCCCCTATGTGTGTATACCGCACCACTATGTGTGTATACCTCCCCCTATGTGTATATACCTCCCCCTATGTGTGTATACCTCCCCCTATGTGTGTATACCGCCCCCTATGTGTGTATACCGCCCCCTATGTGTGTGTACTGCCCCTATGTGTGTATACTGCCCCCTATGTGTGTATACCGCCCCCTATGTCTGTATACCGCCCCCTATGTGTAACAACCTTGTATCACCAGTGACATCAGTGTGTGCAGTGCTGTGTGTGTATGACACTGGTAATATACTCTCCATGCACCACACACTGCAGCACATACACCCTGCCCGGCAGGAGAGGGGGCGGCGGCCATTACCTGGAGAAGGAGGCGGCAGCAGAGGAGACCGGGGGCGGAGCTCTGTGTATTGGAAGGGGCTGTTTCCGGGTCACCATCTGCATAGCGCATGGGATTATGGGTAGGGACAGCCACAGTCACTAAGCAACCAGGAGCAGCCCCGCCCAGTCTCCCGACACAGGCCGCAGATACTCATCATCCAGCCCCTCCCATTCTACCCGCCATTGATTTGAGCGTCCCGTCACTTATCATGGCGTGTTGGGAGGGAGAGGGGGCTGGACTACGAGCAATGAGCGGGAGAAAGGTGACTGAGTGACTGGACCCTGCGACCAATAGCTAGAGACAGGGGCGGTGCTGGCTGAGTGACGGGATGCTGCAGCCTATGAGAGAGTGGGCTGGGCTGGTGGCTGATCCCATGCGCTGTGCAGGAGGCAGCTGTGGGTGGGGACTGGGCTGCTACCAATAGTAGGGATAGGGGGGCGGGGACAGTGCTGCGGCGTATTGGAGGAAGAGGGGGCGGGGCTGTGACGTATGGGAGGAAGAGGGGGCGGGGCTGCGGCGTATGGGAGGGTGAGGGTAGTGATGGGAAATCTAGTTCACTCAGGAGATTAGTTCATGTAGTTCATCCTGTCACTCACTGACTCTGAGACTGAGAGGAGTGATTGGATGTAGAACTAGTCTAGACTATTACACATAGAGGAGGGATTTCTAACACTAGCTCATTGTAGGAGTAAATGATCAGATAGGTGTAATATGTCAGATTGTTTTATATGTAAGAAAAGCAATAAGTTATATAGCAACCTTATAGTGACATACGTATCTCTGCCATATTACTCCCATTGGTGGTACTCCTTTTTACTTCATAATAGGCAAGTGACCCAAATCCAGAGTAACCTCATAAGTCACTTTTTCCGCTTTTGAAATACAATAATTAAAAGAAAAAAGTCCCTTTGCCGCAATGTAACAGACCTTAGAGAGAGAGAAAGTGGAGATGTTGTAAAGTAACCAATCAGCTTCTGTCATTTATCTTCAACAGTATATAAAGTGACAGAAGCTGATTGGTTGCTAGGGGCAACTGCTCCACTTTATGTTACTTGAAGGTTCATAGTACATATCCCCCTGTGTCTTGTGTGGAGTAATCTGACCCTACAGGGACTCAGCACTGTGTCTGTAGCTGATTGGGAGTGTAGCTTGTCACCTAATATACTGGGGGAATGAATCATGGCTATATACAGCTCAGCATCAGCTCCATACAATGCATATGCCTGAGCACAGCAGTGCCACACATGGTAGCTTAGAGGTACTGCACTGACTCGTATGGCTGTATGAGTCAGAGATCTGATCAGTGATCTGTAATGAACTACTTGCAAGGAGAGTGACTCGCGAGTCATCAGGACAATGCAGCTCAGCATCAGCTCCATACAATGCATATGCCTGAGCACAGCAGTGCCACACATGGTAGCTTAGAGGTACTTCACTGACTGGTATGGCTGTATGAGTCAGAGATCTGATCAGTGATCTGTAATGAACTACTGAACTACTTGCAAGGAGAGTGACTCATAAGTCGTCAGGACAATGTAACTCAATCAGCTCCACAGAGTGAGTCCACTCCATGTCTGATCACAGCAGTGCCCCCTGTGGCAGCAGAGATGTACTGACTCATGAGTATTGCTGAGTGAGAGCTGAATAACAACAGTGCTGCTGCAGCTGCACCTACACAACACCCAGCAGAAGGTTTAGCACAGCAGTATGCACAGAAGCCAGTAGTACCAGAAGTAGCAGCAAGTGTTTGGACATCTGGACTAATAGGACAGTGATTATATCACAGAAAGGTGAGCAGCATGACCACACATGTCACTCACAGACACACATAGACTTTGGCTAGGCAATGCAGATGCTATTTGTTTAGGGTGTGGTATTGAAAGTCGACGGTGTCTAGGTCGACCACTATTGGTCGACAGTAACTAGGTCGACAGGGTGTCTAGGTCGACAGGGTCTTTAGGTCGACATGTTCTAGGTCTGCAGATCAAAAGGTCGACATGAGTTTTGAATGTTATTTTTGTGTCGTTTTGTTCCCTCGGCACAGATTACCGTTCCAATCGTAGTCCACATTGATCGTTAAGTATGAAAAGGTTAACAAAAAAAGAAAAAAATTGTGAAAACCTCATGTCGACCTAAAAACCCTGTCGACCTAGACACCCTGTCGACCTAGTCACTGTCGACCAATACTGTCGACTTTCAGCCGGATCCCATCTTTTTATTAGATCTGTATTGCTGGGCTGTGTTGTACTTTTACCTTTTACAGCATCAGATTCAGGAAGTGAAAATCCAGTGAGTGAATGAGACAGTGAGAAGCCTAATGCAGCTGCTGGCTCTATTCTGTCTGTGTCTGACTCCTCCTTCCTGATGAACTAATCTTTTCCAAAGCTGTGACCTGAACGAACTAGTTCACTTTGAAGATTAGTTCATTTTGACCTAATCATTCATGAACTACCCATCACTAGAGAGGGAGAGAGGGCGGAGCTGGGTCTAACAGTGACTGGAGCTGCGGCCTATGGGCAGCGAGTGGGCTGGGCAGCTCCTGGTTGCTGAGTTGCCGTGGTAGTCACTACCCATAATCCCATGCGCTATGCTGACGATGGCTCGGAAATACCGCCCCACCCACTTCCGGTACATCTTCCTCCATCCAGGGTGTGACCTCCTGCCCCCTCATCCTCCAGGTAATGTCCACTAATCCCACCTGTACCCTGTCCCAACCTCTCCTAATACCCCCTCTCCTGCCCCCAACCTCTCCTAATACCCCCTCTCCTGCCCTCAATCTCTCCCAATCGCCCCTCTCCTGCCCCAAGCCTCTCCTAATACCGCTTCTCCTGCCCCAACCTCTCCAAATACCCCCTCTCCTGCCCCATCCTCTCCTAATACCCCCTCTCCGGCCCCAAGCCTCTCCTAATACCCCCTCTCCTGCCTCAACCTCTCCTAATACCCCTTCTCCTGCACCCAACCTTTCCTAATACCCAATCTCCTGCACCCAACCTCTCCTAATACCCAATCTCCTGCCCCTACATTCTCCTAATACTCCCTCTCCTGCCCCCATCCTCTCCTAATACCCCCTCTCCTCTCCTAGTACCCCTCTCCAGTCCCCAACCGCTCCTAATACCCAATCTCCTGCCCCTACATTCTCCTAATACCCCCTCTCCTGTCCCCAACCTCTCCTAATACCCCCTCTCCTGCCCCCAACTTCTCCTGCCCCAATCTATCCCAATCCCCCCTCTCCTGCCCCAAGCCTCTCCTAATACCCCCTCTCCTGCCCCAACTTCACCTAATACCCCCTCTACTGCCCCAACCTCTCCTAATACCCCGTCTCCTGCACCCAACCTCTCCTAATACACCATCTCATGCCCCTATCCTCTCCTAATACCCCCTCTCCTGCCCCCATCCTCTCCTGCCCCTATCCTCTCCTAATACCCCATCTCCTGTCCCTATCCTCTCCTAATACCCCCTCTCCTGCCCCTATCCTCTCTTAATACCCCCTCTACTGTCCCCAACCTCTCCTAATACCCAATCTCCTGCCCCTACATTCTCCTAATACCCCCTCTCCTGCCCGAAACCTCACCTAATACCCCCTCACCTGCCTCCAACCTCTCCTAATACCCCCTCTCCTGCCACCAACTTCTCCTAATACCCCCTCTCCTTCCCCCAACTTCTCATAATACCCCCTCTTCTGCCCCCATCCTCTCCTAATACCCCCTCTTCTGCCCCATCCTCTCCTAATACCCCCTCTCCTGCCCCCAACCTCTCCTAATATCCCCTCTCCTGCCCCCAACCTCTCCTAATATCCCCTCTCCTGCCCCCAAGCTCTCCTTATACCCAATCTCCTGCTCCCAAACTCTCCTAATACCCAATCTCCTGCCCCTACATTCTCCTAATACCCCCTCTTCTGCTCCCAACCTTTCCTAATACCCCCTCTCCTGCCCCTACATTCTCCTAATACCTCCTCTCCTGCCCCCAACCTCTACTGCCCCAACCTCTCCTAATATCCCCCTCCTGCCCCTGACACTCTCCTAATACCCCCTCTCCTGCTCCTATCCTCTCATGATGCCCCCTTATATGCTGCCCCTTAGAATTCTCCTAATGTCACCTCACCTGCTGCCCCTGACATTCTCCTAACGCCCCCTCACCTGCTGCACCTGACATTCTCCTAATGCCCCCTCACCTGCTGCCTCTGACATTCTCCTAATGCCCCCTCACCTGCTGCTCCTCCACTTTCTACTAATGCCCCCCTCCTGCTGCCTCTGACATTCTCCTAATGCCCCCTCACCTGCTGCCCCTGACATTCTCCTGATGCTCCCTCATTTGCCACCCCCTGTCTGTCACCTGGTGCCCCTGGCATTCTCCTAATGCCCCCTCACCTGGTGCCCCTGGCATTCTCCAAATGCCCCCTCACCTGGTGCCCCTGGCATTCTCCAAATGCCTCCTCACCTGGTGCCCCTGGCATTCTCCAAATGCCCCCTCACCTGGTGCCCCTGGCATTCTCCTAATGCCCCCTCACCTGCTGCCCTCGGCATTCTCCTTATGCCCCCTCATCTGCTGTCCGTCTGTCATCTGCTGCCCCTGACATTCTCCTAATGCCATCTCGCCTGCTTGCCCTGTCTATCACCTGGTGCCCCTGACATTCTTTTAATACCCCCCCTCTGACATTCTCCTAATGTCCCCTCACCTGCTGCCCCATATCTGTCCCTGCTGCCTTTCTGACCTGCCGCTCCCTGTCATTCTCCTGTTGCCCCTTCACCTATCTCCTGCCACACCCCAGTCTTCTGCCACCAAAGCCATTTCTAGGGCTAGGCGATTTGTGCAATCGCACGGGGCGAATGCGGCTGCGGTCACTTTGAGACAGTATTCCATGTCTGGTTTCCGCATGGAATAATGTTGAAAGTGTCCCACCCAAAATGGCCACCGCCTCAGAGGAGACACTTCTGACGGTAGCTAGAGGAGATGGCAACTATTTTTGGAGGGACATTTAAAAGACTGGCAGACGCGAACAGCATCCCCACCTGTCTCTACTGCCGCTCTCATCCACTAGATAATGGCTGCCGCTTCCCTTCCCCACCTGTCTCTCCTGCCGTCACCCTCCTCCATTTCCTGCCGCTCTCATCCTCCAGGTGATGGCTGCTGTATCCCATCTCACCCTGCAACCCCCCTTACCTGTGGCCCACTGCCACCACTTTCTGCTGCCCCCTACCTGTCCCTTCCCAGTCTCCAGCCGCTCCCCACCTGTCTACTCACCTGCTCCTTTCCTCACCTGCTGACCATTGTCTCCTACCCCCCCCCCCACACACACATGCAGCCCCCTGCCTGTCATTACCCTGTCTCTAATGCAACCCCTCCTCACCTACCGGATCCCCCCATCCTACCACCTCACCTGCTGCCACCTGTCTTCTACAACCACCCTTTCCTGCTATCACCAGTCTGTTTCCCACTGACCCTACACCTGCCATCCCGTCTGCCCCTGCTGCCCCCTCACCTTCCGACAGCCTGTCCCCTGCTGCCCTCCTTCTTGAGGTGAAGGGATCTGGGAGCGTCACAGTGACATCACTTATATCTATAGTAATAATACAGGGACATGACTGGGGAGGTAAGGAGATCTAGGAGTGTATGCAATGATATTTGGTGTCTCCCGCATTTCACAGGAATACACAGTAGTGAAGAAGACGCCCAGCTATCCCCACGTGTCAGGAGGACATAGGAGGACCCAGAGCCCCATCCCGGTGCCTCCACCTCACTCACTGATACATGAGGGAGACAGAGGGAGAGAGTGGCAGGAGACTGACTAAGAAGTAATGTTCTGTCAGGAGCTCCAGGAGGGAATTGTCGTGTAGAATTGGATCACAGAAGTGTGCTGAACTGTGTTATAACCTATTCTGTTAATAAACCACTGTTGGTTTTTCATCTACCACCGTGACTGAGTGATTTTGAACCCAATATCCTCACATTTGGTGGCAGCAGTGGGATCACTCAAGACACCAGCAGAAAGGAATAAACCACAGCAGGCAATGGATTCTGCCCCGCTATGCTACCGATACAGCAAGAAGGATCAACTACAGGACCTCTGTCGAACAAGACGGATTGAGTTTAATGCATCGGACACCAGAGCAGTCTTAATGGCAAAGCTAGCTGAATGGGACCAAGAACACCCTGGGCAGGAGGATGATGAGGACTCCATCCCAGAGCAGGCCGAGGGTCAAGGAACCACTGGAACCGCTACAACAGGCCCTGCACTGGTCGTTGGAAGTACAGATCAGTTGCGGGAGTTGCTGGCAGCACTAGGGCAAGGAGCATCAGTACTGGGAGCCGCATTGGGGGCGCAGACCGGTATAACCGCCCCGGCAGTGGCGGTAAGGCAGACCTCCCGGCTGAGGTATAATGAGGTCCCACCTTTTGATGAGGTCAGTTCGGATATTGATACTCATTTGCAGATGTTTGAATCTGTTATGATAATGCATGGAATTGAGGCAACAGAGTGGCCTCGATATTTGGTACCCAGTCTGAGAGGGCGGGCACTGGAGGCATTCCATGCCCTGAGTCCAGAGCAGATCCTGGTATATGAGGAGGTACGGAGTGTGCTGCTTGCCAGATATGCGGTGACCGCTGAATCGTATCGCATAAAGTTCCGGTCTATGGCGCGGAAAGGAGATGTCTCATTTATAGAGTTCAATAACTTGCTGCGGAGGAACTGTGATAAGTGGCTGGCTGTGAAGAATGCCCTTACTGTAGCAGACATTAAAAATGCTTTTATTTTGGAGCAGCTGCTAAACAAGATGCCTCCAGAGATCAGGGAGTGGGTGGCAGACCGGAACCCTACCACTCCGGAAAAAGCAGCACACCTAGCAGATGAGTTCACAGCTAACAGGCCTCGGTGGAGAGGTGCCAATACAGAGGAGAGGACAACCCTCTGACGGCCCCAGCAGGATCGTGATCTACCATTGCTCCCCCACCGGCCGGCCCCAATAAATACCCCAGCTTCCCTAGCCAGAAATTCAAGGTCTCGGGGACCAGCGTCACCTGCAAGCCGACGCTGCTACAACTGTGACCAGGTGGGGCATTTACTTCGTGACTGTACACGGGTAAGACGGCCATTCCCAGGTACCCAATCTGCCATGTCGCGGGTGGCTGTGTGCCACGAATCATTTGGAACGGGCTAGGTGGACTACTTTCCTGATGCGCCAGAGGCGGAGGAAGTAGCATACCAAGTAGAGGTGGTAGCAGCTATTGGGAAATCCACCCCGGATAATATGAAGACCCACCTACAACCTGTAAAAGTTAATGGGAAGGAGCTGCAAGGGTTGAGAGACTCTGGAGCTTCTATCACCCTTATACGGCCAGAATTAATTCCCCCCTGCCAGATACTGAAGAAAAGGAAAGTCAAAATTTCCATGGCAGGAGGGCAGATCACTGTAATACCTATGGCAAGGGTACACCTGGACTGGGGCCTGGACTCTGGAGAGGTAAATGTGGGACTTTTGGATGGATTACCCACTCACGTCATTCTGGGCAACGATCTGAGTGCTGGATTGGCTAGTTACTTTGTGGGAGCTATCACCCGAAGCCAAGCACAGGCATTGGAGACAGTGCATGAGGACCCTCTCATGCCAGCACCAGGAGTCCCTGTGGAAGTGACAGCCACAAACCGTGAACCGTTGGCGGTAAGTAACCCTGTCCCGGACTTGCCTGACTGTGATGAGAATCTGGGGGAAGTAGATAGGATAGCCTTTAGGGAAGCCCAACGGACCGACCCCTCCCTAGCTAGCCTCCGCAGGGCAGCGGGACGAACAGATTGGGGCCTCAGGAGGATCGCATTATGTGGGAGGAGGGGAGACTGTACCGGGTGCCAGCAAAAGCAGACCCATTAGAGCCCGGGGTCCTAAGAAAACAGTTGATTGTTCCACAGCAGTACCGTGCCCGGTTGCTGGCCCTTGCCCATGACATTCCCTTAGCAGGCCACTTAGGGGTTCGGAAAACCCGTGCCCGGCTGCTGCGACATTTCTTCTGGTCTGGGGTTAACCAGCAGGTAAAACAGTATAGAGAGTCATGTGAGGTCTGCCAACGCCTCGGGGGACCCCCACGCCGGGTTCCCCTACAACCCATGCCTGTCATAAGTGAGCCATTTAAGAGAGTGGCCATGGACATTGTGGGGCCTTTTAAGAAACCGAGCCGAACAGGAAAGAGATACATACTGACTGTAGTTGATTACGCGACTAGATACCCTGAGGCAGTGGCACTGGCATCCATAGATGCTGAACATATCGCCCAGGCTCTCATGGATATTTTTAGTCGCGTAGGATTTCCCCAAGAAGTAGTTACTGATCAGGGTACGCAATTTCAAGGGGAATTGCTGCAGACAGTATGGGACAACTTTGGGGTCCATCCCTTACGCACCACCCCTTATCACCCCCAGACTAATGGTCTCTGTGAGAGATTCAATTCGACCCTAAAGCAGTTGCTGCGGGCATTTGCTGAATCGGAGGGGGGAGACTGGGAGAAGTCCTTGCAACAGCTATTATTCGCGTACCGCGAAGTGCCGCAGGATTCAACCAGATTCTCTCCTTTTGAGTTACTATATGCCCGAAGGGTAAGGGGACCACTTGACCTAGTCAGGGAAAGCTGGGAAGGGTCATTTCAGGAACCTGAGGTTCCCATCTTGGAATATGTAGTCCAAATGAAGGAGAAACTGCACAGGCTGATGCAGCTTGCGCATGACCACACCCTGGGCGCGCAGGAAAGACAGTGCCGGTACTATAACCAACGAGCGCAGGACAGGGAACTAGAGGTTGGACAGAAAGTGATGGTGCTAGTACCTGCCCGAAAGCATAAGTTACAGGCGACCTGGGCAGGGCCTTATACTGTAGTGGATCGGCAGGGACGGGTAGATTACATTATTGCCCTAGACCAAACAGGGAAGCGGGTGGGTACCTACCACATAAATAGGTTAAAGAAATATGTCACCAGGGAGATAGGGGCGGTGGCAATCTGTTGCCCACCTATGGATGACCCAGAGACTGACCCCATCCCTGATATTCTAGCAGCCACCAAGAGGGACCTAGGAGTGGAGGCAGTGCCCATAGGCTCGCAATTAACAGAAACCCAGGCCCTACAGATGAGGGAGGTATTGGAGGTAGAGAGGCCACAATTCACAAGCAGGCCAGGGCGCACTCATGTAGTGTCCCATCATGTCAACACCGGGGAGGCTCGGCCCACTAGGCAACCCGCTTATCGGGTGAACCCCAGGGTGATTGATATGATCAAAAGGGAGGTCGATGAAATGCTGGCGCTTGGTGTTATTATACCGTCCCATAGTCCCTGGGCCGCCAGCGTAGTCCTAGTGCCCAAGAAAGATGGCAGTACCCACTTCTGCGTGGACTATAGGAGGCTGAACGAGGTGACAGTGACAGACGCATACCCCATGCCCCGGGTAGATGAGCTGTTAGACAGGTTGGGAATGGCACGCTATGTATCCACTCTGGATCTTAGCAAAGGATACTGGCAGATACCCCTTACCAGGGAGGCACAGGAGAGGTCTGCATTCAGCACCCCATTTGGGCTCTTTGAATTTACTGCCATGCCCTTTGGGATGAAGAATGCCCCAGCCACCTTTCAGCGTACCATAGATCACCTACTGACAGGGTGTCAGGACTTTGCCCAGGCATACCTTGATGACATAGCCATTTTTAGTCAGACATGGGAGGAGCATCTGCAGCATGTGGCCCTGGTGTTGGCACGGATCAGCAAGGCAGGGTTAACAATCAGACCTGACAAATGTCAGATGGGGATGGCAGAGGTGTTGTACCTCGGGCATAGGGTTGGCGGAGGCCATATTCGTCCAGAGCCAGCTAAAATTGAGGCCATCCTGAAATGGCCTCGGCCCACTAACCAAAAGCAGGTGCGGGCCTTCCTTGGAACAGCAGGGTACTACCGTAAATTTGTGCCCCAGTACAGCACCATTGCCAAACCCCTGACTGACCTAACAACAAAAAAATACACCCGACAAATTGACTGGAGCCCAGAGTGTGAGCAGGCTTTTTCCCAGCTGAAGGACATTTTGTCCCAATCCCCAGTGTTAGCAGCCCCCGACTTCCGCCGGCGGTTCATTGTGCAAACAGATGCCTCGGGTTGTGGAATAGGAGCTGTGTTGAGCCAAGTAGGGGAGGATGGTTGTGAACACCCAGTTGCCTTTCTCTCCCGAAAACTTGTGGACCGTGAGATAGCCTATGCCACTATTGAAAAGGAATGCCTGGCCATAGTCTGGGCACTCAAGAAATTGCAGGCATATGTGTACGGGCATGAGTTCTCAGTGGTAACAGACCACAGTCCCCTTAGTTGGTTACAGCGCACTGCCGGAGACAATGGACGACTGCTGAGATGGAGCTTAGCCCTACAACTATACAATTTCACTATCTCTCACAAAAAGGGCAGAGATCACGGGAACGCAGATGGCTTCTCCCGTCAGCAGGAACCAGACCCAGCACCGAGCAAGCCCAGGAAATCCCTCGCTACAAATACCCAGGGTACAGGAGAATACCATTACTCTCAGCAAGCTTAAGCCACCCAGGACACCGGGCTTGGAAGTAGAGGGAGGAAATGTGACAACACAGCCGGCGCGTTGTGTCGCACAGTGGTAAAAGACACGCAGCTACTTCCCTAGCCCTGGTCTGACCCATGGACTACACTGATTGTTGATCTGTATTTGGCTATGTATTAGGCAATATTGTATTATATTGTATGGTTATTGTTACAAGGGTACAGTTATGTTTTCGATGTATATATATGAATGTATTGGTTATTGGGTTATAGTTTGTCAAATAATGTTCCCCCCATATGACTGCGCAGATAACCTGTGTGTTTGCTGTTGTGTAGATACAGCCAGTCTCAGATGTCAGGCCATACACCCCCCTCATTCTTCCCCACACAATGGATTCCAGGCCACACAATCAGATTAAGCAAGGTTACTTTAATTAACATCTATTGTGGCCTAGGGGACATGCCTGGACATGTGAAAATAGGGTTGCTCTGAAACTGTCTGGGGGTGTCGCCTTATTGTAGGAAAGACAAAGGTCTTATAATAGCAAAGAGGGGACGTGAGACAGAGGGAGAGAGTGGCAGGAGACTGACTAAGAAGTAATGTTCTGTCAGGAGCTCCAGGAGGGAATTGTCGTGTAGAATTGGATCACAGAAGTGTGCTGAACTGTGTTATAACCTATTCTGTTAATAAACCACTGTTGGTTTTTCATCTACCACCGTGACTGAGTGATTTTGAACCCAATATCCTCACAGAGACAATGACCAGAAGATCCTGGAACTCACCAACAAGATCATTCACCTGCTGACTGGAGAGGTGACTGCTGGGAATGGGACATTATACAGTAACACCAGGGGACGTGTCTGGGTGATGACTGGAGAGGTGACTGCTGGGAATGGGACATTATACAGTAACACCAGGGGATGTGTCTGGGTGATGACTGGAGAGGTGACTGCTGGGAATGGGACATTATACAGTAACACCAGGGGATGTGTCTGGGTGATGACTGGAGGGGTGACTGCTGGGAATGGGGCATTGTACAGTAACACCAGGGGACGTGTCTGGGTGATGACTGGAGAGATGACTGCTGGGTATGGGGCATTATACAGTAACACCAGGGGATGTGTCTGGTGATGACTGGAGAGGTGACTGCTGGGAATGGGGCATTATACAGTAACACCAGGGGATGTGTCTGGGTGATGACTGGAGAGGTGACTGCTGGGAATGGGACATTATACAGTAACACCAGGGGATGTGTCTGGGTGATGACTGGAGAGGTGACTGCTGGGAATGGGGCATTATACAGTAACACCAAGGGATGTGTCTGGGTGATGACTGGAGAGGTGACTGCTGGGAATGGGATATTATACAGTAACACCAAGGGACGTGTCTGGGTGATGACTGGAGAGGTGACTGCTGGGAATGGGACATTATACAGTAACACCAGGGGACGTGTCTGGGTGATGACTGGAGAGGTGACTGCTGGGAATGGGACATTATACAGTAACACCAGGGGATGTGTCTGGGTGATGACTGGAGAGATGACTGCTGGGAATGTGACATTATACAGTAACACCAGGGGATGTGTCCGGGTGATGACTGGAGAGGTTGACTGCTGGGAATGGGACATTATACAGTAACACCAGGGGATGTGTCTGGGTGATGACTGGAGAGGTGACTGCTGGGAATGGGGCATTATACAGTAACACCAGGGGATGTGTCTGGGTGATGACTGGAGAGGTGACTGCTGGGAATGGGGCATTATACAGTGGATGTGTCTGGGTGATGACTGGAGAGGTGACTGCTGGGAATGGGACATTATACAGTAACACCAGGGGATGTGTCTGGGTGATGACTGGAGAGGTGACTGCTGGGAGTAGGACATTATACAGTAACACCAGGGGATGTGTCTGTGTGATGACTGGAGAGGTGACTGCTGGGAATGGGGCATTATACAGTAACACCAGGGGATGTGTCTGGGTGATGACTGTATCACTGTGTCAGGTTCCTATAAGGTGTCAGGATGTCACTGTCTATGTCTCCATGCAGGAGGGGGAGTATATAGAGGAACACAGGGGGTCTGTACAAGGACGTGATGATGGAGAATCACCGGCCCCTCACATCACTGGGTAAGAGGAGACTGTCATGTATTGTACAGGGGAGAGCAGGTATGGGGGCCCCTATATACACACATCATCTGATAATCACATATATACACTGTACTCAGTCACTGTGTGTCTCCTACAGATGGGCCCAGTTACAGAGATACCCCAGAGAGATGTCCCCGTCCTCTGTATTCCCAGGATTGTACAGAGGAGAATCACAGGATACCACAGGAGGATCAGGTAGGTGGGATTTAGGGTCTCCCCCATATACCAAAGTGACTGTCACTATATGATCTGTAGAGGAGCTGTGTGTGTCTTATACACTGATATGATACTGTTTCACCTCAGTCTAATCTGACTGTATGCAAATGTCATTATAGTCTGTGTTTTTTTGTTTTTCTCTGACGTCCTAGTGGATGCTGGGACTTCCGTAAGGACCATGGGGAATAGCGGCTCCGCAGGAGACTGGGCACAAAGTAAAAGCTTTAGGACTAGCTGGTGTGCACTGGCTCCTCCCCCTATGACCCTCCTCCAAGCCCCAGTTAAGATTTTGTGCCCGGCCGAGAAGGGTGCAATCTAGGTGGCTCTCCTGAGCTGCTTAGAAGTAAAAGTATACTTAGGTTTTTTATTTTCAGTGAGTCCTGCTGGCAACAGGCTCACTGCAGCGCGGGACTAAGGGGAGAAGAAGTGAACTCACCTGCGTGCAGAGTGGATTGGGCTTCTTGGCTACTGGACATTAGCTCCAGAGGGACGATCACAGGTTCAGCCTGGATGGGTCCCGAAGCCGCGCCGCCGCCCCCTTATAGAGCCAGAAGAGCGAAGAGGTCCGGAGAAAGCGGCAGCAGAAGACGTTCCTGTCTTCAAATAAGGTAGCGCACAGCACCGCAGCTGTGCGCCATTGCTCTCTGCACACTTCACACTCTGGTCACTGAGGGTGCAGGGCGCTGGGGGGGGAGCGCCCTGAGACGCAATAAAACACTGAAAAAACCTTATATGGCTAAAGAAATACATCACATATAGCTCCTGGGCTATATGGATGCATTTAACCCCTGCCAGTTTTTCGGAAAAAAGCGGGAGAAAAGGCCGCCGAGAAGGGGGCGGAGCCTATCTCCTCAGCACACAAGCGCCATTTTCCCTCACAGCTCCTCTGGAAGGACGGCTCCCTGACTCTCCCCTGCAGTCCTACACTACGGTAACAGGGTAAAACGAGAGGGGGGCACTATTTGGCAAAATAATAATATAAGCAGTTATTTAAGGGAGTAACACTTATATAAGGTTATCCCTATACATATATAGCGCTCTGGTGTGTGCTGGCAAACTCTCCCTCTGTCTCCCCAAAGGGCTCGTGGGGTCCTGTCCTCTATCAGAGCATTCCCTGTGTGTGTGCTGGGTGTCGGTACGATTGTGTCGACATGTATGAGGAGGAAAATGATGTGGAAGCAGAGCAATTGCCTGTGTTAGTGATGTCACCCCCTAGGGAGTCGACACCTGACTGGATGGTCGTGTTTAAAGAATTACGTGACAGTGTCAGCACTTTGCAAAAAACTGTTGACGACATGAGACAGCCGGCAAATCAATTAGTGCCAGTCCAGGCGTCTCAGACACCGTCAGGGGCGCTAAAACGCCCACTACCTCAGGTGGTCGACACAGACCCAGACACGGATACTGAATCCAGTGTCGACGGTGAGGAGACAAACGTAATGTCCAGTAGGGCCACACGTTACATGATCACGGCAATGAAGGAGGCCTTGAACATTTCTGACACTACAAGTACCACAAAAAAGGGTATTATGTGGGGTGTGAAAAAACTGCCTGGGGTTTTTCCTGAGTCAGATGAATTAAATATTGGCACTATATCCTTTCCCGCCAGAGGTTAGGGAGCGTTGGGAAACACCCCCTAGGGTAGATAAGGCGCTCACACGCTTATCAAAACAAGTGGCGTTACCGTCTCCAGATACGGCCGCCCTCAAGGAACCAGCTGATAGAAGGCTGGAAAATATCCTAAAAGGTATATACACACATACTGGTGTTATACTGCGACCAGCGATTGCCTCAGCCTGGATGTGCAGTGCTGGGGTGGCTTGGTCAGATTCCCTGACTGAAAATATTGATACCCTGGATAGGGACAGTATATTATTAACTATAGAGCATTTGAAAGATGCATTACTATATATGCGAGATGCACAGAGGGATATTTGCACCCTGGCACCCTGGAGTAAGTGCGATGTCCATTTCTGCCAGAAGAGGGTTATGGACGCGACAGTGGTCAGGGGATGCGGATTCCAAACGACATATGGAAGTATTGCCGTATAAAGGGGAGGAGTTATTTGGGGTCGGTCTATCGGACCTGGTGGCCACGGCAACAGCTGGAAAATCCACCTTTTTACCCCAGGTCACCTCTCAGCAGAAGAAGACACCGTCTTTTCAAGCTCAGTCCTTTCGTTCCCATAAGGGCAAGCGGGCAAAAGGCCACTCTTTTTTGCCCAAGGGCAGAGGAAGAGGGAAAAGACTGCACCAGGCAGCCCCTTCCCAGGAGCAGAAGCCCTCCCCCGCTTCTGCCAAAGCTTCAGCATGACGCTGGGGCTTTACAAGCGGACTCAGGCACGGTGGGGGCCCGTCTCAAAAATTTCAACGCGCAGTGGGCTCACTCGCAAGTGGACCCCTGGATCCTGCAGGTAGTATCTCAGGGGTACAAATTGGAATTCGAGACATCTTCCCCTCGCCGGTTCCTGAAGTCTGCTCTACCAACGTCTCCCTCCGACAGGGAGGCTGTTTTGGAAGCTATTCACAAGCTGTATTCTCAGCAGGTGATAATCAAGGTACCCCTCCTACAACACGGAAAGGGGTATTATTCCACACTGTTTGTGGTACCGAAGCCGGACGGCTCGGTGAGACCAATTTTAAATCTAAAATCCTTGAACACTTACATAAAAAGGTTCAAATTCAAGATGGAGTCACTCAGAGCAGTGATAGCGAACTTGGAAGAAGGGGACTATATGGTGTCTCTGGACATCAAAGATGCTTATCTTCATGTCCCAATCTTCCCTTCTCACCAAGGGTACCTCAGGTTTGTGGTACAGAACTGTCATTATCAGTTTCAGACGCTGCCGTTTGGATTGTCCACGGCACCCCGGGTCTTTACCAAGGTAATGGCCGAAATGATGATTCTCCTTCGAAGAGAAGGCGTCTTAATTATCCCTTACTTGGACGATCTCCTGATAAGGGCAAGGTCAAGGGAACAGTTAGAGGTCGGAGTAGCACTATCTCAGGTAGTGCTACGTCAGCACGGGTGGATTCTAAATATCCCAAAATCACAGCTGATTCCAACAACACGTCTACTGTTCCTAGGGATGATTCTGGACACAGTCCAGAAAAAAATGTTTCTCTAACGTCCTAAGTGGATGCTGGGACTCCGTAAGGACCATGGGGAATAGCGGCTCCGCAGGAGACAGGGCACAAAATAAAAGCTTAAGGATCAGGTGGTGTGCACTGGCTCCTCCCCCTATGACCCTCCTCCAAGCCTCAGTTAGATTTTTGTGCCCGGCCGAGAAGGGTGCAATCTAGGTGGCTCTCCTGAGCTGCTTAGAATAAAAGTTTATTTAGGTTTTTTTTATTTTCAGTGAGTCCTGCTGGCAACAGGCTCACTGCATCGTGGGACTAAGGGGAGAAGAAGCGAACTCACCTGAGTGCAGAGTGGATTGGGCTTCTTAGGCTACTGGACATTAGCTCCAGAGGGACGATCACAGGTACAGCCTGGATGGGTCACCAGAGCCGCGCCGCCGTCCCCCTTACAGAGCCAGAAGAGACGAAGAGGTCCGGTGAAATCGGCGGCAGAAGACATCCTGTCTTCAGACTAAGGTAGCGCACAGCACCGCAGCTGTGCGCCATTGCTCTCAGCACACTTCACACTCCGGTCACTGAGGGTGCAGGGCGCTGGGGGGGGAGCGCCCTGAGACGCAATATAACAGTATTATACCTTAGGTGGCTAAAGGAATACATCACATATAGCTCCTGGGCTATATGGATGTATTTTATCCCCTGCCATTTTACACAGAAAAAGCGGGAGATAAGGACGTCGTGAAGGGGCGGAGCCTATCTCCTCAGCACACTGGCGCCATTTTCCCTCACAGCTCCGCTGGAAGGACGGCTCCCTGACTCTCCCCTGCAGTCCTGCTTCTGAATCAGGGTAAAAAAGAGAAGGGGGGGCATTTTGGCAGCAGATAACAATATAAAACAGCAGCTATAAGGGTTTAACACTTATATAAAGTTATCCCTGTATATATATAGCGCTGGGTGTGTGCTGGCAGACTCTCCCTCTGTCTCTCCAAAGGGCTAAGTGGGGTCCTGTCCTCTATCAGAGCATTCCCGGTGTGTGTGCTGTGTGTCGGTACGCGTGTGTCGACATGTATGAGGAGGAAAATGAGGTGGAGGCGGAGCAGTTGCCTGTGTTGGTGATGTCACCCCCTAGGGAGTCGACACCTGACTGGATGATTGTGTTTAAGCAATTAAGTGATAATGTCAGCAATTTGCAAAAAACTGTTGACGACATGAGAAAGCCGGCAAATCAATTAGTGCCTGTTCAGGCGTCTCAGACACCGTTAGGGGCCTTAAAACGGCCGTTACCTCAGTGGGTCGACACAGACCCTGACACAGATACTGAGTCTAGTGTCGACGGTGACGAGACAAACGTAATGTCCAGTAGGGCCACACGTTACATGATCACGGCAATGAAAGAGGCATTGAACCTTTCTGACACTACAAGTACCACAAAGACGGGTATTATGTGGGGTGTGAAAAAACTGCCAATAGTTTTTCCTGAGTCAGATGAAATAAATGAGGTGTGTGATAAAGCTTGGGTTTCCCCCGATAAAAAACAGCTAATTTCTAATAAATTATTAGCACTATACCCTTTCCCGCCAGAGGTTAGGGCGCGGTGGGAAACACCCCCTAGGGTAGATAAGGCGCTCACACGTTTATCTAAACAAGTAGCGTTGCCGTCCCCTGATACGGCCACCCTCAAAGAACCAGCTGATAGGAGGCTGGAAAATATCCTAAAAAGTATATACACACATACTGGTGTTATACTGCGACCAGCAATCGCATCAGCCTGGATGTGCAGTGCTGGAGTCGCATGGACGGATTCCCTGACGGAGAATATTGATACCCTGGATAGGGACAATATTCTGTTAACTATAGAACATTTAAAGGATGCATTGCTATATATGCGTGATGCGCAGAGGGATATTTGTACCCTGGCATCAAGAGTAAGCGCAATGTCCATCTCTGCCAGAAGAGCATTATGGACGCGACAGTGGTCAGGGGATGCAGATTCCAAACGGCACATGGAAGTATTGCCGTATAAGGGGGAGGAGTTATTTGGGGCTGGTCTATCGGACCTGGTGGCCACGGCAACGGCTGGAAAATCCACCTTTTTACCCCAGGTTACTTCACATCAGCAGAAAAAGACACAGTCTTTTCAAACTCAGTCCTTTCGTTCCCATAAGTACAAGCGAGCAAAAGGCCACTCTTTTCTGCCCAAGGGCAGAGGAAGAGGAAAAAGACTGCACCATGCAGCCGCTTCCCAGGAGCAGAAGCCCTTCCCTGCTTCTGCCAAGTCTTCAGCATGACGCTGGGGCTTTACAAGCAGACTCAGTCATGGTGGGGGCCCGTCTCAAGAATTTCAACGCGCAGTGGGCTCACTCGCAAGTGGATCCCTGGATTCTACAGGTAGTATCACAGGGGTACAAACTGGAATTCGAGGCGTTTCCTCCTCATCGGTTCCTGAAGTCTGCTTTACCAAAGTCTCCCTCCGACAGGGAGGCAGTTCTGGAAGCCATTCACAAGCTGTATTCCCAGCAGGTGATAATCAAGGTACCCCTCTTACAACAGGGAAAGGGGTACTATTCCACACTATTTGTGGTACCGAAGCCGGACGGCTCGGTGAGACCAATCTTAAATCTAAAATCTTTGAACACTTACATAAAAAGGTTCAAATTCAAGATGGAGTCACTCAGAGCAGTGATAGCGAACCTGGAAGAAGGGGACTATATGGTGTCTCTGGACATCAAGGATGCTTATCTCCACGTCCCAATATACCCTTCTCACCAAGGGTACCTCAGGTTTGTAGTACAAAACTGTCATTATCAGTTTCAGACGCTGCCGTTTGGATTGTCCACGGCGCCTCGGGTCTTTACCAAGGTAATGGCCGAAATGATGATTCTTCTACGAAGAAAAGGCATCTTAATTATCCCTTACTTGGACGATCTCCTGATAAGGGCAAGAACCAGGGAACAGTTAGAAGTCGGAGTGGCACTATCTCAGGTAGTACTACGTCAGCACGGGTGGATTCTAAATATTCCAAAATCGCAGCTGATTCCAACGACACGTCTACTGTTCCTAGGAATGATTCTGGACACAGTCCAGAAGAAGGTGTTTCTCCCGGAGGAGAAGGCCAGGGAGTTATCCGAGCTAGTCAGGAACCTCCTAAAACCAGGACAGGTCTCAGTACATCAGTGCACGAGGGTCCTGGGGAAAATGGTGGCTTCTTACGAAGCAATTCCATTCGGAAGATTCCATGCAAGAACGTTTCAATGGGATCTACTAGACAAATGGTCCGGATCGCATCTTCAGATGCATCAGCGGATAACCCTGTCGACAAGGACAAGGGTGTCTCTCCTGTGGTGGCTGCAGAGTGCTCATCTACTAGAGGGGCGCAGATTTGGCATTCAGGATTGGATCCTGGTAACCACGGATGCCAGCCTGAGAGGCTGGGAAGCAGTCACACAGGGAAGGAATTTCCAGGGCTTGTGGTCAAGCATGGAAAAGTCTCTTCATATAAACATTCTGGAACTAAGGGCCATTTACAATGCCTTAAGTCAAGCAAAACCTCTGCTTCAGGGTCAGGCGGTGTTGATCCAATCAGACAACATCACGTCAGTCGCCCACGTAAACAGACAGGGCGGCACGAGAAGCAGGAGGGCAATGGCAGAAGCTGCAAGGATTCTTCGCTGGGCGGAAAATCATGTGATAGCACTGTCAGCAGTGTTCATTCCGGGAGTGGACAACTGGGAAGCAGACTTCCTCAGCAGACACGACCTTCACCCGGGAGAGTGGGGGCTTCACCCGGAAGTCTTCCACCTGATTGTAAACCGTTGGGAAAAACCAAAGGTGGACATGATGGCGTCACGTCTAAACAAAAAACTGGACAAATATTGCGCCAGGTCAAGGGACCCTCAGGCAATAGCAGTGGACGCTCTGGTAACGCCGTGGGTGTACCAGTCAGTGTATGTGTTCCCTCCTCTGCCTCTCATACCAAAAGTATTGAGAATCATAAGGAGAGGAGTAAGAACTATACTCGTGGTTCCGGATTGGCCAAGAAGGACTTGGTACCCGGAACTTCAAGAGATGCTCACGGACGAACCGTGGCCTCTACCTCTAAGAAAGGACCTGCTACTGCAGGGGCCTTGTCTGTTCCAAGACTTACCGCGGCTGCGTTTGACGGCATGGCGGTTGAACGCCGGATCCTAAAGGAAAAGGGCATTCCAGAAGAAGTCATCCCTACCCTGGTCAAAGCCAGGAAGGAAGTAACCGCAAAACATTATCACCGTATTTGGTGAAAATATGTTGCGTGGTGTGAGGCCAAGAAGGCCCCTACAGAGGAATTTCAACTGGGTCGTTTCCTGCATTTCCTGCAAACAGGACTGTCTATGGGCCTAAAATTAGGTTCCATTAAGGTTCAAATTTCGGCCTTGTCGATTTTCTTCCAGAAAGAACTGGCTTCAGTACCTGAAGTTCAGACATTTGTGAAAGGGGTGCTGCACATACAGCCTCCTTTTGTGCCTCCAGTGGCACCTTGGGATCTCAATGTTGTGTTGAGTTTTCTAAAATCACATTGGTTTGAACCACTTTCCACGATAGACTTAAAATATCTCACGTGGAAGGTGTCGATGCTGTTAGCCTTGGCTTCAGCAAGGCGTGTGTCAGAATTGGCGGCTTTATCATGTAAAAGCCCTTACTTAATTTTTCATTCTGACAGGGCGGAATTGAGGACTCGTCCTCAATTTCTACCTAAGGTGGTTTCTGCATTTCACATGAACCAACCTATTGTGGTACCTGCGGCTACTAGGGACTTAGAGGACTCTAAGTTGCTTGACGTTGTCAGGGCCTTGAAAATATATGTTTCCAGGACGGCTGGAGTCAGAAAATCTGACTCGCTGTTTATCCTGTATGCACCCAACAAGCTGGGTGCTCCTGCTTCAAAGCAGACGATTGCTCGTCGGATTTGTAGTACAATTCAGCTTGCACATTCTGTGGCAGGATTGCCACAGCCAAAATCAGTAAAAGCCCATTCCACAAGGAAAGTGGGCTCATCTTGGGCGGCTGCCCGAGGGGTCTCGGCTTTACAACTTTGCCGAGCAGCTACTTGGTCAGGGGCAAACACGTTTGCTAAATTCTACAAATTTGATACCCTGGCTGAGGAGGACCTGGAGTTCTCTCATTCGGTGCTGCAGAGTCATCCGCACTCTCCCGCCCGTTTGGGAGCTTTGGTATAATCCCCATGGTCCTTACGGAGTCCCAGCATCCACTTAGGACGTTAGAGAAAATAAGATTTTACTTACCGATAAATCTATTTCTCATAGTCCGTAGTGGATGCTGGGCGCCCATCCCTAGTGCGGATTGTCTGCAATACTTGTATATAGTTATTGTTACAAAAAAATTCGGGTTATTATTGTTGAGCCATCTTTTCAGAGGCTCCTTTACATTTATCATACTGTTAACTGGGTTCAGATCACGAGTTGTACGGTGTGATTGGTGTGGCTGGTATGAGTCTTACCCGGGATTCAATATCCTTCCTTATTATGTACGCTCGTCCGGGCACAGTATCCTAACGGAGGCTTGGAGGAGGGTCATAGGGGGAGGAGCCAGTGCACACCACCTGATCCTTAAGCTTTTATTTTGTGCCCTGTCTCCTGCGGAGCCGCTATTCCCCATGGTCCTTACGGAGTCCCAGCATCCACTACGGACTATGAGAAATAGATTTATCGGTAAGTAAAATCTTATTTTCTCCCGGAGTAGAAGGCCAGGGAGTTATCCGAGCTAGTCCGGAACCTCCTAAAACCAGGCCAGGTGTCAGTGCATCAATGCACGAGAGTCCTGGGAAAAATGGTGGCTTCGTACGAAGCGATTCCATTCGGAAGATTCCATGCAAGAACTTTTCAGTGGGATCTGCTGGACAAATGGTCTGGATCGCATCTTCAGATGCATCAGCGGATAACCCTATCTCCAAGGACAAGGGTGTCTCTCCTGTGGTGGTTACAGAGTGCTCATCTTCTAGAGGGCCGCAGATTCGGCATTCAGGATTGGATGCTGGTGACCACGGATGCCAGCCTGAAAGGCTGGGGAGCAGTCACACAAGGAAGAAATTTCCAGGGCTTGTGGTCAAGCATGGAAACGTCTCTTCACATAAATATCCTGGAACTAAGGGCCATTTACAATGCCCTGAGTCAAGCAAGGCCTCTGCTTCAGGGTCAACCGGTATTGATCCAGTCGGACAACATCACGGCTGTCGCCCACGTAAACAGACAGGGCGGCACAAGAAGCAGGAGGGCAATGGCAGAAGCTGCAAGGATTCTCCGCTGGGCGGAAAATCATGTGATAGCACTGTCAGCAGTGTTCATTCCGGGAGTGGACAACTGGGAAGCAGACTTCCTCAGCAGACACGACCTCCACCCGGGGGAGTGGGGACTTCACCCAGAAGTCTTCCAAGTGATTGTAAACTGTTGGGAAGAACCAAAGGTAGACATGATGGCGTCCCGTCTCAACAAAAAACTGGACAGATATTGCGCCAGGTCAAGGGACCCTCAGGCAATAGCGGTGGACGCTCTGGTAACACCGTGGGTGTACCAGTCGGTGTATGTGTTCCCTCCTCTGCCTCTCATACCCAAAGTACTGAGAATCATAAGAAGGAGAGGAGTAAGAACTATACTCGTGGCTCCGGATTGGCCAAGAAGAACTTGGTACCCGGAACTGCAAGAGATGCTCACGGAGGAACCGTGGCCTCTACCTCTAAGAAAGGACCTGCTTCAGCAGGGACCTTGTCTGTTCCAAGACTTACCGCGGCTGCGTTTGACGGCATGGCGGTTGAACGCCGGATCCTGAAGGAAAAAGGCATTCCAGATGAAGTCATCCCTACCCTGATCAAAGCCAGGAAGGATGTAACTGCAAAACATTATCACCGCATTTGGCGGAAGTATGTTGCGTGGTGTGAGGCCAAGAAGGCCCCTACGGAGGAATTTCAACTGGGTCGGTTCCTACATTTCCTGCAAGCAGGACTGTCTATGGGCCTAAAATTGTGATCCATTAAGGTTCAGATTTCGGCCCTGTCGATCTTCTTCCAGAAAGAACTGGTTTCAGTGCCTGAAGTTCAGACGTTTGTCAAGGGGGTACTGCATATACAGCCTCCTTTTGTGCCTCCAGTGGCACCTTGGGATCTCAATGTAGTTTTGGGGTTCCTAAAATCACATTGGTTTGAGCCACTCACCACTGTGGACTTTAAATATCTCACATGGAAAGTGGTAATGCTGTTAGCCCTGGCTTCAGCCAGGCGTGTCTCAGAATTGGCGGCTTTATCCTATAAAAGCCCTTACCTAATTTTTAATTCAGACAGGGCAGAATTGAGGACTCGTCCTCAATTTCTCCCTAAGGTGGTTTCAGCGTTTCACATGAACCAGCCTATTGTGGTACCTGCGGCTACTAGGGACTTGGAGGACTCCAAGTTACTAGACGTAGTCAGGGCCCTGAAAATATATGTTTCCAGGACGGCTGGAGTCAGAAAATCTGACTCGCTGTTTATCCTGTATGCATCCAACAAGTTGGGTGCTCCTGCTTCGAAGCAGTCGATTGCTCGTTGGATTTGTAATACAATTCAGCTTGCACATTCTGTGGCAGGTCTGCCACAGCCGAAATCTGTTAAAGCCCATTCCACAAGGAAGGTGGGCTCATCTTGGGCGGCTGCCCGAGGGGTCTCGGCTTTACAACTTTGCCGAGCAGCTACTTGGTCAGGGGCAAACACGTTTGCAAAATTTTACAAATTCGATACCCTGGCTGAGGAGGACCTGGAGTTCTCTCATTCGGTGCTGCAGAGTCATCCGCACTCTCCCGCCCGTTTGGGAGCTTTGGTATAATCCCCATGGTCCTTACGGAAGTCCCAGCATCCACTAGGACGTCAGAGAAAATAAGAATTTACTTACCGATAATTCTATTTCTCGTAGTCCGTAGTGGATGCTGGGCGCCCATCCCAAGTGCGAATTGTCTGCAATACTTGTATATAGTTATTGTTACAAAAAATCGGGTTGTTTATTGTTGTGAGCCATCTTTTTAGAGGCTCCTAAGTTTATCATACTGTTAACTGGGTTTCATATCACAAGTTATACGGTGTGATTGGTGTGGCTGGTATGAGTCTTACCCGGGATTCAAAATCCTTCCTTATTATGTACGCTCGTCCGGGCACAGTATCCTAACTGAGGCTTGGAGGAGGGTCATAGGGGGAGGAGCCAGTGCACACCAGCTAGTCCTAAAGCTTTTACTTTGTGCCCAGTCTCCTGCGGAGCCGCTATTCCCCATGGTCCTTACGGAAGTCCCAGCATCCACTACGGACTACGAAAAATAGAATTATCGGTCAGTAAATTCTTATTTTTTTTTCTCTTGTGTCCTAGAGGATGCTTGGGTCCATATTAGTACCATGGGGTATAGACGGGTCCACCAGGAGCCATTGGCACTTTAAGAGTTTGAGAGTGTGGGCTGGCTCCCCCCTCTATGCCCCACCTACCAGACTCAGTTTAGAAAATGTGCCCGGAGGAGCCGGTCACAGCTAGGGGAGGGAGCTCTCCTGAATTCTCTTAGGAAAAGTGTATTTTCTTTATTTCAGCGTTTATTTTTTTACAGGGAGGCTGCTGGTGACAGCCTCCTTGCAGGCGAGGGACTGAGAGGGGAGGAGTAGTGTCCGCCCTGCATGGTCCTGCCCCTGCTGACTGGACGTTGAGCTCCAGCGGGGTCTGATCACGTCCCGCTGCAGGGGAGCGCTCGCTGTGTGTGGGTTGGCTCCAATCTCTGTCTCTCTGCCATTCTTGGGGGGAAACTCTGTCTTCCAGTACCCTGTGTGTATGTGGGGTGTTTGAGGGTGTGTGACAACATGTCCAGGGACACTGTTTCATATGCTGCAGAGGATTTGTCTTCCCAGGAAGATCCCATGCCATGTAATCAGGATTGCACTGTTTTAGCACAGATCCCAGCTAGAGAGCCAGAATGGTTAGCCTCTCTGAGGAGGACTATTTCCCAGATTTCTGATAGGGTTGCTAGGACTGAGCATGCCATTCAGGTCCTCCAGTCCTCTATGGTGGTGTGGTCTGATTCTGCCTCCTCGGGGTCCCCTGCGGTTCATTCTCACTAACGTGCGCTGGCAATTATGCAGGATGACACGGACACCGACTCTGACGCTGCAGACGGTGACGGGGATGTGTTGAGGAGGACGGCATCACTTGCCAAGCGGGTGCAGGTGATGATTGAGGCTGTTAGGGATGTTGTACACATTTCAGACACAGTTCCGGAACAGGTGGAGGAGGCCTCCTTCACAGATAATAAGAAGCCCCCCCTCACCTTCCCGGCATCCAAGGAATTGAATGCTATCTTTGAAAAGGCATGGAAAACTCCGGAAAAGAAATTCCAGATTCCCAAGAGGGTCTTGGTGGCTTTTCCCTTCCCAGAGGAAGATAGAAAGAGATGGGAGTCCCCACCGATGGTAGACGCCTCTGTCTCCAGGCTGTCCAAACAGGTGGTATTACCGGTCCCGGGATCTACCGCGTTAAAGGACCCGGCAGATCGCAAAGGTGGATGCTACACGAAAATCCATTTACACGGCTTCAGGGGCCATATTGCGGCCTACTATGGCCTGTGCTTGGATTGCTAAAGCTATTGCCAGGTGGTCAATCACTCTACAGGAGGAGTCATCTACCCTGGACAAAGGTGACGTTGTTTTATTTTTACGTAATATTCAGGATTCTGCAGGGTTCCTGGTGGATTCCATGAAAGACCTGAGTTCCATGGCTGCGTGGATCTCCTCCATGTCCGTCTCGGCTCGCAGGGGTCTCTGGCTGCGCAACTGGTCTGCTGACGCGGAATCCAGGAAGTGTGTGGAGAGCCTACCATACAAAGGTCAGGCTCTCTTTGGGGAGGCGCTGGATGCGTGGATTACCACGGCTACCGCGGGTAAGTCTCCTTTTCTCCCCTCAGTTGCACCGGCTACGAAGAAACCTTTCTCGTATGTCCTAGAGCAGGCATTCCCAACCACGGTCCTCAAGGCACACCAACAGTGCAGGTTTTAGTGATATCCAGGCTACAGCACAGATGGTTAAATCAAAATAACTGAGCTACTAATTAAGTCACTTGTGCTGAAGCCTGGATATCACTAAAACCTGCACTGTTGGTGTGCCTCGAGGACCGTGGTTGGGAATGCCTGTCCTAGAGGATGCTGGGGTCAGCAAAAGAACCATGGGGTGTAGACAGGATCCGCAGGAGACATGGGCACTCTAAGACTTTTAAGGGGCGTGACCTGGCTCCTCCCTCTGTATCCCTCTCCAGACTCAGTTTAGAATTGTGCCCAGTGAGACTGGATGCACTCCAGGGGAGCTCTACTGAGTTTCTCTGAAAAGACTTATGTTAGGTTTTTATGTTCAGGGAGGACTGCTGGCAACAGGCTCCCTGCTTCGTGGGACCTAGGGGAGAGAAGCAGAATCTCTTCCGTATAAGGGTGGTGTGTTTGGTGACGGCCTCACTGATTTAGACTCTACGGCTACCGCGGGTAAGTCGTCCTTTTTACCTAATGTTCCTGCGCAACAACAAAAAACACACCACTATTAAATGCAGTCCTTTCGGACCAATAAATACAGGAGAGGCCGAGTTTCCTCCTTCCTTGCTACTAGAGGTAGGGAAAGAGGTAAACGAGCACCCGCCTCATCGAGTTCCCAGGAGCAGAAGTCCTCCCTGGCTTCTGCCAAATCCACCGCATGATGCTGGGACTCCCATAAGGGAGCCCGCACCGGTGGGGGCACGTCTAAAGCTCTTCAGTCAGTTCTGGGTTCGCTCAGGCCTGGACCCGTGGGTTTTACAAATAGTGTCCCAAGGGTTCAAACTAGAGTTTCAAGACTTCCCCCTCGCCGTTTTTTTTTTTTTTCAAATCGGCCTTACCAGCTTCTCTTCTAGACAGGGAGGTGGTCTGCGGCGCGATACAAAAGTTGTATCAAAACCAGGCTGTGATCCCGGTTCCCCTGTCACAACAGGGAGAAGGCTTTTATTCAAGCCTATTCGTGGTCCTGAAGCCGGACGGTTCGGTCAGACCGATCCTAAACCTAAAATCTCAAAATTTCTACCTGAAGAAATTCAAGATGGAGTCTCTCCGAGTGGTGATCTCCAGTCTGGAGGAAGGGGATTTTATGGTGTCGTTGGACATAAAGGATGCCTACTTGCATGTTCCCATTTATCCTCCACATCAGGCTTACCTGAGGTTTGCAATTCAGGATTGTCATTACCAATTCCAGCCGTTGCCGTTTGGTCTGTCCACGGCTCCGAGGATTTTCACCAAGGTGATGGCGGAAATTATGTTTCTCCTCCGCAAGCAAGGAGTCACAATTATCCCGTACTTGGACGATCTCCTGATAAAAGCGAGATCAAGGGATCAGTTGGTACAGAACATTGCACTATCCCTGACAGTGCTTCAACAACATGGTTGAAGCACAGTTAATTTCCGACAACTTGGTTGGCGTTTTTGGGAATGATACTGGACACAGACCTGCAGAGTTTTTCTTCCAGTGGAAAAGGCTCTGGAGATTCAGGGTCTGGTCAAACTCATACTGAAACCAGCAACAGTCTCCATCCATCAATGCATTTGGTTGCTGGGGAAGATGGTTGCGGCCTACGAGGCCATTCGATTTGATAGGTTCCATGCCAGAGTTTTTCAGTGGGACCTGTTGGACAAGTGGTCCGGATCCCACTTCAACATGCACCGGAGGATAATCCTGTCTTCCAAGACCAGAATCTCACTCCTGTGGTGGCTGCACAGCTCTCACCTCCTAGAGGGGCGCAGGTTCGGGATCCAGGACTGGATCCTAGTGACCACGGATGCAAGTCTCCGAGGTTGGGGGGCAGTCACATAAGGGGAAAACTTCCAAGGAAAATGGTGAAGTCAAGAAACTTGTCTCCACATCAACGTTCTGGAGTTAAGAGCCATTTACAACGGCCTTCTACAAGCGGAACGTCTTCTTCGCACTCTGCCTGTACTGATCCAATCGGACAATGTCACAGCAGTAGCATACATAAACCGCCAGGGCAGAACAAAAAGCAGAGCGGCGATGGCAGAAGCCACAAAGATTCTCCGCTGGGCGGAAAAGCATACAAGCGCTCTATCAGCGATATTCATTCCAGGAGTGGACAGCTGGGAAGCAGACTTCCTCAGCAGACACTGTCTCCATCCAGGAGAGTGGGGCCTCCATCAAAAGGTCTTCACAGAAGTGACAAGTCTTTGGGGGGTTCCCCATATAGACATGATGGCGTCTCGTCTCAACTAGAAGCTTCAGAGGTATTGGTCCAGGGACCCTCAAGCAACAACAGTGGATGCACTGGTGACACCGTGGGTGTTTCAGTCGGTGTATGTATTCCCTCCACTTCCTCTCATTCCAAAAGTTCTAAAGATCTTGTGAAGAACAAAAGTTTGAGCAGTCCTCGTGGTCTCAGACTGGCCAAGGAGGATTTGGTACCCGGATCTTCGGGCATTACTCGTAGAAGATCCCTGGCCTCTTCCTCTCCGCGAGGACCTGTTGCAGCAAGGGCCGTGCGTGTATCATGACTTACAGCGGCTACGTTTGACGGCATGACGGTTGAACGCCTGATCCTAGCTCGCAAGGGTATTCCCAGCGAGGTTATTCCCACTCTTATTCAGGCCAGAAAAGGAGTTACGTCGAAACATTACCACCGTATTTGGAGAAAATATGTTTCTTGGTGTGAATCCAAGAAGGCTCCTCGGGGGAATTTCAGCAGGGGCGTTTTTTCCATTTTCTGCAAGCAGGTGTGGATGCGGGCCTAAAATTGGGCTCAATTTAAGGTTCAGATTTCAGCCTTATCGGTTTTCTTTCAAAAACAATTGGCCTCCCTTCCGGAAGTTCAGACTTTCGTGAAGGGTGTGTTACAAATCCAACCTCCATTTGTGGCACCATGGGACCTTAATGTGGTGTTGTAGTTCCTTCAATCACATTGGTTTGAACCCTTAGGGAAGGTGGAGTTGAAATTCCTCACTTGGAAAGTGGTCATCCTGTTGGCCTTGGCATCCGCAAGGCGGGTGTCTGAGTTAGCGGCCTTGTCTCAAAAGAGCCCTTATTTGATCTTTCATGAAGATAGAGCAGAGTTGAAAACTCGTCAACATTTTCTGCCGAAAGTGGTTTCATCTTTCCACATGAACCAACCGATTGTGGTGCCAGTGGCTACTGACTCTTTGGTTGAATCAAAGTCTCTGGATGTGGTCAGAGCTTTGAAAATGTATGTCGCCAGAACTGCTCCGATTAGGAAAACAGAGGCTCTGTTTGTCCTGTATGCTCCCAACAAGATTGGGTGTCCTACTTCCAAGCAGGCTATTGCACGCTGGATCTATAATACGATTCAGCAGGCTCATTCCACGGCAGGATTGCTGTTACCAAAATCGGTGAAGGCCCACTCTACTAGGAAGGTGGGTTCGTCCTGGGCGGCTGCCCGGGGAGTCTCGGCATTGCAACTTTGCCGAGCTGCTACTTGGTCGCCTGTCCCAGTGCGTACTGTATCTGCGGTATTCGTTGTGGTTACACACTAGTTGTGTTTCACTTCTGTTCAGCATGATGCTGAATTTTGTTCATGTCCGTTGACGTGTTCAGTTGAATGTCATGTTGTACGGCATGCTTAAGGCGTGAGCTGGTATGATGCTCACCATGGTTTAATAATTCTTTTCCTCGAAATCTCCGTCTCTCTGGGCACAGTTCCTATACTGAGTCTGGAGGAGGGATATAGAGGGAGGAGCCAGGTCACGCCCCTTAAAAGTCTTAAAGTGCCCATGTCTCCTGCGGATCCCGTCTATACCCCATGGTTCTTTTGATGACCTCAGCATCGTCTACGGACTAAGAGAAAAGGATTTACTGGTAGGTATCAAAATCCTATTTTTTCATCTACCACGTCACAGTCCTTTTGGCCTGCGAGGCCTAGAAAGAATAAGCCTTCGAACACCTTCTTCAGAGGTGGTCGTGCCAAAGGAAAGAAACCAGGTTCCCAGACCCAGAAGCCCGCTTCTGATATCCCTAGGTCCCCCGCATGACGGTGGACAGCTAGGCCTGGAGGAAGGTCAGGTGGGGGCTAGACTCTGGCCGTTCAGCCACGTCTGGGTGTCATCTGGCCTGGACCCCAGGGTCCTGGATATAGTGTCCAGGGGGTACAGACTGGAGTTTCAAGATCCCCCGCCTCACCTTTTATTCAGGTTGGGTTTGCCAGCCCTGCTGGCAGACAGGACAATTCTTTTGGAGGCCATCAGAAAATTGGTGGTGTCAGAGGTCCTTGTTCCTGTCCCACTTCAGCAGTGGAACAAGGGTTATTATTTGAACCTTTTTGTGGTACCGAAACCGGATGGTTCGGTATGGCCTATTCTAAACTTAAAATCTTTGAACCCTTATCTCAGGGAGTTCAAATTCAAGATGGCATCTGAGAGCTGTCATCTCAGGACTGTCGGAGGGGGAGTTCCTGGTGTCCCTGGACATCAAGGATGCTTACCTCCACATTCCCATTTGTACGCCGCATCGAGCATATCTCAGGTTTGCGCTGATGGACGATCATTATCAGTTCCAGGCGCTACCGTTTGGCCTCTCCACAGCACTGAGGATCTTCATCAAGGTGAGAGCGGAGATGATGGTTCTCCTCCGCAAACAGGGGGTGAACATAATTCCATATCTGGACGATCTCCTGATCAAGGCGTTGTCCAGGGTGAGGTTGTTGCGTTACATCGCGCTCAGGAGGCACGGTTGGATCCTAAACCTTCCAAAGTCTCATCTGGAGCCGACAAAGAGGCTGTCTTTCCTGGGAATGATCCTCGACACGGAAGTGCAGAGGGTATTTCTGCCGGTGGATTAAGCGTTGGTGATTCAAGCAATGATCTGGGAGGTCCTAAAGCCTACCCGGGTATCTGTTTATCAATGCATACACCTTCTGGGGAAGATGGTTGCTGCCTACGAGGCTCTGCAGTACGGCAGGTTTCATGCTCGACTCTTTCAGCTGGACCTATTGGACCAGTGGTCGGGCTCTCACCTACACATGCACAAGAGGATACGCCTGTCTCCGAAAGCCAGGATTTCACTCCTCTGGTGGCTGCAACTTCCGCACCTTCTGGAAGGGAGAAGGTTCGGAATTCAAGACTGGATCCTTTTAAGCACAGATGCAAGTCTAAGAGGTTGGGGAGCAGTCGCTCTGGGGGAAACCTTTCAGGGACGATGGTCGGATCAAGAGTCACTTCTCCCAATAAACATCCTGGAACTCAGGGCCGTTTACAACGCCCTTCTGCAAGCAGCACACCTTTTACGGGATCGGGCTGTTCAGGTGCAGTCGGACAATGTGACCACAGTGGCCTACATAAACCGACAAGGCGGAATGAAGAGCAGCGCTGCCATGTCAGAGGTGTCAAAAATCCTCATCTGGGCAAAAAGGCACGCGGTGGCGATATCGGCAATCTTTATTCCGGGCGTAGACAACTGGGAAGCAGACTTCCTCAGCAGACACGATCTCCATCCAGGGGAGTGGGGCCTCCATCCGAAGGTGTTCAAGGAGGTAACCGGTTGGTGGGGGGTTCCCCACATATACATGATGGCCTCTTGCCTCAACAAGAAGCTTCGGAGGTACTGTTCCAGGTCAAGAGACCGACGGGCAGTGGTGGTGGACGCACTGGTAACACCGTGGGTGTTTAAGTCAGTGTATGTTTTCCCTCCACTTCCTCTGATACCAAAGGTTTTTCAGTTTCGTGAGAAGAACAAAGGTTGAGGCTATCCTCATTGCTCTGGACTGGCCAAGGAGGACTTGGTACGCGGATCTGCTGGATCTTCTGCTGGCCTTTACCTCTTCGGGAGGATCTGCTTCTGCAGGGGCCGTTCGCTTATCAAGACTTACCACGGCTACGTTTGACTGCATGGCAGTTGAACGCCAGATCTTAGCTCGGAAAGGTATCCCGAGTGAGGTCATTCCTACCCTGATACAGGCCAGGAAGGGGGTAACGTCTAAACATTACCATCGCATTTGGAAGAAATATATTTCTTGGTGTGAGGCCAAGAAGTTTCCGGCGGTGGAGTTTTAACTTGGACGTTTTCTCCTTTTCCTGCAAGCAGGGGTGGATATGGGACTGAGCCTGGGCTCCATCAAGGTCCAGATCTCTGCTTTGTCCATCTTCTTCCAAAAACAATTGGCTGTTCTTCCTGAGGTTCAAACCTTTTTGAAAGGGGTTCTGCACATCCAGCATCCCTTTGTGGCCCCTACTGCTCCATGGGATCTTGATGTGGTGTGGCAGTTCCTGCAATCTGCTTGGTTTGAGCCTCTACAGGAGGCTGACCTCAAGTTTCTCACATGGAAGGCGGTCACCTTGTTGGCCTTGGCTTCTGCACAACTCGTGTCGGAATTGGGGGCTTTATCTTGTAAAAGCCCCTATCTGATCTTCCATGAAGACAGGGCGGAACTTAGGACTCATGCACAGTTCCACCAAAGGTTGTGTCGGCTTTCCACATCAACCAACCTATTGTGGTGCCAGTGGCTACTGACTCAATTACTTCAAAGGCCTTGGATGTAGGGAGGACTTTGAAGATTTACGTGAAGAGGACGGCTCGTCATAGGAAAAGTGACTCTCTGTTTGTCCTCTATGATCCCAAAAAAATTTGATTTCCTGCTGGATCAGGTTCACTATCCAGTATGCTTATTCCACGGCAGGATTGCCGTGTCCGAGATCTGTAAAGGCCCACTCTACTCGTAAAGTGGGCTCTTCCTGGGCGGCTGCCCGGGGTGTCTCGGCGGTACAACTCTGCCAAGCAGCTACTTGGTCTGGGTCGAACACGTTTTGCCAAGTTTTACAAGTCCGATACTTTGGCCTCTGATGACCTCAAGTTTGGTCAAGCAGTGTTGCAAGAGCCTCCGCTCTCCCTCCCGTACTGGGAGCTTTGGTACATCCCCATGCTACTATTATGGACCCCAGCATCCTCTAGGACGTAAGAGAAAATAGGATTTTGGTTACCTACCGGTAAATCCTTTTTTCGTAGTCCGTAGAAGATGCTGGGCATTGGTTTTATGGTTCAGTGTTACCTGGTTCCTAGGTAAATTCTGCGTTGTTTATTATTTCAGCTGTTGCTGAAGTTGTTCCGGCATGTTGTCCGGATTATCCTGTTTGTGTGAGCTGGTATAAATCTCACCACTATCTGTGTAATGCCTTCTCTCTAAGTATGTTGTCTCCTCGGGCACAGTTTCTAGACTGAGTCTGGTAGGAGGGGCATAGAGGGAGGAACCAGCCCACACTCTTAAACTCGTAAAGTGCCAATGGCTCCTGGTGGACCCATCTATACCCCTTGGTACTAATATGGACCCCAGCATCCTCTATGGACTACGAGAAAAGGATTTACCGGTAGGTAACCAAAATCCTATTTTTTTAGGTAGAACATATGTCTAATATTAAAACAGAAGATACAGAGGGAGAAGAAGAGACGTATGTGACTGTTATAAAAAAAGAAGATATAGACGGAGAAGAGGAGACATATGTGACTGATATAAAGGCAGAAGATACAGAGGGAGAAAAAGAGACAAATGTGACCGATATAAAGGCAGAAGATATAGAGGGAGAAGAAGAGACATATGTGACTGATATGAAGGAAGAAGATATAGAGGGAGAAGAAGAGACGTATGTGAGGGGTAATCAGCAGTGTAAGGAGGAGGAGATCCCTACAGATATCAGCACAGGTGAGTAATAAACACTTATTACAGAAGTCAAATATTCTCATTGCTGTCACTACAGCAATCTCTTATCCTACACCCTCCTCCGCCATCAGCCCTGTTCTCAGTTGGGTGTTTCTAACACAAGGCTATCCATGACAACTATCACATGTAGAGAGTTATTACACACAGCACTATAATGTTATTAAAAGTAACAAGCAGAAGTTTATTAGTGATTATATATAAATGTGTATATACGTATGTATATAATATAATTAGTATTGTTTTTTGTGGAGTGCCTAATTTATATGCATTTTGTTAGATGATGCAGGTATGAAATATATCCTGCTATACAGTAGACCTGAGCTCACCAAATACAATTCGTATAAGATTTAGAAATTAAATTAAATTTGAATCTAGAACTTCAAGTAAAACAGATTAAAAGCTTATCACAAGTACATATCTGTACAATCATAAGACAAGCATTTTGCACTTGTTGTCACCCTTGCATGGGCGGGCTTGTTCTTATCCACTCCAATTCACTCTAAATCCAAATTGCGTGTCACCCAATGCGTTTTGTCAATAGTGACTTCTTCAGGGGTGTTTTCTGTTAAAGGCTTTATCCTCAAATATCAATTGTGCAGACTTGAAATAATTGTGTAACCTTCAGACGGTAATTGTGGACTTGTTCATGATGAACACATTCCTAATTACTTGTGAATAATAGTTCCTGCTCTGTGCAGTTCTGAGGTTATGACTTTAGGGAATGTAATGGTCAGATCAAATATTGCTCAATCTAAGGTCTCCCGGTAGCCTTACTACATACATTAATGTGTCTTGCACTCACTATTTTAACTAATAATAATAAACAGTGGAGTTTTAGTTCATGTATTGCTCAATGCATTTAAGCCTGCAGCCCCTGACAAGGGACCCCACTATACTGCAGGTCCTACTCTATTGCTCAAAATAATTACCATAAAAACAGCTATCACATTAGTGTAAAACTTTAGGTTTGCTCTCAGCATCGGAACATTTGCCGAAAGGCTCGGATTGGTTTTCAGATCATCAGCTGACGTGCCACCATATCTCACGTGGCCCTCCAATTCACCAGATCTGGGACTGTGGGACTGTTTGGCTGGGTCCGGCATTGTACTGTTGGTGCAGTTCCTGATGCGTTTGGAACGATTGGTGGTTGCTAGACGCCCTAAATGCCTTTGGTCCCGATTTGTCATGATCTACTTTTGCCCACTGTTCCACAGCTGAGATTCTTGGTGTCCATGCTTCTTCCACTGTAGATGGATACTACTCACTGTCTACAAGGGATCACCAACAAACAAATGCCGGTCTCTGACAAAACCAATGGCTCCCTTATGCCAGTCGTATCACGTGCATGACCTATGGTCCCATCTGAAAAAGAAACAATATCTCAACAAATTTGCATTGTATCAATACCTCAGACATTCACAATGATCATCCAGTAGTTTTAGTGTCACCATCTACACACATGTGCACGTACCGTGTCGTTGTACTTATATATATTTTGGTAAAGCGGCACTCCTCAAGAAGACCTGAAGTTGATATTAAAGAATCAATAGCTGGTGCCCTCCAAACCAGGCTGCATCAGTTGGTGTAACGTAATGTGGAATCCATACAAGGAGGCACTCAGAATAAATAGACTAGGCAGTTTAGTGTACCAACGTTTCAATGCTCTATTCGCGGCATTTTCGTTAGGGTGCAGAACACAAGAGACATACAACCACTCACCTAATATACCCGGTGGAACCGTCCATGTCGCCATCCGTTGCGCGCTCCAGCACATCAAAGTGACGTCATCTGACGCACGCTACGTCCGGGGACACGGAGAGAACCTCGTCCACGTGACCAATAGTAACCAATGAGGAGAAAAGTATCAAGTAACCTGCCAACAAAACAGTGTAACAACACCGATCAAATTCTATCCTCTTAGATATATATATCTTTCTCCGGCAGGGACCACAGGTTATCCATAGGATAACATTGGGATATGATGACGTGACAGCGGATTTGCAACAAACTGTCAAAGCTTTCAGCCTCCCAGCATGCAACGGGCCTGTCCATATATCCCCGCCTCCTGGCTCAGGCAAATCGGCTTTTTGTTTGGTGCGGCAGGAGCCGGACCATGGTCAGAGGGCTGATGTTTAGCAGCCATAAGTTTTCTTATTTTATTTTTATATGAGTGATCTTTCTAAAAAACATCTTATACGCACCTCAGAGTCGCTCCAACAACTCCCCGCCGGGTCGCGACAACGCTTTCCCATGTGTACAGTGAGGCAGGCACAGGTTCTGGTAAACCTTCATGGGCTACTTTGCACAGACATTATCCAATGTAGCTGAACAGTTTATACCAGCTCCTATACCAGTGATAGGTTTCCCTATTATCCCTTACATGCAACGTTCATTCTGAGGTTTATACACCTAGGGAATTGTCAGCCTCTCAAAAAAGCAGCCTGAAAGGCTGGTGGTAAGTAAATCACATAGACATGATACAACATCTTCACAGTCTACACATGTTTTAGATGAGGATTCGTTGCAGGATGAGGACTCATTGCACTTCAGAAGGTCTCAGCTCAGTGGACATATCATCTGAGCTAATTAGTTCTATGTAAGCCATTCTATCCTTAGAAGAGGCAGCAGAGCCTGTGTTAAAAAACTAAGGCAACTGTGTTTAAACATCCCAAAACAGCTGATGGAAATTTTGGGTTTACGCCCAGTAGGAAGTTAGAATTCCAGGAAATGGAATTCCAATTATCCTCGTCCAGCTGGGGACTGATGAAAAAAAAAAAAAAGGGAGATGGCTCCCAAAGTAGATTTGCAGGTCTTAGATTGGTGCGAAAATCTACATTACTTTTGTTTTCAACATCAATAAATGATGTCACGGGGTGTGGCCTGACTGGAAAGGCAGCAGGAAGCAGGATAAAGTACTCCTGCTTATATAGGTCCTTTCTGCCTTTTACAGCTGTTCTACGGGCTCTTTCGGTCCCTTTCTTGCCGCTCTGTGTGTTTTGTAGGTTGCGGAGCCGGGGAGCCATTCATTTGGCTTTTGCAGGTTGCAACCTACCCCCGGATCCAAAGCCGCGGACTGAAGTTATGCAGTGATCCCACCGCGGACTGGAACTCAGCGAGGTAGCGCTGCTACTCACTGAGGGCTGTGCGCCCTGTACACTCTTGTGCCTAGCCGTGCTGTTGAAGCCGTGTGGAGAGGCTGACTGGGGATCAGCGGTGACCGCGGTGGGAGACACGGAGTGGAGCTGCTCTCCCGGCGTCTGATGCGGTGCATACTACGGGGATTGGTGGCCTCAGCAGGGACGCGTCAGGTTAGTCAGCTCACCTGCCCGCAGCCTGCCTTCTCCTACTGTCCGGCCGTTGAAGCCCTGAGTCGTGGCAGCGGGGAATACATGGAGCGATTGCCTGTCATCACTCCAGCAGTGCTACGGGGGAATCTGGCGGAGCTTTGAATTATAGAGAACATACACGTGGCGTTCCTATGCATCCAGATACGCTACCCTGCGCTACTGCATCCTAGTACCCTCTCCTCTCCTGCCTTATTACTGACCTGGTTCACCCGCCATAGCCGGACAGTTTCTTCTGATTTGGGCTTCCCTGCCAGAAGTGGCCATCTTGAAAACTGGAAGTATAGCCACATGCCCTCCTGAAACCAGCCGCTTCTCTGGGAGCTACAGACACTGACAGCCCATGATCAGTGCCCTTCACTACAGCCTCAGTGATTTCCGGCAGGGACTTCTGCCGCTGCGGCCCTACCTGGGCAGTAAGTGGTCGCCTGAACTGCTATTATTATTATTATTATTGCCTGACCTCCACTCCTGCTCTGTTGACTCCCTCTAGTGGCAGACTGTGCTGACTACATCCTCCATACTGTTTGACTTCTTCAATACTTCTGCTATGGCCTCCTGACCTTGTTCTCTAATCTCCGTAATGTTATGCTGATGAATGGGCAGAACTGGAAAATCATCTCATAAGAAAGCTAAACCCATTGTTTAAACCCATGGCTAGCCAGGTGGGCTCTCTTCTTCTCTCGGTTCTCCTTCAAACTCTTTAACCGCCCAGGAACCTTATATCGAAGAGCAGATGCACTATCTCGTTATTTTCAAATGAATGATTCACTCAACTCCTCTGAGAAACAATTTATTCTGAATCCGGCTTCATTTGCTCCAGCTCGTACTGTTCGGGCTGTAACACACTGGCCGGTTTCTCCCGGATGGCAAAAAGCCGGACAAACTTTGTCCGGCTTTTTGCCATCCGGGAGAAACCGGCAGAGTCTGTCACACAGGACGGCTTTGAGCCGTGTGTAATGCTGTGCACATGTGCAGCATTAGACACGGCTTGGGAAAAAGGCGTTGTGTGTGAAAGCTCCCCTTCACACACACACGGATCACTGACTGCAAAGACGGCCCGGCAGCCGGACCTTCCAGGGGATAGTTCCGGCTGCAACCCCGCAGCCAGGCCGGGGCCGTGCAGTGTGAAGGGACCCTACCCCTCACACTGTTAATTACAATGCCGGCACGGGAAAAAGCCATCCGGCTTTTTCCCGGCCGGCAAAAGCCGGCTCGTGTGTTTTAGCCCTTCCTCTACCTCCTCCGGGGAGAACTTTAGTAGCACCAAAATTTTGCAGGAAATTGCTTACGTGGGCTCATTCTTCATCTTTCATGCGTCATGCCAGTGGTCTTAAGACTCTCGGGTTCATTCAGCGATTCTACTGGTAGCCTCATCTTAAAACGGATGTCTTTGAATTTGTAGCAGCCTTTTCCAAGTGTGTTCAACATAAAAGTCCACGAACATCTACCTCGGGTCTTCTTCATCCACTTCCAATACCTCTAAAGCCTTGGACTCACATCTCTATGGATTTCATAACCGATTTGCCAGTCTCCATAGGGCACAACACCATTTGGGTCATTTGTGGAATGATTTTCGAAGATGGCTCACTTCATACCCCTCACCGGTCTTCCCTCTGCTCCTCAGCTATCCAAATTGTTTTTCTCATAGAATTTTCATTTGCATGGCCTTCCACAGGAAATAGTTTCTGATCAGGGTCCTCAATTCGTCACCAAGTTCTGGAAAGCTCTCAGCTCTGTTCTAGGAATCAAGTTGAACTTCTCTTCAGCCTACCATCCCCAGACTGACTGACAGACTGAGAGAGTCGACCAAGATCTGGAAACTTTCTTATGGATGTTCATGTCCCCTGCTCAGGAAGACTGGATGGATTACCTCCCATTTGCTGAGTTTGCATACAATAACCTATATCATTCTTCTACCAATTCCACTCCTTTCTTCATTAACTATAGTTTTCATCCACAAATTCCTTCCTTGTAATCTCTCCCACCTCTTGAGGTTCCTGCTGCTGAATCTGCTCTTCGTCGGTTCACTAAGATTTGGAGACAAATTTATAAGGCACTACTTAAGACTTCCCAGAAATAAAAGACTTATGCTGATCGGAAACGTAGGGCTGTTCCTAGTCTCAAAGTGGGAGATCGTGTTTGGATATCCACCAGAGACCTCAGACTCAATGTTCCTACCAAAAAGTTTGCTCCAAGATTCATCGGTCTGTATCCTATTAAAAGAGTGTTGAATCCTGTTTCTTACAAGGTGAAACTGCCTCCCTATTTTAAAATTCCCAATGCCTTCCACATTTCTCTGCTAAAGCCTCTTGTACTAAATCTTTTTCGGGCAGCTTTCCCTTAACCTCCCAGGGTTAAAGCTGCTCAAAATGAGGAACTCGAGGTCCATAAGTTTCTTGACTTCCGCAAGAGGTATGGTCGTGTCCAGTATCTCATAGATTGGAGAGGATATGGTCCAGAGGAAAGATATTGGGTGGCTGCAGAGGATGGTCATGCTCCAAGACTGAGTTGTGCCTTTCATTCCAAGAATCCCAGTAAGCAGCGTGGGTGTTCGGAGACCACCCTAAAATGGGGGGTACTGTCAGCATCCGGAATCTTACCACTGGTTCTGGTCCCTGCGGCCTTCCTCTTAGCTGGCTGGTGTCGCTGCGATGGATAGGCACTACAGCAGCAAGGTCCTCTGGTGCGGCTGCCGGGTGTCTGGAGGCCAGGGTCCGGGTCCTAGGGAGTGGAGCATGGCAGCCGGAGGTGTCTGTTTCCAAGTGTCCTGTTGCTGGAGTGCTGCGTCTGGGAGGCTGAGGCCAGAGGTAGTGGCTTTGTGCTGGTTTCACATGTGTCCTCTGTGCAGGGAGCCACCATGTTGGAGACCAATCCTAGTCAATAGGTATCCCAGTTCGAGTCCAGCCAATCCGGTACAGGCTTCCCTTATAAAAAGGGGTTGATGCTTAGCTATGTTGCCAGTACTTCAAGTTACTTGCTGCTGTAAGGTGCCCTGCGCTCTGGCTCCCAGGTTAACCCCTGGTATCCTGGTTCTGTTATGTCCGCCTGTTGGTCAGTTCTGTTATTGCAGTCCTTTGCTCCCAGTCCACCTACTCTTGCGATTTAACCGCTGGGTCCTCTATCTGGTAGAGGGTCTCCGTTTGCTAATGGTGCTCACAGCGATACGCTCTTCGTCAGTGTTTAAAAATCACAAGTCATCTCTTCATTCCATGTTCTTCAGCATAATTTACAAATCACAAGTCACTTCATTCAGTATTTTTCAGCGTCGGTTACAAGTCATGAACCTTTCGTCTTTCAGAATTCACTCAGACTTCTCTCCTAGTCATCGTGTATGACTGAGGTCTCATTAAAACTGAATTCCTCTTTCTTCAGTGTATCGTTCTCGGTCATTGTCCTCATTGCCTACCCCTCTACATCTTCGGGCCTAAGTGTTCAATCCATGAATAAGAACTACATTCAGCCACCTCGTTTCCTTCCTTTGCCGATAGCTGCTCCCTCAGTCAATTATCAGTCATCAGATCCCCAACTCAGGCCAAGCGTGACATGGAAGAAGGGGAATTCCTGGTTTCTCTGGATATTAAGGATGCGTATCTTCACATCCCAATATGGCTGCCTCTTCAGGCTTACCTCAGGTTTGCACTGCAGCACAGTCACTACCAGGCCTTGCCTTTTGGTCTCTCAACTGCACTGAGGGTATTATCAGGGGTGATGGCAGAGATGTTGCTACAACTCCACAAGCAGGAAGTGAACATCATTCCATACTTGGACGATCTCCTCATAATGGCTATATTCAGAGCACAGTTGATGGAAAAGATCAGCCTTCCAACACGACTACTCACAGATCATGGGTGGATTCTCAATCTGCAGAAATCCCACCTAGAACCTATGCAGAGGCTTCAGTTCCTGGTAATGATACTGGACACGATGTCTCAGAAGGTGTTCCTTCCTATGGACAAGGCAAAGATAATTCAGACGATGGTACGTTCCATTTTGAAGCTGAACAAAATCTCGGTACATCTTTGCATACGCTTACTGGGAAAGATGATGGCCTCCTACGACACAATTCAGTACGGAAGATTCCATGCATGACCATTCCAGCTGGATCTGCTGGACAAATGGTCTGGGTCACATCTACACATGCGCCAGATGATATGCCTTTCACCAAACGCCAGGATTTCCCTCTTATGGTGGTTACTGATCTCCCTCCTGGAGGGTCGACACTTCAGAATTCAGGATTGGATTCTGTTGACAACGGATGCAAGCCTCCATTGTTGGGGTACAGTGACCCTAGGGGCTCGGTTCCAATGAAGGTGGTCTGATCAAGAGGCTTCCCTTCCGATAAATGTTTTGGAACTCAGGGTGATTTACAATGCCCTTTTGCTGACCTCTATGTCCTACAGTATCAGGCCATACA
The DNA here is from genome assembly GCF_028390025.1 of Pseudophryne corroboree. NCBI lineage: Eukaryota > Metazoa > Chordata > Amphibia > Anura > Myobatrachidae > Pseudophryne > Pseudophryne corroboree. Next base: position 1,485,118 of record NW_026967505.1, read on the forward strand.
GGTATTGTCAGAAAACGCACCAACTGTGATGTACATAAACCAACAAGGAGGTCCAAACAGCAGAGCTGCAATGAGGGAGGTGTCACAGATACTCCTCTGGGTGGAGCGGAATCCCAAGGCCATTTCCGCCGTATTAATTCCGTGAGTAGACAATTGGGGAGCAGACTTCCTTAGTAGACACGATCTGCACCTGGGGAAATGGGTTCTCTACCCGCAAGTGTTACAGCAGATATTTCATTGGTGGGGCTGCCTGCAAATCGACTTGTTGGTTTCTCAGCTCACCAAGAAGCTCCTGCGCTACTGTTCTGGGACGAGGGATCCACAGGCCGTAGCAGTGGATGCTCTGGCGACACCGTGGATTTACCGGTTGGTGTACTTGTTTCCTCCAGTTCCTCTAATTCCATGAGTTCTCAAAGGATTTAAAGGGGCAAGGTTCAGGCAATTCTGATTGCCCCATACTGGCCCTGCAGGGCCTGGTATGTAGACATTCTAGCCTTATTACTCGTAGGCCCCTAGCCTCTGCCACTTCAGGATGATCGTCTTACACAAGGGCCGTTCGTATATCCAGACTTACCACGTTTACGTTTGATGCAATGGAAGTATATTGGGAGGATTTTTGCCAGGAAAGAGATTCCGGGCAAGGTTATCTCGACTGTGCTCCAAGCTGGCCAGATGGTCGCATTGAAACATAACCATCGCATATGGAAGATATGTGTCTCTTGGTGTGAGGGTCAACAGTATTCTGCTGTGGATTTTCATCTGGGACATTTCTTGCACTTCCTGCAGGCTGTTGTGGATGTGGGCCTACATTTAGGCTCCATAAAAGTTCAAATCTCAGACTTATCTTTTTCTACCAGGGAACAATTGGCTGTTTTCCCAGTGGTCCAGATGTTCTTGACAGGTGTCCTTTATATTCGACCACCCTTTGTGCCTCCCACAGCGCCGTGAGTTCTCAATTTGGTTCTGGCCTTTCTCCAATTGGTTTGATTGAACCTTTCCACAAGGTGGACATGGAGTATTTGACATGGCAGGCTATCATGTTGTTGGCCTTGGCCTCGGTGAGGCGTGTTTTGGAATTAGGAGCCTTATCCTGTAAGAGTCCTTCTCTGGTGTTTCATGAGGATAGAGCTGTGCTCAAAACTCGCTAGACATTCTTGCCTAAGGTGCTGTCAGCATTTCATATTAATTGGCCGATGGTGGTTCTGGTTGTCACTGGCACGTCTGTTACACCAATGTCCTTGGACGTGGTTTGGGCTTTGGAGATTTATGTCAAGAGGCCAGCTCGTCTCAAAATCAGACTCGCTTTTTGTTCTTTATGATGCTTCAAAGATTGGTTGTCCTCCTTCGATGCAGTCTATTGCATGTTGGATCAGGCTTACGATCCAACAGGCTCACTCTTCAGCGGCTTTGCTGCTGCCTAGGTCTGTTCAGGCCCACTCCACACGGTCAGTGGGTTCTTCCTAGGTGGCTGCCCGGGATGTCTCGGCTTTGCAGTTATGCTGGGCAGCTACTTGGTTGGGTTTGAATGCTCTGTTAAGTTTTAAAGGTTCAACACCTTGGCAACTAAGGACTTTCAGTTTGGTCAATCACTTTTGATTGGGTCTCGGCACTCTCCCACCCGGTTTGGAGTTTTGGAACTTCCCCATGGTACTAAGACCAACCCAGTATCCCCTTGGACATTAGAGAAAATAGGATTTTAATACCTACTGGTAAACCCTTTTTTTCATAGTCCATAGGGGATACTGGGCACCCGCCTCTGTGCTTTGATATTTTCCAGCAAGAGTTGTTCTTGTGTGTTGTAGTTTGGGTCTGCTTTTGCTGTCCTTATGTTCAAGTTATGTTTAGTGTTGCTATCCTCTTGTTATGTTGTGTGCTGGTTCGTTCTCTCACCACTTTCTTGTCTCTTTTCCTCCTTTCAAAGTATGTCCGTCTCCTCGGGCACAGTTTTCCTAGACTGAGTCTACAGGAGGGGCTTAGAAGGGGGGAGCCAGCACACTCTCTGAAGAAGTTTTAAAGTGCCAGGCTCCAATGAACCCCATCTATACCCCATGGTACTAAGACCATCCCAGTATCCCCTACAGACTACGAGAAAAGGATTTACCGGTAGGTATTAATATCCTATGTTTTCAGTATAGCAGGGCCATCCTCGGTTGAAAGTATCACTGCGAAGGTGCCGTTTCGCATTACAATAACCTTAGTAGGAAATACCCATTTGTATTGTACATTTCCTTGGGTGGAATAGATGCCTTTTGGCCAGCGTCACAGGAGAAATATCTGGAAATATCTGCAGATTATCCAGGCACTCAGCTGTGGATGAGGAAAGCAAAGCAGCCTAGTGAATGCATTCTTTAATATGAAAAAACGAGATTTATGGTAAGAACTTACCTTTGTTAAATCTCTTTCTGCGAGGTACACTGGGCTCCACAAGGATTGGACAATGGAGTGTAGAGTAGGATCTTGATCTGAAGCACCAACAGGCTCAAAGCTTGACTGTTCCCAAGATGCACAGCGCCGCCTCCTCTATAACCCCGCCCCTCCACACAGGAGCTCAGTTTTCAGTTAACCAGCCCAATGCAGTAGCAGGATAAGAGACGACAACAGTTAGTAGCCACATACACCACACTCTCACGACAGGAGAAGTGTCAGCGGCTAATGCCATACCAACCCAAAGAAGCTAAGTGTGTCAGGGTGGGCGCCTTGTGGAGCCCAGTGTACCTCGCAGAGAGATTTAACAAAGGTAAGTTCTTACCATAAATCTCGTTTTCTGCTGCGGGGTACACTGGGATTGGACAATGGGGATGTCCTAAAGCAGTTCCTTATGGGAGGGGATGCACTGTAGCGGGCACAAGAACCCGGCATCCAAAGGAGGCATCCTGGGAAGCGGCAGTATCGAAGGCATAGAACCTTATGAACGTGTTCACCGAGGACTACGTAGCCGCCTTGCACAATTGTTCAAGGATCGCACCACGGCGGGCCGCCCAAGAGGGTCCCACAGACCGAGTAGAATGGGCAGTAATGTGAGCAGGAGCTGACAGACCAGCCTTCACATAAGCATGTGCAATCACCATTCTAATCCATCTGGGCAAAGTCTGCTTGTGAGCAGGTCAGCCACGTTTGTGAAATCCAAACAATACAAAGAATCAGATTTCCTAATGGAAGCAGTTCTCTTCACATAGATACGGAGAGCCAGTACCACATCCAAAGACCGCTCTTTGGGAGACAAGTCAGGAGAGACAAGGGCAGGAACCACAATCTCCTGATTAAGGTGAAACGAAGAAACCACCTTAGGTAAATATCCGGGACGAGTCCTAAGGACCGCCCGGTCACTGTGAAATATCAGATGAGGTGAGCTACAAGACAAAGCACCCAAATCTGACACCCTTCTAGCTGAGGCAATAGCCAGCAGAAACACCACCTTAAGGGAAAGCCACTTAAGATCAGCTGAACCAAGAGGCTCAAATGGAGGTTCTTTTGCATGCCTCCAAAACCACCAACAAGTCCCAAGGAGCCACAGGCGAGACATAGGGAGGTTGGATACGCAACACACCCTGAGTAAATCTATGAACATCAGGCAAAGTTGCAATCTTTCTCTTAAACCACACTGACAAGGCAAAAATATGAACCTTTAGGGAGGCCAGCCACAAGCCTAAGTCTAGGCCTTGCTGAAGGAAAGCAAAAAGCTTTGCTGTACTAAATTTGGAAGCGTCATGATTGTTAGATGCGCACCAAACAAAGTAAGAATGCCAGACCCTATGGTAAATCCGAGCAGAAGCCGGTTTCCGGGCCCGCAACATAGTTTTAATGACCGCATCAGAAAACCCTTTAGCCCTCAAGATGGAAGCTTCAAGAGCCACGCCGTCAAAGACAGCCGGGCCAGGTCCTGGTAGACACATGGGCCCTGAACGAGGAGGTCTGGGTGTTGTGGAAGTAGTATTGGAAGCTCTGACGAGAGGCCCTGTAGGTCTGAGAACCAATGTCGTCTGGGCCTCGCTGGAGCTATGAGAAGCAGGATTCCTGCTTGAACTTCCGAATCACTCTGGGCAGAAGTGACACTGGAGAGAACACGTACGGTAGCCAAAACTTCCATGGCACCGCCAGCGCATCCACAAATGCTGCTTGAGGATCCCTTGTCCTTGCTCCGAAGACCGGAACCTTGTGATTGTGTTGAGACGCCATCGGATCCACGTCTGGAAGGCCCCACCTTTCCACTAGGAGTTGAAACACTTCTGGATGGAGGCCCCACTCTCCGGCGTGTACGTCCTGACGACTGAGAGTCCGCTTCCCAATTCAGGACTCCCGGAATGAATATTGCCGGTAGATGGCGTTTCGCCCATTGAAGAATCCGTGATACTTCCTTCATTGCCATGTGGCTTCGAGTGCCGCCTTGATGATTTATGTATGCCACTGTGTGGTGGCGTTGTCCAACTGTATCTGAACAGGACGGTTCTGTATCAAGTGCTGGGCTAGGTTTAACGAGTTGAAGACCGCCCGCAATTCCAGAATGTTGATCGGGAGGAGAGACTTCTCCTTTGTCCACCGTCCCTGAAGGGAGTGTTGCTCCAACACCGCACCCCAACCCCTCAGACTGGCCTCCGGTTGTCAACAGTACCCAGTTGGGTATCCAGAAGGGACGGCCCCTGCCCAGTTGTTGGTCCTGGAGCCACCAGTACAGCGACAGACGGACCTCCGGAGTTGAGGAGATCATGTGAGATCTGATTCGGTGAGGCAGGCCGTCCCACTTGGCCAGAATCAGCCTCTGGAGGGGGCGAGAATGAAATTGAGCATACTCCACCATGTCGAATGCTGACACCATGAGGCCCAACACCTGCATTGCCGAATGAATCGACACTTGCGGACGAGAGAGGAAGCAACGAATCCTGTCCTGAAGTTTCAGGACCTTCTCCTGAGACAAGAACAACCGCTGGATGTGAGTGTCCAATAGCGCTCACAGATGCACTGAGCAGGGATCAGGGAGGATTTCTTCTAGTTGATGAGCCACCCGTGGGCTTGTAGAAACCGGATCGTCAAATCTAGGTGACGTAGGAGAATGTCTGGGGAATTTGCCAGGATCAACAGGTCATCTAGATACGGTAGGATCCTGACCCCTTGACGATGGAGTACCGCCGTCATGGCCGCCATAACCTTGGTGAAGACTCGTGGAGCCGTTGTTGAACCAAAGGGTAATGCCCGAAACTGGTAGTGAAGGTTGCCAACCGCAAACCTCGGGTATTGTTGATGTGACTCCAAGGCCAGAACTATAGAGCAAAGTGTTTCCATACGGAACTTGGAGACTCTCACAAACTTGTTCAGGGCCTTGAGGTTGAGAATGGGCCGGGAGGACCCATTCGGTTTCGGAACTAGGAATAGCGGAGAATAGTACCCCTGACCTCTCTGAGCAAGAGGCACCTGTACTACGACTCCTGAGTCCAGGAGGGTCTGTACCACCGAATGTAGGGTCTTTGCCTTTACTTGGTCCGAAGGGACGTCTGTCAAGCAAAATCGATGAGGGGGACGGTTTTTGAAGGCTATGGCGTAACCGTGAGTAACGACTTCCCGTACCCAGGCATCTGAAGTGGTCCTCAACCACTCCCTGGTATACCCTAGAAGCCAGCCCCCCACCCTGGTAATCCCCAGAGGGAGGCCTGCCCCGTCATGCGGCAGGCTTATCAGTCTTGGAAGCTGGCTGACGGCAGCCCAGGCTTTTTTGGGCTTTGGCTTACCGGGTTTGGAAGTGCGGGCCTGCTTGTGGTACGCCTGACCTTTTGCTTTACCTGAAGGACGGAAGGGACGATAGGAAGTACTCTTAGCCTTCGGTACAGAAAGAGCAGTATTGGGCAGACACGCAGTTTTTGGCAGTAGCCAAATCAGCCACTATCTTGTGTAAGTCCTCTCCGAATAGGATATCTCCCTTGAAAGGGAGTACCTGCAGGGTTTTTCTAGAATCCAGATCCACAGACCAGGATCTCAGCCACAAATCCGTCGCGCCAGGACAGACGTAGTAGAAATCTTGGCTGCCAGAATGCCGACATCAGAAGCCGCCTCTTTAATATACAGAGAAGCTGTGACAATATACGACAAGCATTGTCTAGCATGGTCAGAAGAGATTTCAGCTTCCAACTCCTGGGCCCACGCAATAATAGCTTCTGCAGCCCATGTTGCTGCAATAGTGGGCTGCTGTGCAGCACCCGTGAGGGTGTTAATCGCTTTTAGACAACCCTCCACACGTTTGTCTGTAGGCTCCTTAAGAGACGTGATGGTAGTGACCGGTAGAGCTGAGGAGACCACCATCCGCGTCACATGTGAGTCCACTGGAGGAGGGTTCTCCCAATTTTTAGTCCGCTCTTGAGCGAGGGAATAGCGAGCAAGAAGCTTCTTGTGAGGTACAAACTTCTTTCCTGGGTTCTCCCAGGATTCCTGACGTATATCAACCAGGTGATCAGAGTGAGGTAAAACTTGTTTAACCACCTTCTGACGCTTGAATCTATCTGGTTTCTTAGGAGGGCCAGATGGCTCGAGATCATCTGTAATCTGTAAAATTACTCTAATGGCCTCCAAGAGATCAGGAACATCCACTTGTGAGCCAGTATAACAAGCAGTATTATCAGAATCTGTGGGGTCTGTGTTAACGCCATCTTCATCAGACGAGGTGTCAGGGACAGCAGTGGATTGTGAGGGAGTAATGGCCCGCTTAGAGGACACTTTTGTCTTAGGCGGGCGAGGGACAGACTTAGTAGTCAGTGACTGGTTCAATTTCTGTAACTGCGTGGACAAGGTATCTGCCCACGGAGAATTAGCTGCAGGGACTATATATGGTTTTACCGGCATAGGACCCATAGGGGGCATTAGTTTAGTAACTAGCATAGACTGCAATGTTTAGAATGTAGCCCACGGCGGGTCATTGTGTACCACCGTTGCCATAGTACCACTTACCTATGTTCACACGAGGCTCAGTCCACTTCTCCCTGTAGAATCCTATGGGTGCCTGTGAAAAAATGTATACTCACATAATCCAGTGTAGCTTCTGTTCTTTGTATGATCCACGTACTTGGCAAAACAAAAAAACAGAAACCCAACCACGCACTGAAAGGGGTCCCATGTTTACACATGGGACCCCTTTCCCCGTCTGCCAGGACCCCCCCTGACTCCTGTCAAAGAGGGTCCCTTCAGCCAATCAGGAAGCACCACGTCGGGGCACTCTCCAGATTGGCTGTGTGCTCCTGTAGTGTCTGTGAGGCTGCACACGGCAGAGATACAATGTAGCGCCTATGCGCTCTATTGTATCCAATGCTGGGAACTTTGCGGTCAGCGGTGAGGTTACTTTCGGTCAACCACTGACCGCAAAATTCCAACCATTGGATACAATGGAGCGCATAGGCGATACATTGTATCTCTGCCGTGTGCAGCCTCACTGACACTACAACTACATGTACCACCAGCGGGAGAAAGCGGCCCAAACGGCCCGCAAGCAATTTAGCAAAGAGTTTAATGTCGCAATTGAGGAGGGAAATAGGTCGGTAGCTCGAGCACTGGGTGGGGTCCTTACCCTCTTTTGGGATTACAGTTATATGTGCTTCCAAGGTCTGCGGAGAAAAGCCTTTCTCGGCAGAGAGGGAATTGCACGCCTTCAAGAAGAGGGGCAACAGGGATTGTGTAAAGGCTTTATCCGACTGGGAAACCATCCGGGCCCGGACTCTTCCCAGTTGGTGTAGCTGCCAAGGCTGTTTCCAGCTCTTCTATGGTAAAAGGTTGTTCCAGAGCATCAAGGTCTGACTCAGGAAGTTTTTGGAAATTCAACTTCCGCCAGGTATCTCTGTATCAATACCCTCAGATCAGAGGCAGCCTGAGGGGTTTGATCCTTTCTAAGATTATAGACGGACTCCTAATAATTTTGGAAGGAATGAGCAATCTGAGGCAGTGTATATGCAGCACGTCCCCCCGGCTCATGGACAGAGCGATTCACAAAAAAATAGACCACTCAGAGACTAACACCCAGATACGAATGAATAGTGAATCCCCGTGTTGTATGAAATATCAGCCGCGTTTGACTGATGGTCTATTCATTCGTAATTCATAACTTTGCCAATCAAACAATTAAGAATAGACCAGACACTGCCGAGATTTGTGCTTAGTGAATTCCCGGATTGAGACTTTGAAGAAAAAAAAACACAAATCGGGCAAACTCGGATTATTAGTAAATACTGGCCCAGGTCTTCCTGAAGGGTGTCATGTGCTGAAATCAGGTCTTTGTGAGACGCAACAATCTCTTTCATCTCAGTCTGTACGAGTGCCAATCTCACTGATATCAGACCTCAAAGCTTGAATATTAGAGTTCAGTTCTGAGATTATTTCAGTCCTTAAATGTAGATAACATAGAATGTATAGAGCATAGAGTAACAGGACCATCTAGAGTGTCTTAAGATGTCTTCAGCCATTACAGCTGGGCTGTGCATCTGACAAGAAGTAGCAGATGATGATGTAGCAGTCTCAGAAGGACCACCTGAATTCGAGGTACCAAAGAGATGGACAGGCGGGGCCGATTTGTTACCTATTAACCTTTTTTGGAGGCATGGTAAGCCGGCTACAAAGAGACTGACCTCTCAGAGATAGGAAAATACAAACGATCTATATATAAAAGGAGCAGTAGTACGCTGTCAGGAGGTTACATCAAGATGACTCCATTCAAAATGACATTCTTAGTCGGGGTGATGGGGGTATCCGAGCTAAAATTTCAAGTAAACATGATGTAATGCAACTCAAATAACACAGTAATGACCGAGAAATTACACTAGAAATGCTTCAATTTAGGTTAGTGACCCTGGTCGGTCCAGCCGTCAGGACACTTATTTATATTAAACCTTATTGAAGGCAGAAGACAAAGCATGCGATGGCCGGGCACCGGGATCCAAAATGGCAGCCATCTCACTTCCCAATTTCACCACTTGGCTCCGGTGACTGTGGGCATCCCGTTCTGTCCCCAGCAGTATTGGGAGCTACGCACCTGTGTTATCTAGAGAGCAAGTGCTCCCGTCTGAGCCAAAAGCGCCTTCAAGTCAGGTATCCGGAGCGTGCAGGAAAGACTGAGCGCACATAGTCCCAGAATACAGCCCATGGCTTCATAGGCGTCACTAGGCTGCGGCAGTGAACAGTGCTGTGAGTGAGCGGAGCGAGCGGCTGTAGGGCAGGAGGAGTGGGGGACTTAATAAATAGGGTCTTGGTCCCAGCGGCGGCTGAGAGCTATCAGGTAGGGTAGATAAGAAGCCACTTAGTAATGAAAGCTCCAGAAAGCACGTCTGGATGGACCACACACCTCTTATTTATTATTTTATATACTAACAGGGGTGACAGGTGTGGTACATCCCTGCAAAGGCAGATCCAATCTCTTTCTCATCAGACTCTGCTGTCTTCCCTGCACTCTCACTCAGATGTTCACTGCTGCCAGTAGCACACGTATGAGAAGCAGAAGTATGGCGGCAGCTGTATAGATCCTGATATGTAATTCTCTATATCATACTTACCGTATACACATCATCCTTATTACTATTGAGAGAATAGAGGTAAGACACTGATGATGGGGATGTAATAATAGGATTTTAATTACCTACCGGTAAATCCTTTTCTCGTAGTCTGTAGAGAATGCTGGGGTCCATTTAGTATCATGGGGTATAGACGGGTCCATTGGGAGCCACTGGCACTTTAAGAGTTTAATAGTGTGGGCTAGTTTCCCTCTATGCCCCTCCTACCAGACTCAGTCTAGAAACTGTGCCCGAGGAGATGGACATACTTCGAGAGAAGGAAATACACAGATAGTGGTGAGATTCACACCAGCTCACACAAAACAAAAAGGAAAGCCAAACTAACCAACTTGGAACAATTCAGCAACGGCTAAACCAACAATGCTGAACCAAGTAACACTGCAGTAATACGAAGCACAGGGCAGGCGCCCAGCATCCTCTACGGACTACGAGAAAAGGATTTACCGGTAGGTAATTAAAATCCTATTTTCTCTTACATCCTAGAGGATGCTGGGGTCCATTTAGTACCATGGAGATGTACCAAAGCTCCCAATACAGGAGGGAGAGTGCTGAGGTACCTGCAGAACTGATTGACCAAACTTGAAGTCCTCAGAGGCCGAAGTATAGAACTTGTAAAACTTAGCAAATGTGTTTGACCCTGACCAAGTAGCTGCTCAGCAAAGCTGAATAGCCGAAACACCCTGGGCAGCTGCCCAGGAAGAACCCACTTTACGGGTAGAGTGGGCCTGAACAGATTTTGGAATTGGCAATCCTGCTATGTAATAAGCATGCTGGATAGTAAGCCTGATCCAGTGTGAAATTGTCTGCTTAGAAGCAGGACACCCAATCTTGTTGGGATGATAAAGTACAAATAGTGCGTCCGACTTCCTGTGATGAGTTCTCTTCACATAGATTTTCAAAGCCCGCACAACATCCAAGGACTTTGAGGTAATTGAGGTGTCAGTAGCCACTGGCACCACAATAGGTTGGTTGATATGAAAAGCCGAAACAGCCTTAGGGAGAAATTGCTGACGCGTTCTGAGCTCAGCTCTATCCTCATGGAAAATCAAGTAGCGGCTCTTGTGCGACAATGCCCCCAATTCTGACAAACTTCTGGCAGAAGCCGGGGCCAACAACATGACCGCCTTCCAAGTAAGAAACTTTACATCCACCTCCTGTAAATGTTCGAACCAATCTGATTGCAGGAACTGCAGCACCACATTAAGATCCCAAGGTGCCATAGGAGGCACAAAGGGTGGTTGGATGTGCAGAACTCCTTTCAAGAAAGTCTGAACCTCAGGGATAGCAGACAATTGTTTCTGGAAGAAAATAGACAATGCCGAAATCTGGACCTTGATGGAGCCCAAGCGTAGGCCAACATCCACACCTGCTTGCAGAAAGAGGAGGAAATGTCCCAGTTGAAACGCCACTGTAGGAAACTTCTTGGATTCACACCAAGACACATACTTTTTCCAAATTCGATGGTAATGCTTAGACATTACCCCCTTCCTAGCTTGGATCAGAGTAGGAATAACCTTATTTGGAATGCCGTTCCGAGCTAAGATCTGGCATTCAACCTCCATGTCATCAAACGCAGCCGCGGTAAGTCTTGATAGGCAAACGGCCCCTACAGTAGAAGGTCCTTGCGAAGAGGAAGAGGCCTCGGATCCTCCAGCAGTAATGCCAGAAGATTTGCGTACCTAGCACGCCTTGACCAGGCCAGAGCAATGAGGATCGCTGGAACTCTTGATCTTTTTATTAGTTTGAGAATCCTTGGGATGAGTGGAAGTGGAGGGAACACATACAATGACTGTAAGACACCCCGGGGTGTCAAAAGGGCGTTTACCGCCACTGCCTGTCAGTGTCGTGACCTGGAACAGTACCTCCGAAGCTTCTTGTTGAGGCGAGAGGCCATCATGTCTATCTGAGATACACCCCATCGATGTGTTACCTCTGTGAATACCTCCGGGTGGATGCCCCATTCTCCTGTATGTAGATCATGTCTGCTGAGGAAGTCCACTTCCCAGTTGTCCACTCCCGTAATGAAGATCGCCGACAGCGCCAGCACGTGTCTTTCTGACCAGAGGAGGATTCTTGTTACCTCTGACATTGCAGCCCTGCTCTTCGTTCCACCCTGCCTGTTTATGTAGGACACCGCTGTGACGTTGTCCGACTAAACCTGAATGGCTCGATATTGCAGAAGATGAGCTTCATGTAGAAGGCCATTGTATATGGCCCTTTGTTCCAGAATGTTTATTGGAAGGACAGATTCCTGGCCTGACCACTTTCCTTGGAAGTTTTCCCCCTGGGTGACTATTCCCCAACCTTTGATGCTTGCATCCATGGTTAGAAGAATCCAATTCTGAATCCCAAACCTGCGGCCCTCAAGCAGGTGAGAATTTTGCAGCCACCAGAGTACTGAAATTCTGGCTTTCGGCGACAGGCATATCCGCTGGTGCATGTGAAGATGTGATCCCGACCACTTGTCCAGGAGATCCAGCTGGAAGAACCGTGCATGGAATCTTCCGTATTGTAGAGCCTTGTAGGAGGCTACCATCTTCCCCAGAAGGCGAATGCGCTGATGAACCGTTACCCGGGGAGGTTTCAAGACATCACGGACCATTGATTGGATCACCAACGCTTTCTCCACCGGTAGAAACAACCTCTGCACTTCTGTGTCGAGTATCATCCCCAGGAAGGGCAGTCTCCTTGTCTGTTCCGAATGTGACGTTGGAAGGTTCAGGATCCACCCATGATCCCAGAGTAGTTGAGTTGAGAGCGCAATACTCTGCAACAGCTTCTCCTTGGAAGATGCCTCTATCAGCAGTTCATCCAGATATGGAATTATGTTCATTCCCTGTTTGCTTAGGAGGAGCATTATCTCTGCCATGACCATGGTGAACACCCTCGGTGCTGTGGAGAGGCCAAGTGACAACATCTGGAACTAGTAGTGACAGTCCTGTAGTGCAAACCGTAGATAGGCCTGGTGAGGTGGCCAGATCAGAATGTGAAGGTATGCATCCTTGATATCCAGGGATACTTGGAATTCCCCCTGTTCCAGACCTGAGATCACCGCTCTCAGAGACTCCATCTTGAATTGGAAAACCCTCAAGTAGGGGTTCAACGTCTTCTTCAGGTTCAATATAGGCCTTACCGAACCGTCCGGTTTTGGTACCACAAACAGGATTGAGTAATAACCCTTGGTTTTTGGGTGAGGTGGAACTGGAACAATGACATTTGTTTGTACCAATTTTTGAATGGCTTCCTGAAGGATAGCACTTTCTGTCAGCGAAGCTGGTAAGCATGATTTGAAGAATCTGTGAGGTGGGAGTTCCTGAAACTCCAGTCTGTACCCCTGGTTAACAATATCCTTCACCCAAGGGTCTAGGCATGATGACGCCCAGACGTGACTGAAATCTTTTAGTCTCGCTCCCACCTGCCTGATGTCCAGGCTGATAGGTCCATCGTCATGCTGAATATTTGGAGGAAGCAGAACCTGGTTTCTGTTCCTGGGAACCTGTTGGTGCAGGTTTTTGGGATCTTCCCTGACCTCCTCTAAAGAACGTGTGAGGGGGTTTGGATTTTTTAAATTTTGCAGTCTAAAAGGACTGCAGTGTAGGATAAGATTTCCTAGCTGGGGCTGCTGCGGAGGCAAGAAATGTCGACTTACCCGCAGTCGCCGTGGAAATCCACGCATCCAATGCATCCCCAAATAGTGCCTGACCTGTAAATGGCAGGTTCTCCACACTTTTCTTGGATTCTGCATCCGCAGTCCATTGGCATAGCCAGAGTCCTCTGCGTGCCGAGACAGCCATGGAAGTAGCAGGCCATGAAGCCTGCAGAATCCTGTATGTGACGTAAAAACAAGTCAGTGTCACTCCTATCCATAGTATCTAAGTCCTCTAGTAATGTGCCTGACCACTTTACTATGGCTTTAGAAATCCACGCACAAGCAATAGTGGGCCTTAAAGCCATGCCTGTAGCAGTGTATAGTGATTTGAGCGTAGTCTCAATCTTGCGGTCAGCCAGCTCATTTAAGGCGGTTGAACCAGGGACAGGTAAAACCACCTTTGTAGACAGCCTAGATACAGAAGCGTCTACAATAGGTGGGTTTTCCCACTTTTCTATTCTCTTCAGGGAAAGGGAAAGCAATGAGAATTTTTAGGGATCTGGAATTTTTTCTCTGGGTTTTCCCAGGATTTTTCAAACAAGGAGTTTAACTCCTTAGAAGCAGGGAAGGTAAGCGAGGGCTATTCACTGTAAAATAAGATTCCTCTACTTGTTCTGGACCTTCTCAGAAATATGCAAAACATCCCTAATGGCTTCAATCATTAGCTGCACCCCTTTAGCAATGGATGCATCCCCCACTGCATATCCCCATCACCGTCCCCTGTATCAGAGTCGGTATCAGTGTCAGCTTGCATTATCTGGGCAAGTGTACATTTTTTGGGGTATGTAGGTGGGTTTTAGATGAAGTAGTGGGAGCTGAATATTTCAAACACTCCACAGATTGTCTCAAAAACTGCGTCTCTTATTATGTGACATCCATGTTTAAATCTGGGATATCATTCCCCTTAAAGAATCCACCCATGGGGGTTCGGATTCAGAAGGCTGAGACAACACATTGCAGTCCTGAGTACATGGAATAGACTCCTCAGGAGAAGATACACACTCTGCAGCACAGGACACAGAGTCCTTAGACATGGTAATGTGGATATACACACTTACACACACCGGAAAATGTCGGACACAGTTTCCCCCAGAGTACCTTCAGAGAGTCACAGAGTATAAGGAGCCAGCCACACAGCGCCCCTGTAGGTAGTTATGATAAAAGCCCGGTGCTGACTAACCTTAATAAAGAGGGCAGCGCTCCCTGTCAGTGTCCTATTTATTATGATCTGCAGGGAGAAAATGGCGCTGGTGAGTGCTGGATCCGCTCTGAGAGGAAGCTCCGCCCCTTGTAATGTCGAGCGGCTTCCCGCACTAATTGTTTTTACTGGCCTGAGGATTTTAGTGCTAACAGGGCGAGTAGCCCCTGTTAGCTGCGTGACCAGTGTAGGGTTTATCCGTGCTGGCTCAGGACGCCCCTCAAAGCACCTACACTGTATGTTGCTGAGCCTTTCCGGAGCACAGCCTTTCAGAGCTGCGCTCCCACCCTTGTGCCGCCATACCCTGCCGCTAACCGGGATGCCGGCGCTATACTCGCCACTTTTCTTCTGGCTTTGTTAGGGGGTGGCGGCCGTGTTGCAGGAGTGAGCAGTCGCCTCATGGGCTTGTGATCCGCACCCTCAGGAGCTCAGTGTCCTGTCAGCGGAGTAGAGAACCATTGACTCTTTAGGAAGTTGGTTCCTATTCCCGACATCCCCACCCCCAAGTCCCACGAAGCAGGGAGGCTGTTGCCAGCAGCCTTCCTGTAACCTAACTCTAGAAAATAAAAATAAAAACTAGGAAACCCCCTTGGAGCTCCCCTAGCTGTGACCGACTCCTCTGGGCACATTTTCTAAACTGAGTCTGGTAGGAGGGGCATAGAGGGAAGGGCCAGCCCACACTATTAAACTCTTAAAGTGCCAGTGGCTCCCAAAGGACCCGTCTATACCCCATGGTACTAAATGGACCCCAGCATCCTCTAGGACATAAGAGAAAGTAGATTATAGCCTAGCAGATGATGATTACAGGGTATCATATGGTGTATTGCATGTAAAGTACCTTGTTTCACACCTACTCTGCTGTAGCAATATACCTTATATAAGGGTGAGTAACACTTGTACAGGCTTACCAGCGTATGAGCACACACATATAGGAATGCTACCTTACCAATGCTTCCAGGAGTAACGTTAGGAGACATTTCTCTGATCCATCAGCTCATATGACTGATGTTATTGTTCATCTAGAATCTCCAGTTCATACGATATGTTCCCCATCCATTGTTTTACATTGGTGCTGACATAGGACTTGGCGAGTGACTACATCTCCATTTATACTTCATGGTTAGTTACCAGTACAAGAGAGATGTATCTGAGTCTTATTATAATACATTTGTTATTGTGAGTGTTCTCAGGAGGGTGGATACAATGATCATCTGAGACAATATTATAAAGCCTTCATTAAAAGTTGTTTTATTATACACACCCATTTACAATTAATTGTCCCAGAGAGTTGTCTCCTATTCTTTGCAAGATTAATATTGTTACAGAAAAGTCACATTTCCATAATGTATTTTATTTCCAGCAGATGGACACACAAGCAGGAATATCTCAGAAGGATATCTAATGTTATCCCTGGATTGTGAAATAAAAGATGACAGTAGACAAGAATCTCCAGGAGATAACCCCATTACCCCAATTATACATCCAGCTCTATCAGCTGGTCCCCCTGATCCTGCAAAATGTTCTCCTGATCACTCTGATATTGGTGTATCTGGTACAGCTCTGAGAGTAGATACAGAGTTTCCATGTGCTATAGATGCCAAATGTTTTACACAGAACACAAAGCCTATTAACCCACAGACCGGTAAGGCAGGTGAGAGGCCATTTCTATGTTCTGTGTGTGGGAAATGTTTTGCATACAAATCAGTTCTTATTAGACATCAGAAAAGTCACACAGGTGAGAAGCCATTTCCATGTCCTGAGTGTGGGAAATGTTTTGCACGGAAATCAGATCTTCCTATACATCACAGAAGTCACACAGATGAGAAGCCATTTCCATGTTCTGAGTGTGGGAAATGTTTCACACAGAAATCAGTTCTTGTTACACATCAGAGAAGTCACACAGGTGAGAAGCCATTTCCATGTTCTGAGTGTGGGAAATGTTTTGCATACAAATTAGTTCTTATTAGACATCAGAGAAGTCACACAGGTGAGAAACCGTATTCCTGTTCTGAGTGTGGGAAATGTTTTTCATCGAAATCAGATCTTGTTAGTCATCAGAGAATTCACACAGGTGAGAAGCCATATTCCTGTTCTGAGTGTGGTAAATGTTTCGCACAGAAATCAGCTCTTGTTTCACATCAGAGAAGTCACACAGGTGAGAAGCCATATTCCTGTTCTGAGTGTGGGAAATGTTTTGCACAGAAATCAGCTCTTGTTACACATCAGACAAGTCACACAGGTGAGAAGCCGTATTCCTGTTCTGAGTGTGGGAAATGTTTCGCACAGAAATCAGCTCTTGTTACACATCAGACAAGTCACACAGGTGAGAAGCCGTATTCCTGTTCTGAGTGTGGGAAATGTTTTATCCAGAAATTACATCTTATTAAACATGAGAGAAGTCACACAGGCGAGAAGCCATTTTCTTGCTATGAGTGTGGGAAATGTTTTATCCAGAAATCACATCTTATTAAACATGAGAGAAGTCACACAGGCGAGAAGCCATTTTCTTGCTATGAGTGTGGGAAATGTTTTACCTGGAAATCACAATTTGTTACACATCAGCGAAGTCACACAGGTGAGAGGCCATTTCCATGTTCTGAGTGTGGGAAATGTTTTATCCAGAAATCACATCTTATTAAACATGAGAGAAGTCACACACGCGAGAAGCCATTTTCTGGCTATGAGTGTGGGAAATGTTTTATCCAGAAATCACATCTTATTAAGCATGAGAGAAGTCACACAGGCGAGAAGCCATTTTCTTGCTATGAGTGTGGGAAATGTTTTACCTGGAAATCACAACTTGTTACACATCAGCGAAGTCACACAGGTGAGAGACCATTTCCATGTTCTGAGTGTGGGAAATGTTTTGCACACAAATCAGATCTTATTAAACATGAGAGAAGTCACACAGGTGAGAAGCCATTTTCTTGCTATGAGTGTGGGAAATGTTTTACCTGGAAATCACAACTTGTTACACATGAGCGAAGTCACACAGGTGAGAAGCCATTTTCTTGCTCAGAATGTGGGAAATGTTTTACACGGAAATTAGATCTTTTTACACATCAGAGAAGTCACACAGGTGAGAAGCCATTTTTTGCTCAGAATGTGGGAAATGTTTTACACGGAAATTAGATCTTTTTACACATCAGAGAATACCAGAAAAGAAGAGGAAAATACTCTCGTTTTTTGGGGGCACTCATTGAAAAATATTGCATAAAATCTAACTTTTATTAATTACCATTAAAAGCTGTTGCCACCAACCAGGACTGGGACAAAAACATACACACACAAATACAAAAATGACAAAACAATAGAAAACAACAAAAAAATGACAAAAAAACACACACCTAGGTTTGCGTGTGGTATGAACACGCCATGGGGAGATATGTCTGACGCAGTCAGGGCCAATATGATAAATACTGACACTAGCTCCTGCAACAGTTAGCCTTAACAGTCCCCTAACAGAAGGAGACAAATAGTAAGCTGGTATAGTCGGCTAACACAGGAAACAGAAACACTGTAGATAGATTTACCATCAATACTTCAGTCTCTCGTAATAAATGCAACTGGCATAGAGTAAATAAGTAACAATGATGGTTTAGTGTGTGTTCAAACTTCATAGTAAGTGCAGTCTCCCCATAGATTGCATGTCATTGGTTCTTATAAAGAGGTAGTAGCGAAATAATCATAGTATTTATTCAGGATCTAGGATATAAATATCCATAATATAAACAAAAAATAATAATAATCTTGTAAATGTTACAGTGCAAATACTGTTAATATTCTCAGTGCAGGAAACCGGTAAGCCTTATATTAGTAAATAATTTCTTGGTATCGAGTATCCACTATAAATAACACCCTGATCTGTATCTCAGGTACAGGCAGGATATTACTAATTGAAGTTGTCTGGGCAGATGTATCTAGTATGCCTCAAAAACAAGCTGTAGCAAAAAAAAAATATATATATATATATATCACTATTGCTCTTCATATATATCCATCATTTCAATATGCAGGAATCAATGTAACCAGGGTAAATATCCAATCTATCCTCTGACACGTGTCACATTGGTGAGTTAGAGAGGTGAAGAGCAAATGAGCTGCTGCAGATTGCAGAAAAGGGGAAGAAAAAGGCACTCCTATCATAGATGTAGTGGGGTGGCTACTGTTCACTGTGTGACATGCATTAATACAGTGAATGAGCGTGTCCCATCTGCACCTAAGGGTTAGAAACAGGTAGAATGCTTCTGCTTTTGAAAATATCACCCACGGGCACCCTGATGTAACAGCGCAGGATGTCCTCTGAGTTCTCCTTGCGACAATGAGAGAGCATTGAAAAAAGGGAGATTTAAAGATACATGTTATCAGTAAGATGAAATAAAGAGCACCAATCCCCTTATGAGTGTATGCTGCTTCCTTGCATGTGTAAACACATTGATGCAAGGTGAGCGGTACCGCTTTTTTGCCTATAGTGCCTGGAAGAAAGTAGTTTGGTAACAGTGCTGGGACCCTAATGGTAGTAACGGTCCTGATGCCGCAGGGTATTGCAGGATCCGTTACCCACCATGTGGAGCCGCCGGCTGTCACTCGAATGGAAAGGTACCTAAGATTGCGAGTGGATATCAGGGTATGTGGTTCCAGCTCTGGCTGCACTGCACTGAGTCTCCTCAGACAGCTGTTTCGCTTTCTGGCTTCCTCAGTGAGACACCCTGTAACCGGGTGTTGGAGTTGTTTATAACTAGGTAATGTCCAATCAGGAGCAAAGGTGTGTGGCTATCAATTAAGCCTGTGCTGGTGCCTGATGAGACCTGGTGTGTGCATTACGTCCAGGTGTCAATATTAGTCTCCCATTCCCTATCAATTGGGAACAAAATTCTCAAAAGACATACTAATTATTCAATCCATTAGTATCCAAAAATGCCTCTTGTAAAAGTATAAATAGACAATGGCAATAACATGAAAATGGTACAATACAACAGTAAGTTATAAGGCGGTGAAAAAGTATATGTAAATATATAAGATTGGAAAAAGGAATTTTTTTAAAAAGATTTCCCTAAGAGAGTATATGAAATAATAAAATAAAAAATAAATATAAAATAGTAATAAAATACACTGCTGATGTAATAATGTTAAAAATGTGGAACACTATAAGAGAAATCAGGGATATATTTGTATATAAATAAAATATCTCGAATGGCCCTTATATAATATAAAAATAATTATACAGGCCCCGTCAGATACAGAAATGATGGGATAAAAATATATAGACCTTTTGTCAATGTGATTGTAAACTATGCATTTTATGAGCATTAATCATCCACAGCCGTGGCACCCTAACAACACAAATAAAAGTATCGAGAGAATGGATAGAAAACTTAAATATGTAAAAAGATTGTGAAAAATATGTGGTGTATATGTTGAGGCCCACTGCGCGTGAGGAAGATACTAACATGGGCAAAATATAATACCAGAGAGAGTGAGATATTGTATGTGTATTAAAACTATATAGTAAATATTTTGACCAGATTACACTATTGTTTGTGAATTAAAACTATATGGTAAAAAGTTATACAGAGTTACACACTAAATGAATGTTGGAGATTGGGAGAGATAAGTGTAGTTAGGTGTTGACAGGAAAAGAGTTGACCTAAAATGACTAAACACACATAACGTATGTCTATAAAAAGACATTATAGTTTATCATCTCGTTCAAGCCATGAGGGCTCACTGTGTTTAATCTGTACGTCCACTTGCTTTCCTTCCGGAGTAGTTCTTTACTAAAATCTCCACCATGTGTTCCATGTCTGACACGTTCCAGGTCAAAGGCCTGTAATCCTTGTGTTTGTCCCTCATGGTATCTCATGAAATGTCTAGCCACTGACGTGAGTTTTTTATGCTTGGCTAGATCCGAAGCGGCATTCCTAATGTTGCCCACATGCTCTAAGATTCTTTGTTTAAGTACGCGGGTTGTCATACCTACGTACCTTAAATTACAGCTACATTCCAGACAGTATACCACTCCCATGGTGTCACAGTTGATAAACTGTTCCAGTTTGATATTGTTGTCAAATCTATCCCTTATCTGATCCTTTCTGATGATAAGAGTACAGGCCTTACATTTACCACAAGGGTATGTACCTTTCAGTGGGGTCTTACAAGGCGGATTCCTGACAAAGTGGCTTTTTACCAGTTTGTCCTTTAAGCTACTGGCCCTTCTCCAGCTAAAGGAGGGTCTAACTCCCAGAACTTTCTGCAGGTCCTCATCCATAAGTAAGACCTTCCAATGTCTCTGGACCAGTGTCTGTAATTCTCTCCATTCCTGACAGAAATTGGTAACGTATCTCACTACCGTAGATTCAGTCTTCTTTTCATCTTGTGGGAAGATAAGGGTTTCTCTCTCAATCCGGGATGCATGATACTTTGCCGATTTGATAAGTTTGTTGCTATAGCCCCTTTCCCGGAGTCTGACTGTTAGTTCTTTACTTTTGTCCAGATATGTTTGTTTGGTAGAACAGTTTCTCCTGAGTCTAAGAAACTCACCCTTAGGTAAGTTCTTAATTGTAGGGGGAAAGTGGGCACTGCTCTTATGTAGGAGACTGTTCGTCGCTGTACTTTTCCTAAATAGCTCTTTCTGGAGATATCCCTGTAAGTTCACACTGAGATATAGATCCAGAAAGGTTGCTTCTTGTTTGCTGATAGCATGGGTAAGCTTCAGATTAAGATAATTGTTGAGTTTGTCTATGAATCTCAGTAAATCCTCTTAGATTAAAGAAGAACTTAAATCCTATGAACAAGGTATTATTGAACGTAAAAAAGAAAAATTTCCGAGGGACAAACGTGACTTTACCACCAAAAACATTTTCAAGTGGAACCGGTTAGCCCGCTCAGGAGAACGGACATTCCAGAGAGACTACAGTTCATCTGAAGTGGAATCATCTGAAACAGACGAACCTCTATCCCTACAGCCAAGACCTACAGCAGCTTTTTTAGGAGAAAGCTCGGGGAGCAGGGGAAAGTACTGGAATCAAGGAAAAGGAAGATACGGTGGGGGAGGAAAAAGAGGAAAACACACCAATTCCTGGGACTCACCCATACCTCAGAGGCAATCCTCCAGGACATGCAAACCAAAGTAATCGACTCAACTATATTACATTAATTATATTAGAGCATGTGGGCAACATTAGGAATGCCGCTTCGGATCTAGCCAAGCATAAAAAACTCACGTCAGTGGCTAGACATTTCATGAGATACCATGAGGGACAAACACAAGGATTACAGGCCTTTGGCCTGGAACGTGTCAGACATGGAACACGTGGTGGAGATTTGAGTAAAGAACTACTCCGGAAGGAAAGCAAGTGGACGTACAGATTAAACACAGTGAGCCCTCATGGCTTGAGCGAGATGATAAACTATAACGTCTTTTTATAGACATACGTTATGTGTGTTTAGTCATTTTAGGTCGACTCTTTTCCTGTCAACACCTAACTACACTTATCTCTCCCAATCTCCAACATTTAGTGTGTAACCCTGTATAACTATTTACCATATAGTTTTAATTCACAAACAATAGTGTAATCTGGTAAAAATATTTACTGTATAGTTTTAATACACATACAATATCTCACTCTCTCTGGTATTATATTTTGCCCATGTTAGTATCTTCCTCACGCGCAGTGGGCCTCAACATATACACCACATATTTTTCACAATCTTTTTACATATTATTTGAGTTTTCTATCCATTCTTTCGATACTTTTATTTGTGTTGTTAGGGTGCCACGGCTGTGGATGATTTAATGCTCATAAAATGCATAGTTTACAGTCACATTGACAAAAGGTCTATATATTTTTATCCCATCATTTCTGTATCTGACGGGGCCTGTATAATTATTTTTATATTATATAAGGGCCATTCGAGATATTTTATTTATATACAAATATATCCCTGATTTCTCTTATAGTGTTCCGCATTTTCAACATTATTACATCAGCAGTGTATTTTATTACTATTTTATATTTATTTTTTATTTTATTATTTCATATACTCTCTTAGGGAAATCTTTTTAAAAGAATTCCTTTTTCCAATCTTATATATTTACATATACTTTTTCACCGCCTTATAACTTACTGTTGTATTGTAACATTTTCATGTTATTGCCATTGTCTATTTATACTTTTACAAGAAGCATTTTTGGATACTAATGGATTGAATAATTAGTATGTCTTTTGAGAATTTTGTTCCCAATTGATAGGGAATGGGAGACTAATATTGACACCTGGACGTAATGCACACACCAGGTCTCATCAGGCACCAGCACAGGCTTAATTGATAGCCACACACCTTTGCTCCTGATTGGACATTACCTAGTTATAAACAACTCCAACACCCGGTTACAGGGTGTCTCACTGAGGAAGCCAGAAAGCGAAACAGCTGTCTGAGGAGACTCAGTGCAGTGCAGCCAGAGCTGGAACCACACACCCTGATATCCACGCGCAATCTTAGGTACCTTTCCATTCAAGTGTCAGCCGGTGGGTCCACATGGTGGGTAACGGATCCTGCAATAGCCTGCGGCATCAGGACCGTTACTACCATTATGGTCCCAGCACTGTTACCAAACTACTTTCTTCCAGGCACTATAGGCAAAAAAGCGGTACCGCTCACCTTGCATCAATGTATTTACACATGCAAGGAAGCAGCATACACTCATAAGGGGATTGGTGCTCTTTATTTCATCTTACTGATAACATGTATCTTTAAATCTCCCTTTTTTCAATGCTCTCTCATTGTCGCAAGGAGAACTCAGAGGACATCCTGCGCTGTTACATCAGGGTGCCCGTGGGTGATATTTTCAAAAGCAGAAGCATTCTACCTGTTTCTAACCCTTAGGTGCAGATGGGACACGCTCATTCACTGTATTAATGCATGTCACACAGTGAACAGTAGCCACCCCACTACATCTATGATAGGAGTGCCTTTTTCTTCCCCTTTTCTGCAATCTGCAGCAGCTCATTTGCTCTTCACCTCTCTAACTCACCAATGTGACACGTGTCAGAGGATAGATTGGATATTTACCCTGGTTACATTGATTCCTGCATATTGAAATGAGGGATATATATGAAGAACAATAGTGATATATATATATATATATTTTTTTTTTTTTGCTACAGCTTGTTTTTGAGGCATACTAGATACATCTGCCCAGACAACTTCAATTAGTAATATCCTGCCTGTACCTGAGATACAGATCAGGGTGTTATTTATAGTGGATACTCGATACCAAGAAATTATTTACTAATATAAGGCTTACCGGTTTCCTGCACTGAGAATATTAACAGTATTTGCACTGTAACATTTACAAGATTATTATTATTTTTTGTTTATATTATGGATATTTATATCCTAGATCCAGAATAAATACTATGATTATTTCGCTACTACCTCTTTATAAGAACCAATGACATGCAATCTATGGGGAGACTGCACTTACTATGAAGTTTGAACACACACTAAACCATCATTGTTACTTATTTACTCTATGCCAGTAGCATTTATTACGAGAGACTGAAGTATTGATGGTAAATCTATCTACAGTGTTTCTGTTTCCTGTGTTAGCCGACTATACCAGCTTACTATTTGTCTCCTTCTGTTAGGGGACTGTTAAGGCTAACTGTTGCAGGAGCTAGTGTCAGTATTTATCATATTGGCCCTGACTGCGTCAGACATATCTTCCCATGGCGTGTTCATA
Organism: Pseudophryne corroboree; assembly: GCF_028390025.1. Classification (NCBI taxonomy): domain Eukaryota; kingdom Metazoa; phylum Chordata; class Amphibia; order Anura; family Myobatrachidae; genus Pseudophryne; species Pseudophryne corroboree. Next base: position 1,509,243 of record NW_026967505.1, read on the forward strand.
CCACACGCAAACCTAGGTGTGTTTTTTTTTGTCATTTTTTTGTTGTTTTCTATTGTTTTGTCATTTTTGTATTTGTGTGTGTATGTTTTTGTCCCAGTCCTGGTTGGTGGCAACAGCTTTTAATGGCAATTAATAAAAGTTAGATTTTATGCAATATTTTTCAATGAGTGCCCCCAAAAAACGAGAGTATTTTCCTCTTCTTTTCTGGTATTCTCTGATGTGTAAAAAGATCTAATTTCCGTGTAAAACATTTCCCACATTCTGAGCAAAAAATGGCTTCTCACCTGTGTGACTTCTCTGATGTGTAAAAAGATCTAATTTCCGTGTAAAACATTTCCCACATTCTGAGCAAGAAAATGGCTTCTCACCTCTGTGACTTCGCTCATGTGTAACAAGTTGTGATTTCCAGGTAAAACATTTCCCACACTCATAGCAAGAAAATGGCTTCTCACCTGTGTGACTTCTCTCATGTTTAATAAGATCTGATTTGTGTGCAAAACATTTCCCACACTCAGAACATGGAAATGGTCTCTCACCTGTGTGACTTCGCTGATGTGTAACAAGTTGTGATTTCCAGGTAAAACATTTCCCACACTCATAGCAAGAAAATGGCTTCTCGCCTGTGTGACTTCTCTCATGCTTAATAAGATGTGATTTCTGGATAAAACATTTCCCACACTCATAGCAAGAAAATGGCTTCTCGCGTGTGTGACTTCTCTCATGTTTAATAAGATGTGATTTCTGGATAAAACATTTCCCACACTCAGAACATGGAAATGGCCTCTCACCTGTGTGACTTCGCTGATGTGTAACAAATTGTGATTTCCAGGTAAAACATTTCCCACACTCATAGCAAGAAAATGGCTTCTCGCCTGTGTGACTTCTCTCATGTTTAATAAGATGTGATTTCTGGATAAAACATTTCCCACACTCATAGCAAGAAAATGGCTTCTCGCCTGTGTGACTTCTCTCATGTTTAATAAGATGTAATTTCTGGATAAAACATTTCCCACACTCAGAACAGGAATACGGCTTCTCACCTGTGTGACTTGTCTGATGTGTAACAAGAGCTGATTTCTGTGCGAAACATTTCCCACACTCAGAACAGGAATACGGCTTCTCACCTGTGTGACTTGTCTGATGTGTAACAAGAGCTGATTTCTGTGCAAAACATTTCCCACACTCAGAACAGGAATACGGCTTCTCACCTGTGTGACTTGTCTGATGTGTAACAAGAGCTGATTTCTGTGCGAAACATTTCCCACACTCAGAACAGGAATATGGCTTCTCACCTGTGTGACTTCTCTGATGTGAAACAAGAGCTGATTTCTGTGCGAAACATTTACCACACTCAGAACAGGAATATGGCTTCTCACCTGTGTGAATTCTCTGATGACTAACAAGATCTGATTTCGATGAAAAACATTTCCCACACTCAGAACAGGAATACGGTTTCTCACCTGTGTGACTTCTCTGATGTCTAATAAGAACTAATTTGTATGCAAAAC